>NW_026047573.1:2725000-3039000 GCF_023864345.2 Schistocerca serialis cubense
GACCTGTAAAAATAAAAGCAGGTTACTTTAGAGAGGCTCTGTCTAGAAGTTTCTGTCAGTATGACACTTAAAATAATGGAAATGGAGTATGTGATCCCTTTGATGTTGATGAAAATTTTCTGGTCAGATTCTCACAGGATGATTATTTTATTAATTTCCCTTGTGGGCAATACCAGCTTAATACTTTTCCCAGCCCTAGCTGCAGATAACAAGAGGTTAGAAAATTGACTGTTTGATCACTTCCAGTCTATTATTACACTGGTCAACACTCATTTTCTTGCCAAGGATATTTCAGTGGCTTTAGGATGAGTTAGTGGTGCTGAGGACGAATATAGCAACCATTTATGCAGTTTGGCTCTAGTTTTTGAGATAATGCATGATTTATTCTTAAAATTAGAAAAAAATTGCTAATACTGAACTCAAGCGCTACAAACTACAATGAAAAAAGAAAATAATCTTTATAAATAGCTTCTATGAAAACCTGATAGGCGTTTGTCCACGTATTAAACATAATTGAAAAGTTTCTCTATAAGTATATCATTTTCCGTCCATGACGAACCGCTTCCTGCACGCTTTCCTTTTATAGGTCTCTTCAGAACAGTCACGTTGCAGATTCCAGCAATAATCTGCCATCATATGCCTGTCCCATCTTCCTTTATATCTTTCCTCTATTCCTTTCATATCTTGATGGAACTGCTCTCCTTGTTCCTCACTGAAATCACCTAGATTATGAGGAAATCGATCCAAGGGGCTGTGAAGGAAGTGAAATTTTATGCTCATGTTAGCTCCTAAGTTTTGAAAGTTAGTGAGCATGTTTTTGACCAGTTCCCCGTAATTGGGAGCTTTATAATTGCCCAAAAAACATTTTACAACAGCGACAAAACTGTTCCAGGCGTGGGTAATGTTGTGAAGGTTGGTACAGGAACATCGTTGCTGTGCACCACCGGTCTTCTTGCTGACTCCAAATCGGGATATTCCCACTTTCATTTTTTGAACCTATTAAAACCTTTCACATTAACAATGCAAAAATAGCAATCATCTGTATGGTTCTTCTGCTCTCGCCATACCATAGGCACTCCGAAGTTTAAGCTTTTCCTTTTTCGTTTTGTCCACTGCCGTAAGCACTCCACACAGCATTTACAAACTTTATGGGGTGCCCACGCAAAGACGGCGTGAAGAACTCATGTTTTCCTAAAACAAAATTGCACAAATACTACATATTATGCAGAACTTTCTTGTATTTGCATGTCAATCACATCCAACAAACATCATTAATTGTTTTGTGTGAAACGAATACTCACCTCTTATTTGCTACGTCACGATGAAAAGGTTCTATCTCCTTGAAGCTGCACTGCACATGTGTGTGACTTTCGACCATCACCATTTTTCTTGTTTACACTGAACGCTACCTATCGGCTGTTGCGGGGATTACCTCGGTCAACAAATGAATGTTGAGTACCGCCGAATTCAAATCTGCCCAACCCTCAATATCTTCAACACACGCACCGCACAACGGGACTGAACACATGCTGACAGTGTGATGTTTGCATGATGTAATCCTCAACCACACAGATGCACTACCTGAGCACAATTGTTTAATAAAGGTAGTACAATATCACTAATTAAAAAACAGGTAGCAAATACATTACACCATATATGGACCCTGCAGTCGATATTATCCACATGAAACTCTCATTTCCACAAATAACCTATATCTGAAAAACCAGAGCCAATTTGGAAAACGTACAAATATACTCGGAATGAGTATCATAACAATATCCCATTTTCGTTCAAACTTCCCTGGCAATGAAAAAAAAAATTTATTTTGTAGAGCTGTGTTATCTGTACGTCTTTTGCTACAGCTGTCCATTTCAAACAAGGAATGGGCAGAAAGGTAGATAGAATGGTTCATATGGTACTGATGACACTACTTTTTCATCAGATACCTGAGCTCATTTCCCTGAAATATTAACTAAACATTTTCTCTGAATTTTCGTTAAATACTGAGATTCTCTAAACTTCAATTTAATATGCAGTTCAGTTTTCAGTTGAGTCAGTATTTTGGAATGCTGGTGTCATGATTTTTTATTTTCTGTGTCAGTGAACTCTGATTTGATCACCTGGAAATTTTTTCCATAGCCTCGATGAGATGAGATTGTGCTTTACATTTATTAACATAATATATCATTTCCCCATGTAGGCATCTACTATAACCTTCTTTTCACACAAGAAATGAATATCTATTAGACAGTCCATGAATAATGCATTTACTCTGAGCGACATGCCTATCATTTCTACATTTCTTAGCACCAGCAGAACACAGATCTCCCATTTAATTATCTGAAATTTTGTGCTGTGCCTATAGCTACTATGATACTGCAACAAATTGGGCTGGTTAATCATCAGACAAAATTTTCCAAAGATGCCTTAGGAAATAACACTTGCTGCATCACCCATGCCTCTTGTCACCTTAGCAGGTATGTCTCTCACCACAGCTTGTATAGCAGCCTGCAACAGAGTTTTCGATAGTCTGATAGTATATGTTGCCATTGAGTAGATAAAGATCTACTCACCAAGCAGTGACAGGAGAACTCACATAGAAAAAAAGGTTTTACTTATGCAAATGTTTGGAGATAGTGGGTCCTTCTGGTAGAAGGGTTGAAAGAGAAGGGAGAGCGATGAAGGGAAAGTAACTGGAGAAGTTTAGGAAAAGGGGTAGAGTTCAGAAAAGTCACTTAGAGCCCTGGGTTAGGGGAGACATACCAGACAGGATGAGAAGGAAAGACTGGTTGTTTGGGACTGAACCAGATGAGATTTGAAAACCTGAGAGCTTTGAGGTGGAAGATAGTGTCTTATGCAAGAAAGAGCTTACTGCTGAAACCTCATGCATGAGTTAATAAGAGTAAAAAGCTGAGTGCATTGTATATAACAGAGGGGATGCTGTAGTAGATTAAAGTCAGGTGGGTGGCAAGAATTGAGGACATAATGTTTGTTCCCACCGCAGTCTGCGGACAAACTGGTGTCTGGGGGAAGAATCCAAATGGCAAATGTGGTGAAACGTGTACTGACATCACAACAGATGTTGTAGAGCATGCTATGCATCACAGTATTGTGTGGGGCTGATATACAACCTCTGCCTATGCCCTTTCATCATAACTGACAAATTGATGCTGGTCATACCGTTGTAAAAGGCCAGTATGTACACAACTACTGGTATATGATGATTTGTTTCACAGGTAGCTATCCATTTGATAGTAAATGTTTTGCCAGTTACAAGGCTAGTATAGTTGGTGGCTGGAGGGTGCATAGGGCAAGTCTTGAAGCAAGGACAGTCCCAGTCATAGGAGCTATAGGGTAGAGAAATGGATGCAGAATGAGCATAGTGTCTGACAAGGATATTACAGAGACTTGGAGGGTGGCAAGAAGCTGTTCTAGGTGCAGGAGGCAAAATCTGACAGAATGGATCTCATTTCAGGGCATGATTTTAGGAAGCTACAAAGCTGTTTTTTGAGGGATCAGCAGCACCAGGATTGGATGTGATGGCCTGGGAAATCTGCTTTTTAACTAGACTTGTGGGGTAATTAAATCCAGTGAAGGCTGAGGTGGTGGTGGTGGTGGTGGTGGTGGTGGTGGTGGTGGTGGTGGTGGTGGTGGTGTACAATGTGTCTGCATCTGATAAATATATTTGCCTTGAATGCCAAGGCTGTATGGAAGGAAACATTTGACATGGAATGGATGGCAACTGACAAAACGAAAGTACTGTTGTTAGTAGTTCAGTGTGGATAGACGTCTGTATCTGGTCATTGGTGATGATCAGATCAACATCAAGGAGAGTGGTACAGGATTTGGAATAGGAACATGTGAAATTTAATTGGGAGACGGTACTTCGAGGTTCCAGGAATTTTAACAGGTCAGCCTCACTATGAGCCCATATGGCAAATATGTCATAAATGTATATAAACAAAACCAGGGGTTGGAGGCTTACTGATTGCAGGAAGGCACCATCCAATCTATCCATGAAAGGTTAGCATAAGTAGGAGACATCCTGGTTCCTATGGCCATACCCTTAATCTGATTGTATGTTTTCTCCTCGGACACGAAGTAGTTGCTGGTAAGTGTAAAGTTGATTAAGGTGAGAAGGAAGCATGTCATAGGTTTGGAATCGGGTGGACTCTGACGAAGGAAATGTTCAGGAGCAGACCGACCATGCACATGGGGATGTTTGTATAGAGAAAGATGGCATTAGTGGTGACAAGTAAGGTGTGTGTGTGGGGTGGAATGGGCACAGATGTCAGATGATCTAGGATTTGTTGATGTCATTAATGTAGGATGAAAGCCTTTGTACTATGGTTTGCAGCTACTGATTGACTAATTCAGAAATATGTTCAGTGGGTGCTTTGAAGCCAGAAGGTATAGGATAGCCAGGATGATTGGCTTTGTGGATCTAAGGAAGGAGGTAAAATGTGGGTGTGCATGGTTTGGTTGGGCTAAGGAAATATATGGATTGACATATTGGTCCCTGTGAGGAGCCTGAGATTTTAACGAGGAACTGCAGGTTATTTTGAATCACAGGGACAGGTTCTTAGATGGCAGATACTGTATGTAGAGTTGCCAGACATGTAGCATAGACCTTCAGTAACATACTCCTGTCAGTCAAGTACCATAGTGGTAGATCCTTTGTTGTGAGGATAATGATGGAGTCATCAGCTTTTAGAGGACACACAACATGGAGTTCTGCAGAGAACAGGTTAAGGTCATGTTGTACGGACCTCAGGAAGTGTTGTGGAGCAATGCTGGATGTGAGGAATTCTTGTAAGGCTGATGAGGAATGATTTTGAGTTAGTGGTTGTGGATCGATTTGGGACTGTTGTCTCAACTGTTCAAGGCAGTGTTCAATGATAGATTTGCTATTGGAAATGTTTTAGGACTGGGTTTCAAAGTGATATTTCCAATTGACATTACGTGTGAGGGAAAGCAGGTTCTTCACCATAGCAACATGATTAAATGCAGGTTTAGGGCTGAAAGTTAGGCACTTTCCTAATAAATGTAATTCAGGAGGGGAGGGTGCTTTAGATGAGAGACTCAGAATACTGTACTGTTGTGACTGGTTGTCACAATTGGGTTATTGTAGGCCTAAGAGGCAATGATGAAGTGTGTGAGATGTTAAGGAGGTTAGCCAAGCTCAGTTTGTAGGAGAGGAGTAGTGGTTGATGGTGTCACAGTTTATCGAGCTGCAGAGGGACAGGAGGGGGAACACAACTGATGTGGTTTAGGAGGAGGAGGGATAGCAATTGGAGTTGAACACTGGCATGTTATTGCAGTTTGAAGTTGGCTTGGCAGATAACACCATGGAAGGAAACATGAATGGCAGATAACTGCAGGATTTTGTAGAAGGAAAGAAATCTGGTGGAGTGGAAATTGGCAGATGACGCACACAGTTCACAGATAAGCCAGGTAAGTGCAAGAGGTTGCTTTATTTGAAGAGGCTGGTGTAGAGAATGATTACATCCAGAATCAGGGACTTTCAATGTTAGGCCTTACGACCTTAGTTACGATAGTGCATTTTGAAAAGAAGCGATGTAATGTACACTCCTGGAAATTGAAATAAGAACACCATGAATTCATTGTCCCAGGAAGGGGAAACTTTATTGAAACATTCCTGGGGTCAGATACATCACATGATCACACTGACAGAACCACAGGCACATACACAGGCAACAGAGCATGCACAATGTCGGCACTAGTACAGTGTATATCCACCTTTTGCAGCAATGCAGGCTGCTATTCTCCCATGGAGACGATCGTAGAGATACTGGATGTAGTCCTGTGGAACGGCTTGCCATGCCATTTCCACCTGGCGCCTCAGTTGGACCAGCGTTCGTGCTGGACGTGCAGACCGCGTGAGACGACGCTTCATCCAGTCCAAAACATCCTCAATGGGGGACAGATCCGGAGATCTTGCTGGCCAGGGTAGTTGACTTACACCTTCTAGAGCACGTTGGGTGGCACGGGATACATGCGGACGTGCATTGTCCTGTTGGAACAGCAAGTTCCCTTGCCAGTCTAGGAATGGTAGAACGATGGGTTCGATGACGGTTTGGATGTACCGTGCACTATTCAGTGTCCCCTCGACGATCACCAGTGGTGTACGGCCAGTGTAGGAGATTGCTCCCCACACCATGATGCCGGGTGTTGGCCCTGTGTGCCTCGGTCGTATGCAGCCCTGATTGTGGCGCTCACCTGCACAGCGCAAAACACGCATACGAACATCATTGGCACCAAGGCAGAAGCAACTCTCATCGCTAAAGACGACACATCTCCATTCGTCCCTCCATTCACGCCTGTCGCGACACCACTGGAGGCGGGCTGCACAATGTTGGGGCATGAGCGGAAGACGGCCTAACGGTGTGCGGGACCGTAGCCCAGCTTCATGGAGACGGTTGCGAATGGTCCTCGCCGATACCCCAGGAGCAACAGTGTCCCTAATTTGCTGGGAAGTGGTGGTGCGGTCCCCTACGGCACTGCGTAGGATCCTACGGTCTTGGCGTGCATCCGTGCGTCGCTGCGGCCCGGTCCCAGGTCGACAGGCACGTGCACCTTCCGCCGACCACTGGCGACAACATCGATGTACTGTGGAGACCTCACGCCCCACGTGTTGAGCAATACGGCGGTACGTCCACCCGGCCTCCCGCATGCCCACTATACGCCCTCGCTCAAAGTCCGACAACTGCACATACGGTTCACGTCCACGCTGTCGCGGCATGCTACCAGTGTTAAAGACTGCGATGGAGCTCCGTATGCCACGGCAAACTCGGTGACACTGACGGTGGCAGTGCACAAACGCTGCGCAGCTAGCGCCATTCGACGGCCAACGCCACGGTTCCTGGTGTGTCCACTGTGCCGTGCGTGTGATCATTGCTTGTACAGCCCTCTCCCAGTGTCTGGAGCAAGTATGGTGGGTCTGACACACCAGTGTCAATGTGTTCTTTTTTCCATTTCCAGGAGTGTATGAGCGGATTCACCATGGCAAGGTAGGATATAGGGAGTGTTATAAATAATGAGATTGGCAAGGAAAGAGAAGCAGAGGGTGGAAAAAGATTGAAAAATGGAAGAACAAGGAAAAAATTTCTAAAAATTGGAAAAATTTGTACAAAACTTGCAAGAACAGATAATTGTTAACAAGAGGTAATGAGTGGATGAGAATTTCTCACAAGAAAAGTGGTATATGATGCAAAAAAGAATGTCTCCTTTCTACGCCAACCCCTTCATGTATTGTTTGGAGGGGGATTTCCTTGAATCCATAAGTCTTCAGACCCTGGTTTAGTTTACATACATTAATGACATGTTTGCTACTGGAATTGTGGTGAGACTGAACTGCTAAACTTCCTAGAATCTCTAAATGCTGTCTCCCAATTAAATTTCAAATGGTCCTATTCTCAGTACCATGCTACTTTACTTGATATTCATTTCATGCTCAACAAAGTCCAGCTACACACTTCTATCCACATTAATGTACTAACAAATGACAGACATTACACTTTGACAGTTGCTATCCTTCCCATGTCAAATGTTCCTTTCCATACAGCCTTGGAATTAAAGACAAATATATTTGTTCAGATGCAGACTCTTTACAGCAGTACTCCACCATGCTCACATCTCAGCCTTGACTGGACACAAGTATTCCACCGGCCTGGTTCAAATGAAGATTTCCAAGGCCATCACATCCAATTCTGGTACTATTGATCCTTCCAAAAAATAGCTGAAGGTCACATAACTTGTCACATAGTATTATCCTGGCCTTGAATGTATTTATCAGCTACTCTGACAAGACCATGACTTCCTAAAATCACACCCCGAAATGAGATCCATTCTATCTGAGATTTTTCCCACTGCATCTAGAATAGTTTCTGGTTGCCCTCCCAAGCTCTGAAATATCCTTGTGGGATGCCATGGTCATTCTGGACTCATCTTCTTGCCCTATGGCTCCTACCTCTGTGGCCATCCACGCTGCAAGACTTTCACTATGCATCCTCCTACCACTACCCACACTAGCCCTGTAACTGGCAAAACATATAATACCAAAGGGAAACACCTATGAAACAATGTCATATATTGGTTGCTGTGTAAACACTGTTTGGTTTCCTACATTGTCAAGAATATCATCAAGTGGCAGTTAAGATGAATGGGTATAGACAGAGGGTGTATACTCGCAACACACAATATCCTGCCACAGAGTATGCTCTGCAACATGACATTCATGATCATGGTGGCTGCTTCACTACACATGCTATTTGGATTCACCAGTTTCTCAGAACTCAACAGCTCTCAGGTTTTCAGATCTTGTCCAGTGCAGTCCCTAACAATCAGTATTTGCCTCTCATCCCATCCACTAATTCTCCCCTGACCCTGGCTTCTTACTGAGTTTTTTTAACTCTACTCCTTTTCCTAAACCTCTCCAGTTCCTTTCCCTTCTCCTTTCCCCTTTAACCCATCTGCTAGGAGGAGCCCTTGGAACCAAAACTTTGCACGAGTACAAGCTTTCTTTATATGTGTGTTCTCATGCTGCTGCTTGGCAATTAGATTATCTATCTATCTGATTACATTATCTCGTGGAAAAACTGCTTATTTTCCTGGTTATAGTTTGTTGTCAGCAGAGTCAAATGAAGTTTTCGGAATATGGTACATACGGTTGGTTAATGTCTGCAGTACCATTTCTGCTCAGATTATCATTATCAACATTACTATTATTCACCTAACTAGGGTCTGCAGGGTAGTTAAATGGCTGGTATTGCCACTGTGGAGCACAATTCTTGTTTGCATATGCAAGATGAAATCTGTTATTAAGCTGCTTCTTTTCCTGTGATTGATGTGGTTTTGGTTATCTTAAGATTGTTATTGCGGGTCCCACATTACCATTCTGCTGATTGTTTTTATAATTTTCCATATTCTTCCTGTTTCTGTTTATTATTGTTATTGTTGTTGTTGATGTTGTTGATATTAATACTACTACTACTATAATAATAATAATAATAATAATAATAATTATTATTATTATTATTATTATTATTATTATTATTATTATTTCCTTCACTTTCTCAGACGTTAAGTCCGGTTAAAAATGGAGTGACACGGACCTTGATCAAGCATCACTTCCTTTTAACTGTACGGTATGTGTTATATTGCATTTAGGAACTTTCGGGTAATTGAACATGTATCAATAATTACGGATTTCTGTAGCTGTATATATATGTTTGGATGTAGCTGTATTGCATTGATGTACTGGTGGATATTGTGTGGTATGACTCCTGTAGTTGATAGTATAATTGGTGTGATGTCAACTTTATCCTGATGCCACATGTCTTTCACTTCCTCAGCCAGTTGGATGTATTTTTCAATTTTTTCTCCTGTTTTCTTTTGTATATTTGTTGTATTGGGTATAGATATTTCGATTAGTTGTGTTAATTTCTTCTTTTTATTGGTGAGTATGATGTCAGGTTTGTTATGTGGCGTTGTTTTATCTGTTATAATGGTTCTGTTCCAGTATAATTTGTATTCATCATTCTCCAGTACATTTTGTGGTGTATACTTGTATGTAGGAACGTGTTGTTTTAAAAGTTTATGTTGTAAGGCAAGCTGTTGATGTATTATTTTTGTGACATTGTCATGTCTTCTGGGGTATTCTGTATTTGCTAGTATTGTACATCCGCTTGTGATGTGATCTACTGTTTCTATTTGTTGTTTACAAAGTCTGCATTTATCCGTTGTGGTATTGGGATCTTTAATAATATGCTTGCTGTAATACCTGGTGTTTATTGTTTGATCCTGTATTGCAATCATGAATCCTTCTGTCTCACTGTATATATTGCCTTTTCTTAGCCATGTGTTGGATGCGTCTTGATCGATGTGTGGCTGTGTTAGGTGATACGGGTGCTTGCCATGTAGTGTTTTCTTTTTCCAATTTACTTTCTTCATGTCTGTTGATGTTATGTGATCTAAAGGGTTGTAGAAGTGGTTATGAAATTGCAGTGGTGTAGCCGATGTATTTATATGAGTGATTGCCTTGTGTATTTTGCTAGTTTCTGCTCGTTCTAGAAAGAATTTTCTTAAATTGTCTACCTGTCCATAATGTAGGTTTTTTATGTTGATAAATCCCCTTCCTCCTTCCTTTCTGCTTAATGTGAATCTTTCTGTTGCTGAATGTATGTGATGTATTCTATATTTGTGGCATTGTGATCGTGTTAGTGTATTGAGTGCTTCTAGGTCTGTGTTACTCCATTTCACTACTCCAAATGAGTAGGTCAATATTGGTATAGTGTAAGTATTTATAGCTTTTGTCTTGTTTCTTGCTGTCAATTCTGTTTTCAGTATTTTTGTTAGCCTTTGTCTATATTATTATTATTTATTTGTCTATATTATTATTATTATTATTTTTATTATTATCTTTCCTTTCTCAGACCTTAGGTCTGGTTCGGAATGAAAGTGACGCGGACCTTGATCAAGCGTCACTTCCTTTTAACTGTACGGTATATGTTACATTGCGTTTAGGAACTTTCGGGTAATTGAACATGTATCAATAATTACGGATTTCTGAAGTTGTATATATAAGTTTGGATGTAGCTGTATTGCATTGATGTACTGCTGGATATTGCATGGTATGACTCCTGTAGTTGAAAGTATAATTGGTATAATGTCAACTTTATCCTCATGCCACCTGTCCTTGACTTCCTCAGCCAGTTGGATGTATTTTTCAACTTTTTCTCCTGTTTTCTTCTGTATATTTGCTGTATTGGGTATGGATATTTCAATTAGTTGTGTTAATTTCTTCTTTTTATTGGTGAGTATGATGTCAGGTTTGTTATGTGGCGTTGTTTTATCTGTTATAGTGGTTCTGTTCCAGTATAATTTGTATTCATCATTCTCCAGTACATTTTGTGGTGTATACTTGTATGTAGGAACGTGTTGTTTTAAAAGTTTATTTTGTAAGGCAAGCTGTTGATGTATTATTTTTGCGACGTTGTCATGTCTTCTGGGGTATTCTGTATTTGCTAGTATTGTACATCCGCTTGTGATGTGATCTACTGTTTCTATTTGTTGTTTGCAAAGTCTTCATTTATCTGTTGTGGTATTGGGATCTTTAATAATATGTTTGCTGTAATATCTGGTGTTTATTGTTTGATCCTGTATTGCAATCATGAATCCTTCTGTCTCACTGTATATATTGCCTCTTCTTAGCCATGTGTTGGATGCGTCTTGATCGATGTGTGGCTGTGTTAGATGATACGGGTGCTTGCCATGTAGTGTTTTCTTTTTCCAATTTACTTTCTTTGTATCTGTTGATGTTATGTGATATAAGGGTTGTAGAGGTGGTTATGAAATTGTAGTGGTGTAGCCGATGTATTTATGTGGGTGATTGCTTTGTGTATTTTGCTAGTTTCTGCTCGTTCTAGAAAGAATTTTCTTAAATTGTCTACCTATCCTTAATGTAGGTTTTTTATGTCGATAAATCCCCTTCCTCCTTCCTTTCTGCTTAATGTGAATCTTTCTGTTGCTGAATGTATGTGATGTATTCTATATTTGTGGCATTGTGATCGTGTAAGTGTATTGAGTGCTTCTAGGTCTGTGTTACTCCATTTCACTACTCCAAATGAGTAGGTCAATATTGGTATAGCATAGGTATTTATAGCTTTTGTCTTATTTCTTGCTGTCAATTCTGTTTTCAGTATTTTTGTTAGTCTTTGTCTATATTTTTCTTTTAGCTCTTCCTTAATATTTCTATCATCTATTCCTAATTTTGTCTGTATTCTAGATATTTATAGGCATCTGTTTTTTCCATCGCTTCTATGCAGTAGCTGTGGTTATCCAATATGTAATCTTCTTGTTTAGTGTGTTTTCCCTTGACTATACTATTTTTCTTACATTTGTCTGTTCCAAAAGCCATATTTATATCATTGCTAAATACTTCTGTTATCTTTAGTAATTCGTTGAGTTGTTGATTTGTTGCTGCCAGTAGTTTTAGATCATCCATGTATAGCAAATGTGTGATTTTGTGTGGGTATGTTCCATTAATATTGTAACCATAATTTGTATTATTTAGCATGTTGGATAGTGGGTTCAGAGCAAGGCAGAACCAGAAAGGACTTAATGAATCTCCTTGGTATATTCCACGCTTAATCTGTATTGGCTGTGATGTGATATTATTTGAATTTGTTTGGATATTAAGTGTGGTTTTCCAGTTTTTCATTACTATGTTTAGGAACTGTATCAATTCAGGATCTACTTTATATATTTCCAATATTTGTAGTAACCATGAGTGGGGTACACTATCAAAAGCTTTTTGGTAATCAATGTATGCGTAGTGTAGCGACCTTTGTTTAGTTTTAGCTTGATATGTCACCTCTGCATCTATTATCAGTTGTTCTTTACATCCTCGTGCTCCTTTGCAACAGCCTTTTTGTTCTTCATTTATAATTTTGTTCTGTGTTGTATGTGTCACTAGTTTCTGTTTAATGACTGAAGTTAATTATTATTATTATTATTATTATTATTATTTCTACTATGGGGTGTCCTAAAAAGAATGACCCAATTTTAAATAGAATTATTTATTAGGAAGAAGTGCTTAACACCAACAAATTGCATACTAAATTACTCAGAAAAGACAGAAGTTTATAAAAATTACATCATAAATGTTCAATATGTCCTCCATTGGCTGCCCGGACAACATCTAGCCGACAGCTGAATTAATCCCAAACTGATTGTAAGGTGTCTTCTGTCACTGAAGCTACAGCAGTAATCTTGTCACAAATAATATTTCTTGTGCATTCAGCCACAAATGTGGCTGAGCTCTTTGGAATGCATTTTTTCCATTCACATGATACTAGAAACAACAAAAATTTTATTCTTCCCACCCACTGCCTCTGATTGTTTGCCCAGGGATCTTAATATATGGGAATGAAAATTTGTAATAAATTAAAAGGGAACAAGTTGATGCAGATGAATTTAGATTCACTTAAAAGAAAGCTGTATGAGGTACTGACACTGAGGTGTTATTAGTCACTGGATGAATTCATGTGGGACAAACTGGAAATTTGAGCTGGATACGATGTGTTACACGTCCCAAAAAATATCCTTATGGTGCTATTCTTTTTAATGTAAAAATCATTGTAACAGTTTTATAAACTATTGACATGTTTCCTGTACGCAAACCAAAAGGATTGCAAATGTAAGTCATGAGATGAATAAAATACATCTGCATAATTTACATACAGCCTATCTGTATAGTTTCTTTTTGCTTGGATTGACATCTTTAACTACCATAGAGAAATTTTCATCACAGTAATGACCTGCCAGATGGGGCAATATAGCGACATCTCTTCTTCCAGCGTTAAAGGCCAGAAAAAAAAGAAAAAATCTCACAGTTGACCAGCGAAACATTAGTTGAAAATGTGAATGTTTGATATATAGTTGTGTACATGTAATTTATATTATGTATTGTATGATTTTTTTATACAGTAATAACACTAGTTTTTCACCTCAGCAGTGATACCACTTGTCATTTGTTCATCATAGCCATGGCTTTCTGTTCGCTTCAGTTGACTGACAGTATACAAAATTTGTCTTTTTTTTATAGAATTTCATCTGGATGAATTGGCCATCTCCAATACATTTTTGATTATTCCAAGTCATTCAGCATCTATCCTTCACTTATTACTCCCGCACTTTTGCCAGGGAAGAGGGTGGTCTTGAAGACAACCACCAAAAACAGGCCCTCTTGGAAAACATTTTGTCATTTGTTTCCAGAGTGTTACTGTTGTCTGAGAGCACCTGTGAAGGAAAACATTTTGTGTCTGGCATGTTCAAATCTGTTCCACGCTCTCATCAGAATCATGAAGAGAAAATATGTCACTAGTATTATTTTTCTCATTCCCTGTTGCCTCTGTAAGTACAGAAATTTCACTGGAAGGTTTTGAAACTTCAAAGGAGGATTGCATTTCATTCTGTTTCCCTTTCTCTCCAGATTATTTTTCCCTTGTATGCTTGGCATTGTTGACATCCTGAATGTTCACATGTCTGATGCTTTATCCCAGGGGGACATTTAATATTCTGCAACAGTTGGGCATACAACATTTTGTTACATCCTCCCTCCTATTATTTAATTCTCACAATATCATCTCACCCACATGATCAGTCATTACGCACAAGTATTTTCAAGGACTGCTTGTGGAAGACACTCAAAAACCTTGCTCCTGTGCTAGGAAAACATTCTGTTCTCTCAGAATCATGACCTCAAATTTTTCTTTATTACTGGATCCAAGTTAGTCATCAGCTTTCTGAAAAGACATGGGAATTCATCCCTAGGCACTGTGAAGCATCTTCTCTGTTTTATCAATCTTATCTGCAATGTGATTCTAGAGTCTGAAAAACTGATACATTGAGCACTTACAATTGAGGTGTTAAATTTGGCAGGAGTGTGATCAAATTGGTTGTTTTCATCACAGAGACTTAAGACATAGTTTTATATGGAACTTAGAGAATCACCAAATATAGCTTTTAGGCCTTCTTGCTTCTTTAAAATTTGAAGGTTAAGTGATGAAAGCTGTCTTCAAAGGCCACCCTTATCATTTGGTAATATCTTAAATTTTCTGGTCCACCTTCTACCCATGTGGACCATAACTGATTGGCTTTATAAGTAACATAAGCAGCAGCCAATTCACCAACAGCATTTCCACATACCTCAATAGAAGTACATGATTTTGATGTATTTTCTGTTTGTTCAGGATACTTTGTTGTGCTATAAGTGATTGCCCTTATGGTGCCAGGACCATCAATCAAATTTGTTGCGTTAAAATTCTGTATGTTCTCTGGTGGGATACCTCATAGCTCGTTTTCCAAATTAGGAAAAAAAAATTCTTAGTTTGTCAAACCCTTGCATAGATAATATTTTTTCAAGGTCTGTTGAGACCAAAAGGCCTTGTGACATCTCATAAAAGACATAGACCACACCTTTACAGGAAAAATTTCATATTTGAACACAGGCACTGTTCTCGATTTGTCAAGGTATGCATTAAATGCACAGCACAGATCCAAAGATCTCATTGGAAAACCAAACGACAACTTTGCAGCTCCACGGCTACAAACAGATTTTGTACCTCCTCTGTGAATACAGGAAGTTGACTAGGAATCACTATGGATCTTCCAGTCAAGCACCGTGCCACTTTCATCTTCAGCTGCAAAGTTTTCCCATGAATTTTGCAGATAATTCCCTCGGAGGCAGCTCATTTGCGAAAATCAACTGTACTTCTTTATTTAGAGTATCCCATCTAGCTTAAGTGTGTTTGTCTTAGCGATTTTTCTTCCCTTTATTGACACTGCAGAAAACAGGAACAATGACAATTTTCAAACATTTACTTCATGAAAGTATCAGTGTGCTGCAAAGTAGCCCAGTGGAGTTTTAATATTATGCTTATGTCCTCATGTTTAGTGCACATACTACACCACAAGGAGACTGTTCGTTTCCTCAGTTTTTTACCAATAGCATGAACACATGTCTCAGCAATTATGATATCCAAAACAATGTTGCACAGAAAAATAAAGCAAAAGTCTTTGGATGGTATGGGATGCTGGAAAGAAGTTGTAGCTTCTCTGACCTTAGGAATAAGGTGTGATATTTGAAATAAAGATCAAAGTTGCACTACACAAATTAATAACTACAGACACAAAGTAACCCCCTTCACAGTACTTCTCTGATTAACTTTTATCATATTTAAAGTCTTCTTGCATCAATAGAAACATTTTCCATAATACAAAAAATAAAAAATAAAAAAAAAATTGAAAAAATGATAATATTTCGTTACAACAATATTGTGCAGTTCAAATTGTTAACAATGTCGGGGGGGGGATTGTGCTAAATTTTTAGCTATAGCTATTAAAATGTAAGAGAAGTGTTCCAAATAGTAATATACCTTACTAATATATCAAATTTCCTACAACTTTAAACAGATAACTTTACATTCTTATTTACTATATGTCATAATCTCCAACAAGTTTTGACAAAACTGCCCATAATATTTTGTTGTGAACAAAATTCTCGCATATGAGTAACTTGATTGGTGTTACACTGCAACTAAGATGCAAATGTTTTTATGACAGAAAGCACAAATTTAAACTAAATTTTTGTCTATATAGCATGATTGGTTACTTACAGATTTAAATGCTGTGGTTACGTACTGTCTTGGGCTACATAAGCTTCCCCTGTATCAACAAATGAATACTTCCAGGTTTTAAGAACGTAAAAGTGTGAATACATGCATGTGGGCAGGTGTCTGTGGCTGACGTGCATGCAGGTGCAGGCAAAATGACAGATTCTCTACCTTCCTCACCCGTCCCTTCCCCACACCTTCTCACCACATACTTCCCTTACCATTTCTGTGATTTCATCCTCTGTAATGCATTAAATTTGTTTCTTATTTCCTAGCATGTGTTATTAAATAAGAAGGCAAGATTTAATAGGATGGTTGAACAGAGTAGATTCAAAGGTTACTTAAAATGCATTTAATTATTACAAGTCTAATTTACAATGTGTTTAATGTCCAGCATAAAATTTCTACATTCAGACAGAACAAACCATTGGTAACGGCACACACCAATGATGGAAACATCTCTCGCAAACATACGTTGGACCAAGCATCGACATTATGCACCTATAATTTTGCAGCTTCACTTTGAAGATGAGAAAACTCTCATTATGGAAAGTTTGATAAATTCTACTGAATTTTCTTCTCAAAAAGCTTGTGTCTCGGACAAGAATTACATGGTACAGCTATTAATTCCATTTGAAAATTGTCAGGACTCTTATCTGCAAAAGTAGCGAATGGTCTTGAAAAGAAGTTGAAAGATTGGGATAAATTTAACATATCTCCAAATTGCTTGAGGAATTGCTCTTTTATTGTAATAATTAGAGAAATATACCCCATGTAATTGCTTTCATGGACAGAAGACTATGTATGGAAATATGCTGCATTCTCTGATGGACAATTCCTTTCCCACAGAGCAACCTTTCTCATGAAAACTCAAACTTTTTCAGTCATTTCAGAAAGTACTTGATTTCCACATTGCAAGCTGGTGTTCAAAGCAATAGTACATTCTGTAATATTCACTAAAAATGCCGTTTCTACAACTCCCTCTGGATCTTCCATTTGGGGTCAGGCTTTCTTTTGTCCTTTAAAAACTGATTTATTGCCATAGTTAATTTAGAAATTCTTTCCAGTACATTGCTGCAACTAAGCTGCAAACTTCTCTCTTGTATCGAAAATCTCCATAATCTTCCACAAATTTCTAGTTTAAATGGGACAATTGTCAATGCATTAAACTGTGGGATCTTAAATAACCAACTGTCCGAGTAACTACTTGCATGATGTCCTCCAATTTTGCTGCCTTAACATGAGATACCTCTAAGTGCAAAATACTATGAATGCTGTACAATTAACAAACAATATTGTGCATTTTTTGTTGTTGAATTCATGCTGCTTGATAATTAATATATTTGAATATTAAAAAAGCCCACACAAGCCAGTTTGGATAAAAACAGAAGTTGTCTCATAATATGAGACACTCTGGAAAAAAATATTGACCAATAGAAAAACAGGTATACCCCAGAACAATGAATTCTCGTCCTTATTGCCTTTCTAACTTTTTGTACATTTATTGTGCAAAAAAGGTGCAGACAAGGCATACAAAAGTTGTTTTTGAAGTTTCCATTCTTTGAGACTCTAAGGGTAGTAATGCATACACTTGTGCCTGTTTCTCTGTTTGTCTCCAGAGCAACATCCAATGCGGAATATGCATTCCTTGTCTTCTTTTTGAAATGTACATCTGGAGCACTGACCTAGTTCAAATTTGTTGAGGCTTTGTGGCCCACCCTGAAGAAATTTGTTATCTATTTAAGTTGTAACAGACTTCAAATAACTGGAAGATTATATATCCTTTGTTGTTGTCCTTTTCTTTTTCAAGAAGAAAATGTTTGCTTCTCTTCTTGATTCTGTTACATATTTAGTCTCTTGGCATTTTTTCAAATGATTTCTGCATGCTGCTGATGTTGGCTGCTTACAGAATCTGAATGTGCTGATTTTACTAGAGCTGGTGGCTGTTGTGGCTTTGTGATTTTGGGAACTGACTGGATAACATTTAGACTTTGAGAATGATTCAGCAAAGAAATCAATTGTCCTTTCCTTTCAGACTTTATTAAAATAAATCTAGGTTTCAGCTAGTGCCTACCATTATCAGTGCAAAACTACAAGAGGTACATAGTCAGGTGATAGTATAAAAAGTTACAACTTGTTGCATAACCTATACTGCCTTTACATTAGATTACATACCACTATTTCATATATCCAATACACGTCCCACTATTTCAGTCCCCATTTGGGCTTCTGTTACAGTTAGTACAAGACTACTGTTTTAAGGAGGTCGGCTTTGCAGAAAACACCTTGGTTTGCTGTATGGCCTCCTGTATATCAGCTACACAATAAATAACATTCACAGAAAGGCATTGATCATTTCTATTAAAAAAACTTTAAATTTGCTTAGTAAGAATACAAAATAAAATAAAAGTAAAGTTATTGTCATTTCTGTCTAAGTTACTGCCACATTTAATTGTAAACATACAAGCTGTACAAAATGCCAGATTCACTCCTTGTGAGCAAATTGTTTTGTTATTCCTTAAAACACATAGGTAACATCAGTTTGGTAAAATATTTAAAAAAGTTTACAAAATACTAGGAGGCACATGCTGTATGCTGAAACTATTTGAAACAGTTTGGTTTAAATATTTTATCTTTTGTACCATTTCTTTATTTAATCATCACAATGAGGTATGTGGTTCCCTTTATTTCTGGAGGGTTCATAGATGGTGACAAATGTCAGCAAGATGGGTAGTTGATGACACTTGCCTTTCTGGCATACAGCCAACTGACACGTTCTCAACAAATCCTGCCCTCATTATACAGTAGTCTTTTCAGGAACTGTGACAGAAGCTTGAGCAAGGGGGAATGATGTACTAGGATGTGTACTGAAACTATGAAGTAATGGTATGTAATATAGTACATTAGTGATGTAGGTTATGCCAAAAGTTGCAAATTCTTATATTATTGCCTGACTATATACTAATTGCATCTTTTAGCATTGATAATGGCTAGGCACTAGCTAAAATCTAGATTTGCTTTAGTAAAGGAAAGGACAACTGGTTGCTGTGCTCCATCATTTTGAAAGCCATATCACAGTCAATGAGTTCATTCCATATTCTAATGAGAAGCTAACTTCATAAACATTTAGATTAATATTTACTCTATTGTTAGTGTGTTGTATGTCAAACTCCTGGTGTGTTCCAGGTATCATTGTCTCCAATTATTTGCCTGTTACGTGGGAAGATTTCTGTTTTCCAGATGCTGTTTATAGCACTTTCCATTGTTACTGCCTTCAAGCAGCTTGTAATTCAGAATGAGGTTTCAACTTGACCTGGGTATTTGAGTACCAGGTTTATATTTCTTGGGAATAAAGAAATTTAGACAGTCCCATTTATTTCACATAATAGGCTGCATTTTATATGTGGAACGGGGTAAAAAACAGACGATGCGGACACAGTTTTCACTTGACTTGTCTCTCACACATGTGAGATAAGCTGCCCACTGAGTATAATTACAATTAGATCACCAGATCACTTCACAAAGTTGACAAACCTCTTAACAGAAATATATGGATGAAGCCAGTTACCAGATAGCAAGTCCTAATAAGTGATACTGTGATATATTAGGATATCCATGCTAACGTGTATTTTCTATGAACCATTTGTGTGTGTGTGTGTGTGTGTGTGTGTGTGTGTGTGTGTGTGTGTGTTTTTCCCACAGACAGCTGAAATGACCAAGTTCTACCTTGATATGTGAAATAATTTAAATGTAACATGCATTCCACTGACCAATTAAAGTTATTTTCCTAGCAGATTTGTAATTTTATGACCAAGAATTATTAGCTGATCATTAAACATTAATTCTCTCTTATTCTATTAGAGTAATGATCTTTGTCTGCTGCATCTGCTTTCATATTCTGTTTTATGCATACAGACAAAACTTTCCCTTTGGCAACTTAACTTGGAGCAGATTGATTTTTAAATAAATTGAGACACATTGTGAATTTAATTGAGCCTCAGTAAAATGGCAAAAGGATCACTGTTGATCCTGGCACTTACATTTGACATCAAAATTTAAAAAAAGAGACATTACATAGTTACCAGTTTCATTCGAGTCAAAGAAGTGAGCCTTTCCTGTCGGCAGCCTTTCCTGCCGGCAGCCTTTGCTGCCGGCAGCCTTTGCTGCCGGCAGCCTTTGCTGCCGGCAGCCTTTGCTGCCGGCAGCCTTTGCTGCCGGCAGCCTTTGCTGCCGGCAGCCTTTGCTGCCGGCAGCCTTTGCTGCCGGCAGCCTTTGCTGCCGGCAGCCTTTGCTGCCGGCAGCCTTTGCTGCCGGCAGCCTTTGCTGCCGGCAGCCTTTGCTGCCGGCAACACTTCCCCGTCGGCACAGAATATCTCTGCAGCTTAGTTCCAGCTCGTTCTCGTAGAATACCATGAAACAGAAAATACGTGTGTTATAGAACAATGAAAGATACCTTTCACACTGGCGCCAATATGATTATTATTGTGTTTATACTGGTTGCTGGTGAGGAGGAAAGTTAGTTATTAGTATTTTATTCATTATCTCATTCATGAGCAGCCATATCACAGTCGCTCAGGAAAGTTATAATTAAGCTTTACTTGCTTAATCAGAATCAGATGATGACTCTCCATGTCTGCAGCCTTGATGATTCAAAGCGATCTGCAATCCTGTGTAAATAAAATGTCTTGGTTTTCTTGCATTGTGTAGTCAGTCGGGAAACCTCAGAGCAAGTGGAAAGTTTGCTTTGGTAGAGTTTAATTATCCAATTAAATAATGGAGCTCTTGGATCTAATAACTGCAGGTTCATTTCCAATTCATCGGAAGTTCCCTTCTGATTACCAGCAAAATGACACATCCGTGCAAATTTTGATTAGAGAATGCATATATAATTAAATTCCTTACACACCTTTGATGTATATGCTCAGTATATATTCTCTTGATTAGCATGCAATATATTTCAGATCTCATTCTTCCAGTAATCTCGATAGCAAAATTACAATTATTCAATGTGGCTATTCAGCATGGAGAAGATCCTAGAAGTCCTCTCAACACACACCAGAGAGAATGTTACAAAGAGTAATGATGCGCTCGCGGAATAGCAGTAGTACTGTACTACTTTGTGCATCGATTCTGAGAGTATATAGATGGTCAAGTAGGAAACATAATTCACTCATAAAATTGTGCAGGGATAATTAGTAGAATATAAAGAGATATTACAAGCTCATTGTCAAATTAAATACTTCCCTATAGCAGACAACGTCATAGTCTGACAAGTTGCAGTAACTGAGGCTTGATTAATAATTAAGGAGGGCAAGGAAATGTCATGGCAAGCATTCCAGGACTCTATACATCATTCCACTTGTTCTATGAAAGTATAGGAAGGCATCTATATGATTTCACATACACACAATCATTTACCAATAGCGGCAGTACTGAAACAGAAGTGTCTCCAAACACCACCTGCATATATGGCTCAGATACTGGGAGAACATTTTGCAAAAACTGCTGCCACTGCTAGCCAGGATCTGTTATTTTATCAGTACAGTGCATCTGTAGAGACAGGAAAATTAGTCTTGAGATCCAAAAGTTACGAGCCTTACAACTACACTATCTCCATGTGGCTGCTGGAATCAGTAATGTCTGAGACATGGGCAACTGCACCCAGTCACAACCAAATCTGGTATAGTTTGCTTCAAGATTTTCCAACAGCATCAATGGAAATCCACATCGAATATTTTACTCTAATATGGCAGAGTGGCAACTTCCCCAAATCCCTGGAGATGGCACTTTTGATACCTCTTTTGAAACGAGGAATGGATCACACCTGTCCCAGTAGTTATCAGAGTATTGCCTTAACGAGCTGTCTAGGAAAGACACTAGAGTGAAAGTTTAAATGTCATATGGTCTGGTTTATAGAGAACAGGGTTCCCCTTAGCCTCTCTCACTGTGGCTTCCATAGATTTTGGTGAACCATGGACCAACTGACACTGTTAAAGGCAGCTATTCAATAGTCCTTCCTACGTAAACATCACTCTATTGACATATTCTTCAATATCAGTAAGGGCCCCCCCAGGGGGTCCACAACTGTTTTGTGGATACATGTGTAGCAAGCATGGGACCCCGAGCTAATATGGCCTTCCTTCCTTTCCGGGCTGCATACCTTCCCTTTCCGCATCCTTCCCCATCCCCCATCTTCACCCTCACTCCCCCTCCCCTCTGGGTCTTTCCTTCCCTTCCTCCCCGTCTGGGAGGATGGTTTGTGCCTACGTCCGGAGACGGACGCTCGTAAATGTACCGCATTCTCTGCCTTCCTTGCTTCTATGTCTTCATCCTTCCTTTGTCCTTCTATTTTCCTTACCTCTTCTCTTTACCCTTTTCTCCGCTGCGGCATTTGAGACTTCTCTTCTTTTCTTTCTCTTTCTCTTTCTTCCTCCCTGTGCTTGTCTGAAGGCCGAACCACGCATTTTTGTGCATAGCCGGTAATGGGTTAACGCGTAACTCCCCACCCCGGGTAGACAGGTAGGACATGTACGTACCCCCTGGTAACGGCCAGGCCCAGGGATGGGTGATTACCTGAGCTGATACCTTCCGAAAGTGCCGATTGGTCCCTCCATCCGTTTGTCGGGAGGTGTGCCCTGAGGTGTGAACGATCACCTAAGGCGGGAGTGCCCTCAGAGAAGACCCCCACAAGGGAGGAGCGCGCCATCGGAGATGCCGGTAATCATGGTGAATCTTCTGCAATGGTTTCCTCACCTTCCACTATGTCTGCTCACAAGCGTAAGTTCACTGAGTCTCAGCCACAGTCAGTTCTTCCATCGTTGCCACAGTTCCTTGCTGTTTCTCGGTCTGACGAAGGTCACGACTTCTCCACGGTCAATCCTTAAATTATTCAGAAAGGTGTCGACGCAATTGCAGGTCCTGTAAAGTCTTGTTCCAAATTACGGAATGGCACCTTGTTGTTAGAAACAGTCAGTGCCCTCCAGGCACAAAAATTGCTGCGTACTTCAATGCTCCACACCTTCCCTGTCCGGGTTGAAGCGCACCGCACTTTAAATTCATCACGTGGAGTCGTTTATACACGCTCCCTTAAAGGATTGTCTGACGAAGAAATTCAGCACTACCTGTCTGACCACGGCGTAACGGCTGTTCATAGAGTTATGAAAAGGGTTGACATGAACCTCATTCGAACCTGCACTGTCTTCTTGACATTTGACAACGTTCAACTGCCATCGAAAATCAAAGCAGGCTATGAGATAATTACCATTCGCCCTTACGTCCCAAACCCTACGCTTTGCTATCGGTGTCAGCGGTTCAATCACACCCGCCAGTCCTGTTCCAATCCGGCCAAATGTGTTACGTGTGGCAAGGATGCCCATGAGGGTGCTTCTCCACCTCCATCCCCTCGCTGCATCAACTGTATGGGTGACCACACTGCTTCCTCTCGAGATTGCCCCGTTTTTAAAGACGAAAAGCTCATCCAGGAAATCAGAGTGAAGGGAAAGGTGTTGACCTTTGCTGCTCGAAAATTATTCGCCAGTCGAGAGCCCACCGTGCCTCAAACAGGAAAATACAGCACTGTCCTTGCTTCTCCTCGGCCAACAAAGGAGGCGGCCACACAGACTTGCGACTTCACCTTTAGTACCATGGTTGTCAGATCGGCCAGCGCAAAGGTCGCCCGTTCAACCTCACCACTTTCGCCGGCCCACTCTATGGCCCACCCTTCATCGGGTTCTGCTAAATCTCGAGCCCAAAAGTCAGACACCAAGACTTCAAAAAAAGAGCTTACGCGAGAAGATTTTTTATGTACCCCAACTTCACAACCATCGGTTATTCCTTCTTCTAAACATCATAATTCCAAGAAGGCTACAAAGAAACCCAGTTCATCTCCTTCTCCGCCAAGGCGTGTCCTATCTACAGCACCACCTGTCGGAAATTGCACTCTGCCGTCTTCTGTGTCGCCGAGGCGCACTACTGGCGGCCGATCAACCGGCCCATCGCTGGTGGCAGGTGCTGCTCCTGAACAACCTATGGATCGGGATCTTCTGCCTTCGGCTGAATGCCATTCCATGCTGTCGGTCGCAAGCTCTGAGCAGTCGTTGAGATGACAGCAACTTTGGTCACATTCCTCCATTTTCTGTTCACCCTATGTTCATTATCCACTGGAATATCCACGGCATTCGAGCCAATCGAGATGAATTGTCGATCACCTTATGATCCTACTCGCTGGTCATCTTATGTCTTCAGGAAACAAAGCTGCGTCCCCATGACCGCTTTGTTCTCCCTCATTTTCAGTCCGTCCGATATGATCTCCCCTCTGTTGAAGGCACTCCAGCCCACGGAGGACTTGCGATTCTTCTCCATGATTCCATTATCAGTCAATCCCCTTAAACACTTCCTTCCAAGCTGTCGCCGTCCGTCTTTCCTTTCTGGATACACGTTCTCTCCTTGTACTGTATACATTCCATAGTCCACACCAATGGCACGAGCTGATCTCCTTCATCTTCTTGGTCAGCTTCCACCCCCCTATTTGCTGGTTGGGGACTTCAATGCCCACCACCCGCTTTGGGGATCTCCACATCCTTGTCCACGTGGCTCACTATTGCTAGACGTCTTCCACCAAGTGGATCTAGTTTGTCTCAACACTGGGGTCCCTATAGTTTTCGCTGCCTCCACGACAAAATTTCTCTCATTTGGACCTTGCGGTCGGTACTGTTCCGCTAGCTCGGCGCTTCGAATGGTTCGCCCTTGATGATACACACTAGAGTGACCACTTTCCATGTGTCCTTAGACTGCAGCCTCAACTGACATATATGCGCCCGTGACACTGGAAGTTTGCCCAAGCCGATTGGACACTTTTTTCGTCTCTAGCGACATTCGATGACAGTCACTTTCCCAGCGTCGACGATGAGGTCACACATATTACAGACATTATTCTTACAGCTGCGGAACGTTCAATACCACGCACCTCCGAATTGCCCCGGCACCCCCCAGTTCCTTGGTGGAACGAGGCATGTCGTGACGCATTACGTGAGCGGAGACGTGCTGTTCGCGTTTTCTGCCACCATCCTACTTTGGCCAACTGTATCCGCTATAAGCAGTTCCGTGCGTGAAGCCGTCGTGTCATTAGCGATAGCAAGAAGGCAAGCTGGAAATTCTTTATTAGCTTATTTAACACCTCCTCGGAAGTTTGGAGTCGGCTTCAAAGGTTCTAAGGCGCGCCTAGTTACTCCCCGGTCTCTGGGCTCACAGTCGCGCATGATACATTAGTGGACTCTGTCGCAATTTGTAACTCATTAAGTCAGCGCTTTGCTGAGATTTCGAGCTCTTCAAATTACCCGCCAGCGTTTCTCTCGAAGAAACGTGCAGCGGAAGTGCAACCTTTCGCTTTCTCCTCTCAAAATCGCGAAAGCTACATAACTGTTTTCTCCATGCAGGAACTCCAACATGGGCTCTCTTCTTCTCGCTCCTCCGCCCCAGGACCCGATGGTATCCACGTCCAAATGTTGCTGCATTTATCAACCCATAGTCTGCGTTACCTCCTTCGCCTTTAAAATCGAATTTGGACCGACAGTACTTTTCCCAGACGATGGCGGGAAGCTATCGTCGTTCCTGTTCCGAAACCTGGAAAGGACAAACATCTCCCCTCTAGCTAACGCACCATTTCTCTCACGAGTAGTGTATGTAAGGTTTTGGAGCGTATGTTGAATTACCGATTAGCTTGGAGGCTGGAATCCCGCAGTCTTTTAACACCTGCCATACGCGGATTCCGAAAGCATCGTTCTGCAGTTGACCATCTTGTTGCTCTCTCCACTTATATCATGAACAATTTTCTGCAGGAACGCCAAACAGTAGCAATATTTTTTGATCTGGAGAGAGCATACAATACCTGTTGGAGGACAGGCATCCTCCGCACACTGTTCTCTTGTGGCTTTCGAGGTCGGCTACCCCTTTTTCTTCGCGAATTTATGGCAGAGAGCACATTTAGCATGCGGGTGAACATTACTCTCTCCCGTACCTTCTCCCAAGAAAACGCGGTACCCCAGGGCTCAATGCTGAGTGTTGTACTGTTTGCCATTGCCATAACTCCAATTATGGATTGTCTCCTTCCTGATGCCTTGGGCTCCCTCTTTGTGGACGATTTTGCGATCTACTACAGCTCTCAACGGACCAACCTTCTAGAGCGTCGTCTTCAAGGATGTCTCGATTGCCTCCACTCTTGGAGCATCGAAACCGGCTTCCGTTTTTCTCCCAGTAAGACCGTTTGTGTTAATTTTTGGCGACGTAAGGAGTTTCTTCCACCCACCTCACATCTAGGACCTGTCAACCTTCCGTTTCCAGACGTCGCTAAATTCTTGGGTCTTATGTTTGACAGAAAACTGTGCTGGTCCTCCCACGCTTCCCATCTTTCGCGCTCGCTGTCTGCGATCCCTCAACACCCTCCGTGTCCTGAATGGTACCTCCTGGGGAGCGGACCGAGTGGTCCTTCTCCGACTCTATCGCACCTTAGTGCGCTCGAAATTGGACTATGGAAGCATAGTCTACTCCTCTGCTCGGCCGTCTATTCTTCGTCGTCTCGACTCTATCCACCACCATGGATTACATTTAGTGTCTGGAGCTTTTTACACCAGCCCTGTGGAAAGCCTTTACGCCGAGACTGCTGAACCTACGCTGTTTAATCGGCGAGCAGTCCTTCTGAGTCGTTATGCTAGCCATCTGTCTTCCATGCCTGCTAATCCAGGCCATGACATTTTTTTCGACGCCTCCTTTGATGTAGGGTATGAAGGCCGCCCCTCCTCCCTACTACCATAGGGAGTCCGCTTCCGTCAACTGCTCCATTCTCTTTCCTTCCGCTTTCCTAAAACCATCTTGACAAGTTGGGGTACAGCACCGCCTTGGCTCTGTCCCCAGATCTGCCTGCTCCGTGACCTTTGTCGATTTCCGAAGGATGGTACCCCTTCACTTGTTCATCGTCGGGCATTTGCTGCTCTATGTGCACAAATGATGGAAGCCACATTTATTTGCACCGATGGCTCGAAAACATCGTTAGATGTAGGGAGTGCCTATATTGTTGGTGACACCCCAAATCACTTTCGGCTTCCCGACCAGTGTTCGGTTTATACTGCAGAGCTTTACGCTATTCTCCAGGCTGTCCACTACATCCGCCGCCATCAGCGGATACAGTATGTTATCTGCTCAGATTCTCTCAGCTCTCTCCTCAGTCTCCAAGCTCTTTACCCTGTGCACCCTCTGGTCCACTGGATTCAGGACTGTCTGCACTTGCTCCACCTGGGGGGCGTCTCGGTGGCGTTTCTGTGGCTCCCGGGACACGCTGGTATCTGTGGAAATGAGGCGACCGATATTGCAGTCAAGGCTGCAGTCTCTCTTCTTCGGCCAGCTATTCAATCGATTCCCTTCGCCGATCTACGGAGCGTTTTATGTCGTCGAGTTGTTCTTTTATGGCACGCCCATTGGTCGACACTTCCCCATAATAAATTGCGGGACGTGAAAGCTCTTCCTTGTGCTTGGACCTCTTCCTCCCGAACGTGTCTTTGGGAGGAGGTAAATTTAACTAGACTCCGGATAGGGCACTGTCTTTTTAGCTATCAACATCTTTTAAGCGGTGATTGTCCCCCACTCTGTCCCCACTGCTCTCAGCTGTGGACGGTAAGACACCTTTTAATTGAGTGCCCCTATTTTAATCCGTTACGCTCCCATCTACAGCTGTCGCCTGATATATCGTCGATATTAGCAGATGACACGCGCTCAGCCGATCGCGTTCTCGAGTTTTAGTGCCAGTGAAATGACGTCAGTCATTTGGAGCTTTTTTTGGGGACAACCAACCCCTTCCTGTAGTCGATTTTTAAGCATTCCTTCTGCATTTAGTTTCTCCAATTTTATGACTTTCGTTCCCATTGCTGCTGGGTTCCATTTTAGGTTTTTTACTGTTTCCTAAGTCACGGACCGGGCGCTAATGACCATAGCAGTTTTGCGCCCTAAAACAAAAAAAAAAATTGTATCAGTAAGGTGTAAGATACTGCTTGGAAACACTGTATTTTGCGCAACTGAATCAGTAGGGATTTTGTGTCTACCTCCCCATCTTTATGTGGTCTATCCTGTCTCAGCCATTTCCAAGGATCCAAGTCAGTAAATCGCTGCCAGATCATTATTATCAGAGTGGTGTCTCCCTGGACAGTGTTTAAAGTGTTAACCCTCTTTGCCGTAGCCACAAACAGTATCACATTTACGATAATGTGTTCTGTACACTGCTCCTTAATTGTAGACAATTTTGATGTTTTCTGTTCCTCCTCAAATGTGGGAACACACACACATCTGTAGCAGTCTTATAGAGGGGTGGGCTGCAAAGATGGGATTTCTATTTGATGCGAGTGAGTGTGAATGTGTGTGTGCTTCTTTTTTTCCATTTTTATTTTACCTGTCTTGCATATGAGGGACACCATCCTACATTTTAGAGACTCGTTGATTTTCCTGGACCTCATTTTCTACTCCTATTGTCACAGTTGCTGCACCTCAGAAGTTTACAAACCAGAACACTCTAGGTACTGAATATCATCAAGTGCCTTAGCCAAGTTCTTAGACAGTGGACAGGGCAGGTCTGTTCGAGATTTATCTGGCCTTATGCTTTTGTGGCTCGACTGTGTGTACCGTGTATTGATTGTTGAGGCCTCATCTTCGAAGATAGTTGGCACATTCCCCCATGAGGAGATTTGGCTGGCCATGGGTGTTTGTAGGACCAGACTGATTGCACATCTCTGTGCTGAGGTCATGGAACCAGTACTCACCATCCAGTGGCAGCTCCTCATGGTGCAACAAGCACATTGTTCCTCACACCTCCAACTTCATCTGCATGCCATACTGTTGCTCATCCATCTCTGGCTGCATTTCTCCAACCGTCCATGAATCACAATTCTGTTAAGGATCTGTCTGTAGTGTATGCTTTGAGTCAGCTTGTGTAGAGAATTTATAACCCCAAATCCAGTGTTCTAACCATCTGCTACCCTGGATACGGCAGACACTCAATGTTATTTTAGATTCAGTGCTTCACAGCAGAGATTGTGGTATTGCTTCTGCTTTAATGTGGTATTTTCTGACATTTTTGTGTGAGGACCAAGAGTATATGTAAGTTCAGTTTTGTGGTCTCTGGAGCACATGAGCCTATCTTCCATTGCTAAATTTCTTTTATATTGGAATCTGAGTGATCTTCACTCTGTCCAACATTTGAACACAGTAAATCAGTTAATCCAGCATTCCATCCTCAACTGAAACTACTGGGGAGTAGGATTCAATCTGCTCAGTACCAGGGCACATGAAGATTGTGGGAAACTAAATATCTGATAGTCCTCAGGCAGAGCTGTTGTAAGTGACTTATTCAATTCTTCGAGCACAGCAGTATATTACCATCAGGTCAATCCTGTGACACTCCTACTGTGAGTGTATCTCAGACCAGTTTTATTTTGCCCAACTTGTAGATTTATAGATGCAATAATGTGTGCTGTGTACCATCTGTGTCACTGCAGATATCGCAACTCCTTCTCACATTCCTGTCAAAGTATTTGAGAGCCTCAGTACATAAGCTTTGGTTACCAGTTGGGTTGTCCATTGTGTGGCAACTACCAAGTGTTAGATCATCACTGTTTTTGTGTCAAGAAAGTGGTTGAATGTTACAATGCTGCAGCTTTGGTGTACACCTGTTTCCCTGTGCTTACAACTTGTCTTCCCACAAAGGAACATGGGCAACTTATCTGAACTCAAAGTGATGTTCTAAGGAATGTTGACAGGCATGTTAAATTATGTACATCAAGTGTGTTGCCCTGATCACAGTTGGAGACACAAATCACTCTGGAGCTATCTCCCTCACTTTTCCGTGAGGGTGCTAAAAATGCAAAATAATGTTAACTGTCGGCTTGTGCTGTAGCACTTTTGCCTCTGTTCATCAATTGTAACACAGAGTTAAAAATTGTGACCATTTTGTTTCTTGCAGATGTCTTCATGGAAAAGTCCAACAAGAAGTTTATGTCCTTGACATAATCACTAATTACCACTGCCTTTGCAAGCTAATGCAGGCAATGGTGCAGCACAAGCATATTCAAAAAGTGGTGCATGCAGTCACAGAGAATGACAGGTTCACACAGGAATATGAGTAGTTAACTTCAGCTTAACGGTGCCAGATTGAAGTGATGATTTGAGATCTTAACTTCCCTAACTGGAATGGTGGAATACAGCAGCAACTGGCACAATTCAGTACTCACTGCATCGTGGAGAAACAATCCATGTAAGTATGGAGTTCTGTAGATTACCATGTAAGCTGTCGTGTGTTAATCACATTAAAATATTCATTTTTGTGTACATAATTTTCTACATGGTATATTTCATTGAAACTAGCTTCAACTGTGTCAAATTACCAAATGCAAAATTATATTTAACATTTTATTCTTTGTGTCATTCTTCACCCTTATTTATTTATTTATTTATTTATTTATGAATCTGGAACAGTAGCATTACTTACAGAAAAAATTGCATTAATTTGATTTTGCCTGTTTATTGAAACTAAAGGGAAACTCACCAGTTTGTGCCAAAAATGTTTCACATTTGTGGCACCAGGCTTGGGGTCACACCTTATGGGGCCATGAAAATCATATATTTATAAAAAATCACAACTAGAGATTGGACAAAACACTTCTTCTATTGCAGTCTTTGACCACCTCCCTGTGTGACATCCACATTTATGTGACCTCCTATATCTGCACAAGAGGTGAGCCACTCAGATTGTGGGCTCTGAGAGTATTCCTCCATTTCTAAACTTCAACTTACATTTCTGTCTTTCTTATGAATGTTGCTAATATCACCTAAAGAGAGGAATAATTTTTTTTACTTTCAGTCAGTGAACATCACCTATAGGTAACCCCCCAGGGGGTCCACAACTCTTTTGTGGATACGTGCATAGCGAGCACGGGACCCCGAGCTAATGTGGCCTTCCTTCCTTTCCTGGCTGCATACCTTCCCTTTCCGCATCCTTCCGCATCCCCCATCTTCGCCCCCCCCCCCCTCCCCATCACCCCTGGCTCTTTCCTTCCCTTTCTCCCCATCTGGGAGGATGGTTTGTGCCTACGTCCGGAGACGGACACTCGTAAATGTACCGCATTCTCTGCCTTCCTTGCTTCTATGTCTTCATCCTTCCTTTGTCCTTCTATTTTCCTTACCCCTTCTCTTTACCCTTTTCTCTGCTGTGGCGTTTGAGACTTCTCTTCTTTTCTTTCCCTTTCTCTTTCTTCCTCCCTGTGCGTGTCTGAAGGCCGACCCACGCATTCTTGTGCGTAGCCGGTGATGGGTTAACGCGTAATTCCCCACCCCGGGTAGACAGGTAGGACACGTACGTACCCCCTGGTAATGGCCAGGCCCAGGGAGGGATGATTACCCGAGCTGATACCTTCCAAAAGTGCCGATTGGTCCCTCCATCCGTTTGTTGGGAGGTGTGCCCTGAGGTGTGAACAATCACCTAAGGCGGGAGTGCCCTCAGAGAGGACCCCCACAAGGGAGGAGCGCGCCATTGGAGACGCCGGTAATCATGGGGGATTCTTCCGCAATGGTTTCCTCACTTTCCACTATGTCTGCTCACAAGTGTAAGTTCACTGAGTCTCAGCCACAGTCAGTTCTTCCATCGTTGCCACAGTTCCCTGCTGTTTCTCAGTCTGACGAAGGTCACGACTTCTCCACGGTCAACCCTTTCATTATTCAGAAAGGTGTCGACGAAATTGCAGGTCCTGTAAAGTCTTGTTCCAAATTACGGAATGGCACCCTGTTGTTAGAAACAGTCAGTGCCCTCCAGGCACAAAAATTGCTGCGTACTTCAATGCTCCACACCTTCCCTGTCCGGGTTGAAGTGCACCGCACTTTAAATTCATCACGTGGAGTCGTTAATACACGCTCCCTCGATGGATTGTTTGACGAAGAAATTCGGTACTACCTGTCTGACAAGGCGTTACGGCTGTTCATAGAGTTGTGAAAAGGGTTGACACGAACACCATTCCAACCCACAACGTCTTCTTGACATCTGACAAAGTTCAACTCCCATCGAAAATCAAAGCAGGCTATGAGATAATATCTGTCTGCCCTTATGTCCCAAACACTACGCGTTGCTATCAGTGTCAGCGGTTCAATCACACCAGCCAGTCCTGTTCGAATCTGGCCAAATGTGTTACTTGTGGCAAGGATGCCCATGAGGGTGCTTCTCCACCTCCATCCCCTCACTGCATCAACTGTATGGGTGACCACACTGCTTCCTCTCGAGATTGCCCCATTTTTAAAGACTCATTCAGGAAATGAGAGTGAAGGGAAAGGTGTTGACCTTTGTTGCTCGAAAATTATTTGCCAGTTGACAGCCCACCGTGCCTCAGACAGGAAAATACAGCACTGTCCTTGCTTCTCCTCGGCCAAGAAATGAGGGGGCCACTCAGACTTGTGACCTCACCCTTAGTACCACGGTTGTCAGATCAGACAGCATGAAGATCACCTGTTCAACCTCACCACTTTCGCCTGCCCACTGTAAGGCTCACCCTTCATCGTGTTCTGCTAAATCTCGAGCCCAAAAGTCAGACACCAGGATTTCGAAAAAAGAGATTACGCGTGAAGATTTTTTATGTACCCCAACTTCTCAACCATCGGTTCCTCTTTCATCTAAACATCATGTTCCCAAGAAGGCTAATAAGAAACCCAGTTCATCTCCTTGTCCGCCAAGGCGTGTCTCATCTACTGCGCCACCTGTCGGAAATTGCACTCGGCTGTCCTATGTGTCGCCGCGGCGCACTGCTGGAGGCCGATCGACCGGCCGATCGCTGGTGGCAGGAGCTGCTCCTGAGCAACCTATGGATCAGTATCTTCTGCCTTCAGCTGAATGCCACTCCATGTTGTCAGTCACAAGCTCTGAGCAGTCGTTGAGTTGACGGCAATATTGCTCACATTCTTCCATTTTCTGTTCACCCTATGTCCATTATCCACTGGAATATCTGCGGCATTCGAGCCAATCGGGATGAATTGTCAATCCTCTTATGATCCTACTCGCTGGTCATCTTCTGTCTTCAGGAAACAAAGCTGCGTCCCCATGACCACTTTGTTCTCCCCCATTTTCAATATGTCCGATTTGATCTCCCCTCTGTTGAAGGCACTCCAGCAAATGGAGGACTCATGATTGTTCTCCATGATACTCTCCATTATCACCCAATCCCCTTAAACACTTCCTTCCAAGTTGTCGCTGTCAGTCTTTCCCTTTCTGGATATACCTTTTCTCTTTGTACTATATACATTCCATCGTCCACACCAATGGACCGAGCTGATTTCCTTCATCTTCTTCGTCAGCTTCCACCCTCTATTTGCTGGTTGGGGACTTCAATGCCCACCACCCGATTTCGGGATCTCCACATCCTTGTCCACGTGGCTCACTATTACTACACATTTTCCACCAAGCGGATCTAGTTTGCCTCAACACTGCAGACCCTACATTTTCGTCTGCCTCCATGACAAATTTCTCTCATTTGGACCTTTCGGTCGGTACTGTTCCACCTAGCTCGGTGCTTTGAATGGTTCACCCTTGATGATACTCACTCGAGTGACCACTTTCCATGTGTCTTTAGACTGCAGCCTCAACTGCCATATATGCGCGTGCGACACTAAGTTTGGAGAAGCCGATTGGACACTTTTTTCGTCTCTAGCGACATTAGATTACAGTCACTATCCCAGCATTGACGATGAGGTCACACATATCACAGACGTTATTCTTACAGCTGCGGAACGTTCAATACCATGCACCTCCGAATTGTCTGGCACCCCCCAGTTCTTTGGTGAAACGAGGCATGCCGTAGCGCAATACGTGAGCGGCGACATGCTCTTCATGTTTTCTGCCACCATCCTACTTTGGCCAACTGTATCCGCTATAAGCAGTTCCGTGCGCGATGCCGTCGCGTCACCCGCGATAGCAAGAAGGCAGGCTGAGACTTCTTTACTAGATCATTGAACACCTTCACTCCCTCCTCGGAAGTTTGGAGTCGAATTCGACGGTTATCTGGCGCGCCTAGTTTCTCCCCAGTCTCTGGGCTCACTGTCGTGCATGATGCAATAGTGGACCCCGTCGGAATTTCTAACTCATTGGGTCAACACTTTGCTGAGATTTCAAACTCTTCAAATTACCCACCAGCGTTTCTCCCGTAGAAACGTGCAGCCGAAGTGCAACCTTTCGCTTTCTGCTCTCAAAATCTCGAAGCTATAATACTATTTTCTCCATGCGGCGACTCCAACATGCACTCTTCTTCTCGTTCCTCAGCCCCAGGACCGGATGGTATCCACATCCAAATGTTGCTGCATTTATCAACCCATAGTCTGCGTTACCTCCGTCGCCTTTATAATCGAATTTGGACCGACAAAACTTTTCCCAGATGATGGCGAAAAGCTATCGTCGTTCCTGTTCCGAAACCTGGAAAGGACAAACATCTCCCCTCTAGCTAGCGCCACATTTCTCTCACGAGTAGTGTACGTAAGGTTTTGGAGCGTATGGTAAATTGCCGTTTAGCTTGGTCGCTGGTGGCCCGCAGTCTTTAAACAACTGCCCAAATGCGGTTTCTGAAAGCATTTTTCTGCAGTTGACCATCTTGTTGCTCTCTCCACATACATCATTAACAATTTTCTCCGGTAACGCCAAACAGTAGCAATATTTTTTGATCTGGAGAGAGCATACGATACCTGTTGGAGGACAGGCATCCTCTGTACACTGTTCTCTTGGGGCTTTCGAGGTCGGCTGCCCCTTTTTCTTCGCGAATTTATGGCAGAGTGCACATTCAGAGTGCGGGTGAACACTACTCTCTCTTGTACTTTCTCCCAAGAAAACGGAGTACCCCAGAGCTCTGTGCTAAGTGTTGTACTGTTTGCCATTGCCATAAATCCAATTATGGATTGTCACCTTTCTGATGTCTCGGACTCCCTCTTTGTGGATGATTTTGTGATCTACTACAGCTCTCAACGGACCATACTTCTTGAACGTCGTCTTCAAGGATGTCTCGATCGCATCCATCCTTGGAGCACCGAAACCGGCTTCCGTTTTTCTCCCAGTAAGACCGTTTGTGTTAATTTTTGGCGACGTATGGAGTTTCTTCCACCCTCCTCACATCTAGGACCTGTCAACCTTCCGTTTTCGGACGTCGCTAAATTCTTGGGTCTTATGTTTGACAGAAAACTGTGCTGGTCCTCCCACGTTTCCTATTTTTCGTGCTCGCTGTCTGCGATCCCTCAACACCCTCCGTGTCCTGAATGGTACCTCCTGGGGAGCAGACCGAGTGGTCCTTCTCTGCCTCTATCGCGCCTTAGTTGACTCGAAATTGGACTATGGAATCACAGTTTACTCCTCTGCTCGGCCATCTATTCTTCGTCGTCTCGACTATCCACCACCATGGATTACATTTAGTGTCTGGAGCTTTTTACACCAGCCCTGTGGAAAGCCTTTATGCTGAGGCTGCTGAACCTTTGCTGTCCGATCGGCTATCTATCCTTCTAAGACGTTATGCTAGCAATTTCTCTTCCATGCCTGCTAATCCAGCCCATGACATTTTTTTCGATGCCTCCTTGGATGTAGGGTATGCAGGCTGCCCTTCCTCCCTACTACCACCGGGAGTCCGCTTCCGTCAACTGCTCCATTCTCTTTCCTTCCTCTTTCCTAAAACCTTCTTGACAACTTGGGGTACAGCACCACCTTGGCTCCGTCCCCAGATCAGATTGACCTTTGTCAATTAGCCAAGGATGGTGCCCCTTCACTTGTTTATCATTGGGCATTTGCTGCTCTATATGCACAAATGAAGGAAGCCACATTTATTTACACAGATGGTTCAAAAACATCTTTAGGTGTAGGGAGTGCCTATATTGTTGGCGACACCCCCAATTTATTTCGGCTTCCCAACTAGTGTTCGGCTTATACTGCGGAGCTTTACGCTGTTCTCCAGGCTGTCCAATACATTCGCCAACATCAGCGGATACAGTATGTTATCTGTTCAGATTCTCTCAGCTCTCTCGTCAGTCTCCAAGCTCTCTACCCTGTCCACCGTTTGGTCCACCAGATTCAGGACTGTCCGTGCTTCTTTCACCTGAGGGGCATCTCGGTTGCATTCCTCTGTCTCCCGGGACACGTTGGTATCTGTGGAAATGAGGTGGCTGACATAGCTGCCAAGGCCGCAGTCTCTCTTCTTCGGCCAGCTATTCAATCGATTCTCTTTGCCGATCTACAGAGCATTTTATATCGTTGTGTTGTTCTTTTATGGCATGCCCAATGGTCGACACTTCCCCATAAAAATTGCGGGATGTGAAATCTCTTACCTGTGCTTGGACCTCTTCCTCCCGAACGCGTCATCGAGAGGAGATAATTTTAAGTAGATTGCGGATAGGGCACTGTCTTTTTAGCCATCGACATCTTTTAAGCAAAGATCCTCCCCCACTCTGTCCCCACTGCTCTCAGCTGAGGACAGTAAGACACTTTTGAGTGCCCCTATTTTACTCCGTTACTCGCCCATCTACAGCTGTTGCCTGATATATCGTCAATTTTAGCAGATGACTCATGCTCGGCCAATCGCGTTCTCGAGTTTATTAGTGCCAGTGAGATGACGTCAGTCATTTGAAGTCTCTCTCTCTTTTTTTTTTTTTTTTTGGGGGGGGGGACAACCAACCCCTTTCTGAAGTGGATTTTTAAGCTTTCTTTCTGCTTTTAGTTTCGCCAATTTTTTGTGTTTTGTTCCCATTGCTGCTGGTTTCCATTTTCATTTTTTACTGGTTCCTAAGTCATGGACCGGGCGCTAATGACCATAGCAGTTTTGCGCCCTAAAACCAAAACAAAAAAAAAACAAAAAAAACTTATAGGTAAATAGTGACAGTCTTTCTGCCTCCTTGTAATTTTGTTCTTTTGTTGACAGAATTTCCCCTTTGATACAGTCAATATTGTTACAATTTGAGTAATAATACATTTTGCTCAACAGAATTCGGCATCTCCCATCACTAGCTCCTTTCAAAGATTAAACTATTTATCCTTTGGTCATGGAGAAATGAAGAGTGATAACATCCTTAAATTTTTATTTGCACTGCATAATAATGATACAGGTGGTAATATACTTGGATGCTTGGTATGTTCTCTCAAAGCATTAAGAAGTGGAGAAACTGAACTGTGTAATCAGACACACTGAGGGTGTCCTGTCGTAGCCATTATCCTGAGACTGTGAATAGTACTGACTTCATTACTAATGCAGGTTGTTGTGTTACTGCTTGACAATTGATTCTATAGCAATTAGTGGACATTAGAAGTTTGTGTGTGTGTGTGTGTGTGTGTGTGTGTGTGTGTGTGTGTGTGTGTGTGTGTGTGTGTGTGTGTGTGTGCACAGTGATGAACACCTTTATACAGTCAAAGCTGTGCTGAAGATAGATTCCATAAATGTTCACGACAGGTGACAAAATTCAAAGAAAAGCCATTTTATCTTAACTGTAGGAGCAGTTAGTGGACAGTAGGTACGTCTTCCTATCATTGATTGTTGTTGATGATGAACCCAATGAGCAGAGCACGTTAGCTTTTACCAATAGAAAATAGTTGCTGTACAGAATACTGGCACAAGTCCGTACATTGTGAGGAAAAACAATATAGAAAATAATACATGTAATATGAATGGTGACCAATACTGAAACTGAATTCTAACTCAGCCCAATAAATATGCAGCAAGCAAAAAATATAGGAATATTAGTTAGTGAATAACCTACATAAATAGCTACAGGCAGATGTGACATACACATAACTGCCAATTCTGTCAGTTCATGCCAGTGTGCGTATGTCATGTTGAATGAGAGCAGCAGTTGGGTGTAGGCATGAGGGGAAGTGACTGCAAGATACAATTATGGAAGATACGAGTGCTGTCTGGTGGAGAGTTCAGGGACTAGATGGAGGCATGAAGACTGCCGGATACGGCAGTGGCAGTGTTGAGGGGGGGCTGCAGCAAATGAGAGAAGCAAGGAAGGGAAAAGGTACAGTCCACACACCACCTTCCTCCGCTAACCCCACCCACCCACAATATCTCCCCCCCCCCCCCCCCTTTGTCCTAATGCCTCCTCCCAGTTTGTACTCTCTTACCCTCATTGTGTGTCATCCTGTGCCAACACACCTACTCTTCTCTCCTTCCCAATTACCTGCTTCTCTCATTTTCCACTTGTCTTGCCCACACCCTGCCCTACAATCCCTTGACACTGCACATGGCAGTCTTCGTGCCTCCCTCTAGTCCCTTCATGCTGCAGCAGACAGAGCAAACCCCCTCCATTTACCCGTATGTTGCTAGCCATAGCCATTTCTATTCCCCGCCCCCCTGCATGTTGCTGCTTGTGTTCAACATGAGAGTGGTAATTCATTACGTGCTTCCAGAGATTGCAGTCATGTGCATGAGGTGTGCTTGCTGGAGTGAATGAAACTGTGTTTTCGTTTCTGATGAATGTGTCAGCAGAAAAAAATCGTAAGAATCTTTTCATTGTGCTTGTCTGTGACTCATTGTCATCTTTATGATGAGTAGAAATGTATTATTTTGCTTCTCCAATCCCCAGTTCTCATTGCTTGGTAGATGTAGACATGATAATTATTTTCTGTGGCAAATTACAGTTTGGTTCCCATATAGCTAAAAATCTTGACACATGATTGTTGGTTATAGGATTAACATTACTTCACTAGTGTGCCACTATAGCCACTGCAACTGCTGTGTATTTAGGGATAAAGGAAGTTAAGAAATGCTAGAATGTTGAAGGCAGAGCATTTTCTCAATGTTTTCTAATTTAGTGTAGGAGAAAGAAGCATCCTAACAATAATTGTCATATTTATTCATACAAAAGCTGTGGTCCTGTGAAGATCACTCAATGGTTCCACAACATGAAAGTTACTATTTTCATATGATTCAAGAAAATAGATTAAAAAGATTAACTTGTGTAAAGCAAAATATTACTCCTCACTTTCAGTTACTAATTTAGACAGACAGAATAAATGTGCCACCAACAGTGAAAAAGACAGTGTTTATAATAGGCTATACAACAGCTTTGCAGGTGGCAAAGTCAACAGTGAGAGAAAAACTGCACGAGGTGTGACTCTAGCGGGCCATTCCAACTGCACCATCATTTGTTAGCCATTGCTCCTGCACCCACAGTAGCCTGCATCACTCAGCCATCTACTATTGTGACACTCGGGCAGATTATTTAAGCAGCATTTCTACGAAGATCTTAATTTAACCTTTTAAGACAAATAAATAAATATTTTAACTTCTCATAAAAAAATTCTTCTTTGAAAGAAAGGACAAAAATTAACATAATTTCCAGCACTCTAGTGGCTTTCATGGCTCCCAGCAACAAAAGCCTTTTTCAGAGAGAAACGGTTTGAAATAGGAACAATATGTATTGAAGAAGTTGTTTAGCACTTGAAATATTTGTATGAATGATTAAATTAGTTTTTCTCAGATGAACAGCAGATTAAATATCAGACTTAATTGTGTATTAAGAACCCATTTATGGGCATTGCATGACCTTTTATGATTTTGTCAGAAAGATATGAAATTTTTGTTGAACTGACGGTGAGATGACTTCATCCAATAGAATGTTGACTAGGACAACACGGCAGGAGCACCACCTTTATGAAGAGAATATAAGCATTGCTCCAGCTAGCTTCAGCTGAACTAGAGTGCCCCACTAGAAGACGAACCATGATCCATTAATTAAGCCATGACTTGTGACCTATACTTTTTACTTGCATGGAAATTCTATAAATCGAAGGACATTGATTATTTGCGTGGCACCAATTCCTTGCGATACTTCACTGTGAAAAGGCAAATTATTGTCAATTTAATTTACTGTAATACATTCCCTTAATATTATTTGCTTGAATATTGTCTAGTTATCTGAGAAAACAGCTTCCTAGGAACCCCATATAAGACAAGTGGGTAGGATCCAACATTGCCAATAAGTTACGGGAGGAAACCCAGTGGCTCGTGGCCACAGAATTTTCTTTTGTGGTTTGCTGACACCTTAATTCTCTCTCTTGTCTAGCAGGTGTGCTACTTGCTAATCAGTGTTTTCAGGTGGGTGTTGCAGATATTTTCTTTGCTTTTGTACTTATTTTTCTTGCTTGCCTTGTCTGTTTCTTGCATTTCTCTGTTCCAAAATGCCCACCTTATCTATCCCACCACCTGCTCAGTTTCCACAGCAACCAGTGTTAAATGAAATGCAGCTAATGCAGATCTACATATACATCTACATCCATACTCCGCAAGCCACCTGATGGTGTGTGGCAGAGGGATATTTCAGTTCCAGACTAAGCAAAAGTCTACACTGCTCGACACAGTGCAGCAGCTAATGTCCATTGCTGTGCACCTGACAGAACGAGCACCTCCAACCCCAACACCTATAGCTATTCTGCCTTTTTGCCAGTTTCATGAACAGGAAGGTGAATGGCTCAAGTGGTTGCAACAGTTTGAAGGCCACGTAATTGCTTACAATGTACCAGGTACTGTGAAACATCCCTAATGGTAGGAAGTGCAGTGTTCCATTTATCTCGGAAGTTGTTCCCTAATTCCACGCAGAGTGAACTTCCTTGTGAACAGGTTACAGATTCACTAACTATTATGACCAACAAGTGAATGTGGTAGCAGCTAAAACTTTATTTCAGATGTTATGTTACGTGATGCCTGATGTCAAACTCGGAGAACATATTTTGATACAGTCGGGTCCATCATTTCATCATTTCACCAGGCAGTGCAAATACTAGATAAGTAAGATTCAGGTAACCATTGGCTGATAAATTTGAGCAGCCAGCTATTTGTCGGGTTGAGTTCCTTGTTTGCCAATTCGGCAACAGCTTGTGCTCATCACACGGAGTAAACAACGCTCCACACTGCGTAAGCAGCTTGCGGCTACACAGGCAAACAGAACTAAGTCTTGCCCTCAGTGTTGTTCACAGCACAAACGCCAAGACTGCCCCTCCTGAAAAGATCAGTGTCCTGCTTGTGGCAAGAAAGGACATGTGCAATCTCTATGTTTGCAATAGAACAAATATAAGAATTTGGCCCCTTCACAAAAATCTAGTTTCACAAGTAATCAATGCAGTGTACTCAAAACCTACTGCAGGCATCAGCAAAACTATCAAACAAGCAGTTACTTCAGAACTACGCCACACCAACAAGCTTTCTGTTCATTTGCATCTTATTGGTAAACATGTGAAATTTCAGTTTGACATGGGTGCTTGTGTTACATTGCTGAATCGTAACATGAACTGTGAGGCTCTCCATGCCTATCTGAAACTAGCATGCACCTAACAGCTTATAATGGACAAGACCTTCCCATTCTTGGAAAATGTACTTTGTGTGCCATTTATCGATCACATATGCGAACTGTGACTTTCACTGTTCTACAATTGCGTAAATGTGAGAACATATTTGTCCTTGATTCGTTTTATTTGTTTAGCTTTAAAATTCAGGACAATTTGTTGTCAGTGACTCTATTCAATGCAGAAAGACAGTGTAGCTAGCTTGTTGAAAGAATTTCCTGAACTCTATTCTGAAGGGTTAGGCAAGGCTAACAATTTTGTTGTGCATATTACTACAAAAGACAACACACAGCTGAAATTTTTCTGGGACAGAACTGTTCCCATTGCATTATACAACTATGTGGCTGCTGAACTTGAAGAATTACAAGATTGCTGAGGTATGGCGCCCATACATGCTAGTTGGTGGGCAAGTCCACTGGTTTTGATCCCCAAACCTTCAGGTCACATTTGCCTCTTTGTTGACTTTACGTCTGCCGATAACCAACAAACTGTGATTGATTTTTATCCATTGCCACAGCCAGAGGAACTCGTGGACAGATTTGGTACTGTTCGCTACTTTTCAAAAACTTATCTGCATGACAAGTATCTTCAAATACTGCTTGATGAAGAATCTCAAAAGGTGTGTGTAGTGAATACTGATTTGGGTCTATTTAAATACATGCATTCGCCTTTTGGCAGTGCTTCTGCACCCACCATTTTCCAATGGTATTTAGAACAGCTGACTGCACAAGTGCCATACTGTTCAAACTAACTTGGACAGCATTGTTGTAGCACACCTGAAGAACACATTGCAAATTTGCGTGCTATGTTTCATGTGTTATCTGATGCAGGACTAAAGTAATGAAAGTGCTGGACAGACACACAAACATACACACACGATTCAAGCTTTCGCAACAAACTGTTGCCTCATCAGGAAAGAGGGAAGGAGAGGGAAAGACGAAAGGATGTGGGTTTTAAGGGAGAGTGTAAGGAGTCATTCCAATCCCGGGAGCAGAAAGACTTACCTTGATTGAAATGAGATCCATCCTTCATGAAATCCACTCCACCAAGAGTGTCTTTCCGCCGTCCACCTAACCTTCGTAACCTGTTAGTTCATCCCTATGAAATCCCCAAACCACCTTCCCTACCCTCTGGCTCCTATCCTTGTAACCGCCCCCGGTGTAAAACATGTCCCATGCACTCTCCCACCACCACCTACTCCAGTCCTGTAACCCGGAAGGTGTACACGATCAAAGGCAGAGCCATGTGTGAAAGCACCCACGTGATTTACTAACTGACCTGCCTACACTGTGATGCATTCTATGTGGGAATGACCAGCAACAAACTGTCCATTCACATGAATGGACACAGGCAGACAGTGTTTGTTGGTAAGAGGATCACCCTGTGGCTAAACATGCCTTGGTGCACGGCCAACACATCTTGGCACAGTGTTACACCGTCCGGGTTATCTGGATACTTCCCACCAACACCAACCTATCCGAACTCCGGAGATGGGAACATGCTCTTCAATATATCCTCTCTTCCCATTACCCACCAGGCCTCAATCTCCGCTAATTTCAAGTCGCCGCCACTCATACCTCACCTGTCATTCAACATCATCTTTGCCTCTTCACTTCCGCCTCGACTGACATCTCTGCCCAAACTCTTTGTCTTTAAATATGTCTGCTTGTGAGATGTCTGCTTGTGAGATGTCTGCTTGTGTCTGTATATGTGTGGATGGATATGCGTGTGTGTGTGCACGCGAGTGTATACCCGTCCTTTTTTCCCCCTAAGGTAAGTCTTTCCGCTCCCGGGATTGGAATGACTCCTTACCCTCTCCCTTAAAACCCACATCCTTTCGTCTTTCCCTCTCCTTCCCTTTTCCTGATGAGGCAACAGTTTGTTGTGAAAGCTTGAATTTTGTGTGTGTGTTTGTGTGTCTTTCGACCTGCCAGCGCTTTCATTTGGTAAGTCACATTATCTTTGTTTTTTTTTATATATATGAAAACTGAGTTTAAGTATCTCGGTCATGCCATAAACAGTCAACATGTATATCCTCTTCAGCCACATTTGTTACCCATACAAGATTTGCCAGTTCCTTCCAATGCCACAGAATTGCAATCGGTCTTAGAGAAAATGAACTATTTTATTTGGATCATACAGGATGCTGCACAAATTGCAACTCCATTGCGTTGCAAGAATGTCCCCTTCGTTTGCACAGATGGGTGCCATGTAACTTTTGAAAAACTTAGATGCATTGCTCAGTGATCGATGCTTAGCTCACTTCTATCCTGACAAACCAGTTGTATTGCAAGTTGACACATCCTCTTACGGAATAGGTGCAGTGCTTTTGCACATAATTGGTGACAAAGACAGGCCTACTGCTTTCACATCAAAATTGTTGTCCAAAGCTCAGTGTAACTATTCACAAATCGAAAAAGAGGCTTTGGGTATTGGGTATGGTGCCAACCAAATTCCACCATTACTGGTATGGCAGAAAATTCTTCTTGGTAATTTATCACAAGCCTTTGCAGTCCTCATTTCATCTGACAAAACCAGCTCCTGTATGAACTGCCCAAAAATTACAAAGATGGGCTCTGTTGTTGTCCCAATACCAATATGAGATTGTATATCATCAGATGGCTCTACATGGTAATGAAGACACACTTTCATGTCTTCCAATTGCCCCTGATCCAGAATTTGACACTTCTGCTGCATTTTGTTGTCACATTGATGTTCAGGATTCTGAATTGCTTCAATCATTTCTAGTGAACTATAGGAAAATTGCACAGGCCATGGAAGTTGATTCAGATTTGAGCATTTTGCTAAGATATGTTCACACATCTTGCCCTCATTCCTCGCATAGCATAAAGAACACTATAGTGCACCAACGCTTCGCACATCAGCATAGCCATGCTGTACAGAAAGATGTGATTCTTGTTCAAAATGACAGTGGCAAGTCACATGTACTGGTCACCAAAGCTAAGAGTGAGTGGTGGTGGTGGTGGTGGTGGGGAGAAAGTGTTGCAGTTACTTCACCATGGCCACTGGGGGATTGTTCATATGAAACAGTTAGCACACAGACACTGTACTTGGCAAGGTATGGACACCCAAATAGAACAGATGAAGTAACAGTGTCATGCATATGTGGAAAATCAGTCCACTCTGCCACAAAAATTCTCTGCTTGGCTTAAGTTGTAATCACCATGGCAATGTGTGCCCGTAGACTTTGCGGGACCATTTTGGAGCATTTGTTGGTTGATTGTGATAGACTCTTATAGCAAGTTTCCTTTTGCTGTGTCAATGAACTCGACAGAATCACATAGAATGATTCAGGTTTTTTCCTCAATTTTTTCCCTCAAAAGTTTACCTGAAGTAATAGTGTCAGACAATGGACATCAGGTCATGTTAAATGAATATGAAACACACTGTGAATGCAGCGGCATACAGCGTCTAACTAGTGCATCATTCCATTCACAGTCACAGTGACTCTGAACATTTTGTCAGAATGTTCAAGCAGCAGATGGCTAAACTTCACTCCGCGCACGCCAGGGATCAAGCATTGTAATTGTTTCTTGCCTCCTATCGTTTGGACCATTGCCGGCAGAATTTCTTCATAGCCACCACCATAGGACACTGCTCCACCCTACTGCGCATCCATCATTGAAGGAAGACAGCAAGAATCACTTCATGCCACATGATATTGTCCTTCACATGGTTTTTAGTGGCAGCAGACTGTGGGCGTGAGGTAAGGTTGTTCATCGACTTGGTGCTTGCATGTGTCTCCTTTCAGGTCCAAACGGTTTGCAGTGCCAACATCAGAATCAACTTTGCCACTGTCATGTGCATGATGATCTTTCTGTGTCTCTTCCCCCAGATTCACAGATCCAGAAGACAGCATGGACACAATGGCCACCAGAGGGTGTCATCACGACACTGTGGGAAAACCCCATGGGGACAAAGCCTTCACCTCCTCTGCTACCTTTTGTGTTTCCGATAGAGCTGGGCCCATCCACATTGCAGAAGTCAACGTCCTCCCTCTCCAGTTATTGTCCTCCAGATTTGGACGAGTACTCCTCTGGTGCACGTTTCTGCCTGAGTGAAGGCCAGATGGCAGGGTACGACTGGAAGCTTGACATCCCCAGCAGTCACAGCTTCTGCTCCAGCACTGCATCTACCCTCCATCCTCCCCCACCATTGTTGCACCACTTACACGATGATGGTCCTTCACTTTGGGGGGGGGGGGAGGAGAGGAGGAGGAGGAGGAGGAGGAGGAGGAGGAGGAGGAGGAGGAGGAGAAATGTTCTGGTGTAACGTCAAGTGCCGGCATATTGGCCTGGAACGTAACAACAGAGAAGGTTGTGAGATGGTCAGCCAATCAAATACTGACTAGGATGACACCACGACAGGAGTGGCACCTATACAAAGAGAATATAACCGCTGCTCCAGCTAGCTTTGGCCACACTAGAAGTCCTGCACAAGATGATGAGTCGTGATCCAAAGATACAGCTGTGATTTAGTATACATTGAAGGACATTGATTATTTGCATGTCACCAATTGATTGAAACATTTCATTGTGAAAAGGCAAAGTTAAGTACTGTAAACTTAGGAACCCTATAGCAGATGAGTGGGCAGGATCCCACAAACAAGAAATACATACTCAGTGGACTACAGACCAAACCTATCATGATAATTCAACGTAAAACCATCAGTACTAATATTAATTATCATCCCAGGGGCTCGCAGCTCTTTTGTGAGCATGTCCTTTTATACCACTTGTCACCAACCTTTGCAGCATTACTTCATTTCTGTGCTGCATGCTTTTACTTCCACTATCTGTTTCTCCCTCTGCCACTACATTGGATGGTTTCCTTGGTGCCGATCCTGCTTGGACTTGGTCCATGATATAGCCTTGAATTACAACTTCTGGCATATTCTACAACATATCATCAAATAAATATGTGGCTCCATTGATGGGTATCACCTGCCACCAGTTTTCAAAATTTCAAAAAATCTGGATTGTGCAGGAAAGGTCACCAAATCCATAGTGTGCTCTACCTTATGCCTTCCATCCACATCTTCTTCTTTTTCATGCAGTCATACACCTTTAAACCCAGCACTGTAGCCATCCCATTGTAGTGGTGGTGGGGGTCAGAAGCTTCCTGCTCAGTGAGCACAGGGATCACACTGTTGGTGCCTGAGCTGAAAACTCCCTGTGCTTGCCAAGCAGTATGTACTATGCATGACTGGGGCATCGTACCCCAAGTAAGGGATTACTGACCAGGCAGGCATTCTTGAGTCTGGAGGGCAAGAATGGGGATAGGCCACATTCAGAGTTGGTGGCATCGTGACAGATCAGCCCCAAATGAAGCAGGTGAAGTTATCTCCCACTGGTGTCTTTGGGCCCCAACAGTCTCTATGAAAGAACAGTCCCCTTTCAATGCAGATAGGTGCAACCCTAAAATCTTCCATTCCCTGGCTACACTGTGGGTGAAGCACAGGGCCAAGCGCAAGCAGAGGAATTCTTGCTGCAACATTTGGTCTGTACAAGGACTGATAGTGATTCCATCTTGGCGAAAAACCACTTGTTTTCAGTAATGCGGACCCCAGCACTTCTCAAATACCAGAAATATTACAATACTGCTGCCTATCACAGGGTTTGAGGCTGGGTCTGGAACTATGTCCTAGGCACTATGTACAACAAACTTCTGTCTCTTAAAACACCTCTTTGGAGGCTGTTACTTTCTGGTTATAGTCATTTCAGACTATTGCCGTCTGCAATGTTTACCTCCCTTCCAAGGTGAAGTGCTTCAGAACATACTGTTTGCATTGGTATCTCGGCTCCCCCATCTTTGCGGGTCTTCGGTGATTTCAATGCCCACAACCTTTTGTGGGGTGGAACCTTGGTAACTGGCCATGGTAAAGACTTTTAAAACTCTCCAGTACAACTTGACCATTACCTCTTGAGTGATGGTAGCCCAACACACTTCAGTGTGGCACACAAACCTTCTCGGCCACAGACCTTTCCGTTTGCATCCCTTGTATTTACCCATCGATCCACTGGAGGCTGCACAGTGACCTATGTAGTAGTGACCACTTTCAAATCTTCCTGTCCCTTGCTCAGTGTCACACCCCTGGACGCCTGCCCAGATGGGCTAACAGTGCTGGCTGGGATGTTTTCACCTCTGCTGTTGACATTGGCTCCCTGCTGCATGGAGATATTGATGGGGGAGTCCAGCATACAACTACAGTCATTCTTTCAACAGCTGATTTAGCCATCCACTGTTCCTTGGGCCTGCCCTAACTGAAGACAGTACTTTTGTGGTCCTCAGAAATCACAGAGGCCATTACAGTGTAGGCAGGTGCTCCGAAACCATAAGTGGCACCCATCAATGGAACAATGCATTGCCTCTAAGTGTCTCCATACCTGGGTCCACCCCCTTACGAAAAGACAAAAGCAAGAATGCTGGGAATGCTATGTTTCTATTATTGCACCATGTCTCTCTCCTCTGCAGTTCTGGGCTGATTTCAGACATCTCTGGATACCAGACACATGCAGGTATACTTGGAATTAACTTGAATGTTTCTGACTACTGCACCAACCCAGATGCCATCACCAAACATTTTGCTCTGCGCTGTGCTCAAGCATCAGAGTCTGAGAATTACCAACCTGCCTTTTGTGTCTTAAGAGTGGTTTGAGCAAAATCAATTACCTTTTACTAAAACTGGAGCCATATAATGCTCCACTGAGAGTGGTAATTCGTCCATGCCCTCTTCCACTGCCCTGATACAGCCCCAGGCCTGGAATGCATCCACAACCAGATGATCAGGCACTTACCAAATGGTCAAACATGCATCCTGCCATCTTTAATCACATCTTGAGTGTGGACATGCACCCATCGAAATGACGAGAGAGCATCATTGTCCCAGTACTGAAACTGTTTAAGCAGCCTCTAGAGACTGACAGTTATTGCCCAATAAGTTTCACCAATATTCTCTGTAAGTTGCTAGAATGCATGGTGAGCTGGCAGCTGTGTTGGCTCCATGTGTTTTGTGATCTTTTGCCAAGGCCATTCCGCTACTGTCATCTGAACAGCATTTGCCCAATGTCAACACCTTAAAGTTGTCTTCTTCAACCAGCAAGGGCTTATGGCACCAGGTCTTTGCTACTTTAGATGATTATGGTCTCCAGACTCCACTCCCAATTTTCATCCAGGACTTCCTGTCTTACCTTATTGTTTTGGGTTTGTGTTGGTGCTTCCCACAGTATCCCCCATATCCAAGAGAATGGGATCGGAAAGGTGCAGGCATGAGCCATCACCCATGGCTTGCAATTTTCTGCCACTGAGACTAACATCGTGTACTTCTGTCAATGTTGTACCATTCAACCACAACCAGAACTTTACCGCAATGACCAAACATGTAATGTGGTGGAGAGTTATTGCTTTCTAGGACTGGCCTTTTATTCCTGGCCAACATGGGTTCCCCCATCAATGCTAGCTTAAGCAAAAGTGTTGACTGCACCTTAATACTCTTCGCTACCTGAGTACCACCAGCTGAGTTGCAGATCACAGTACCTTTCTGCAACTTTACAAAGCCCTGGCACAGTCCCAGCTTGGTTATGGGAATCTGACACATGTTTGGCATCGCTGTCAGCATGTGGATACTGGATACAGTAAACCACTGTGGAGTTCGACTTGCAACAGGAGCTTGTCAGACTTGCCCTGTGAAGAGTTTATTCATAGATGCTGGGATTTCTCCACTGTGGATCAGGCACCATCAACAGCTTTCCAATTACACTACCCACATTGGCAATGCCCCTAAGCATCTGACTACCACCCAGACACGGTAATCCATCTCCGGCAATGGCAGCCCCAATGAGGGACTACCATTGCAATCTGCATCTGGTAGATCCTCTGAACTTCAGTTCTTCCCTCTTCCATGCCTCCTCTGGACCCACCTCCACAGAGCATACCTTGGCTTCAGCTTCATCTTGACCTATCACAATGTGCAAAACACATGGTCCATCCTAAGGCCCCCTACTGCAAATTATTCTCCATCCTTGATGCATCCCAGAGTTCAGAAGTTGTCTATACTGACAGCTCAGTGGGCACTGGTCATCTAGGCTTTGCTTATACTTGGGCAGGACATTCTGAACTGCTCTGCTTGCCAGATGGCTGTAATGTTTTCAGTGCAGAGTTGGTATCCACCTCTCATGCTCTCGGGCATATCCATTCCTGCACTCCCTGAGCAGTTTGCAAACTAAGCTAGTGCTACCCTCACCACACCTTTGTTATTGTTATCCATGATTCCCTGTATGGCCTCAAACAATGTGTAAACTTGGTGACCTTCATCTGCAACCTGTGCCACATTTAGATCCTAGGGAATGAGCTTGCTGAACACTTGGCCAAACAGGCTACCAGTAAACTGACTCTCGAGAACAATTTTCCAGAAACTGACCTGCAGTTGGTATTAGACCATTACGTTTAGGTGCCCAGAATATGGTATGGCTTATTATGACTTCACCAAACTAACTATGGGTGATAAAGGAGACTATGAATCTGTGGAGGTCCTCCATGCAGGCCTCTAACAAGCAATCTACCTTTCTACCTTTAGAAGATCCCCATTGGCCATACTTGTCTAACTCATGGTTATTACCTCCATAGCATGGACCCATCCCACTGTTGTTTTGGCACCCATATGACAGGGGTCCACATTTTGCTGGACTGTCCCAAACTAGCCACTCTGTGGCAGACTCATAGCTTCCGTGACTCACTGCCCTGGTGCCAGGAGACCATTACCCAGAATCTGACTTAGTTTTATGTTTTTTTCATGAAGCAGGCTTTTACCACTCTCTTTAAGGAAGGATCATTTAACTTCACTGTCCTGGTTGGGGGTTGGCAGAAAATTCTGTCTTCCTTGCCCAGACTGAGCTGCAGCTATCTTGGCTTGGCAATCCGGAGCAGTCCTGGCCCTACCCGCTCTTTCTCTGTTACTGTCGTTTCCCCCAATCCTCATGTGATCTGTAAGACTTGTTCATCTTTTCTTGTCTGTGCTTTTCTAGCTGTAGTAGGTAAGGAATTTGGTCACACCGTAAACAATAGTGAGAGCATCTTTTTCTATATGAGAATACCTGCACTGAGTTTGAATGAGCAGCTTTTAGGCAAAAGCAATGGGTCTGTCTTATTAACCAATTTGTGTGAAATCACAGCGCTGATTCCTTAGGAACAAGCATCAACTCGCAAAACTACTGGTTTTGCTGGGTCAGAATGCACTAAACATCTGTCACTAAGCAAGGCATTTTTGAGTTTCCAAAATCTGTCTTGACAGGTCTTAGCCCAAAAAAAGATACATTTTTGTGATGCCAACAATGCAATGAAGCCACAATTTGTGTGGCACTGGGTATGAACTGAATGTAGTATGTCATCTTGTCTAGTACTGACTGAAGTTCAGACACATTGCGAGGAACAGACAGGTCACAGATTGCAACAAATGAGGCTGGAGGCAGTGCAAACCCTAAGTATTGTAGTTCAGTGTGAAAAAAGTCGCACCTTCAAACAATGGAATATCCAGGATGGAATGTAACAATGCGGAGAAGGAAAATTGCTACTCACCATATACTGGAGATGCTGAGTCGCGATAGGCACAATAAAAATATTCACATAATCTTAGCTTTCGGCCATTAAGGCCTTTTTCAGCAGTAGACACACACACACACACACACACACACACACACACACACACACACACACACACACACACAAAAGCGCAACTTGCGCACATGCCTGCAGTCTCAAAGAGCTGAAACCACACTGCGAGCAGTAGCACCAGTGCATGGTGGGAGTACCGACTGGGTGGGTTTAAGGAGGAGGCTGGGGCGTGGAGGGGGAGGGATAGTATGGTGGGAGTGGCGGACAGTGAAGAGTTGCAGTTTAGACGGAGGGCTTACTTCACTGTCCTACCCACCATCCTTCCCACCCCTCCTACTGTGGTATTCCGCTGTCCACCGAACCTACACAATATACTTGTCCATCCTTACACAACCCCTGCTCTCAATCCCTTACCTCATGGCTCATACTCCTGTAATAGAACTAGATGCAAGATCTGTCCCATACATCCTCCTACCACCACCTACTCCAGTCCGCTCACTAACGTCACCTATCCCATCAAAGGCAGGGCTACCTGTGAAACAAGTCATGTGATTTACAAGCTAAGCTGCAACCACTGTGGTGCATTCTACATGGGCATGCCAACCAACAAGCTGTCTGTCTGCATGAATGGTCTAAGTTTATGGTATTGTCAGTATATTTGGTATGAACTTCAATTATTAAACAGTGTTTTGATACAATATGTTCAGGACTTGCTGGTTTATTTGTCACAATTTTCATTTGATAAAATATTATTAACACTGCTTTGCTTCTGTTTCTGTTGTTATCAGACTTAATGTTAATTAAGAAATAATGTCTGTGTGGTGATACTAAAAAGACAGATTTCCTGTATTTATTCATTTTTTAAAATTGTGTTATGGATTTTGCAGTAATTTTTTGATTGCAGAAATAATATTCGAGGATTGCACAGTTGCTAAGTTACTAAGTGAGAGCTTGAACTTGTTAACAGGAAAGACAATGTCCTTCGCCTGTGAAATTACCTGCTGGAGGTTCTTGCAGCTTGCTATCTTCAGTTGGAGCTTTCTCTCTAGTTGCAGTAAAACTTCCAAATGATGCTGGATATACTGGGCTCTACGGAATAATTCTGGGTGAATAATAGAGCATAGAAAATACAGCAATTTGTGTCCTGTGGATGGAAAGGAGTTGCAGTTCTTTTGCTGCTGTATGCTTAATACATGGAAAAGGTTGAATATCCTTAGCAGTGATATCTAGGAAACATGATTTTCTTTCACTCAATGTAAGAGTGGTAAGGATTGCTAACTGTTGTTGCTTCCCATTTTCCAGAAATTCTGTTCTTCATTGTCTCTATGTTCTAGACTCCATCCTTACACCAGAGTCTTTTGTTGCTTTGCTAATTCTCATTTGCTCCAACCTTTTTATGCCACCTAACAGTTGAAGGAGCCCATGGTCCTGAAAAGTAGCAAGATTTATTTTTCTTTTCACTGCTTGTGTTACTGCTGTTTAGTAAACAGGTACTTTGTTATTATCTATTTAATTATCAACAGTTTTTAATAAAGTATGCACATTCATGAGCCAGAACATAATTTCATAGTACAAGATATCCAAAATTGTAGCTGTACAGCAGTCAGTAGCTTCTTGCACTTAGAAGTTTGTGAACTGTTTTAATTACTACAGTTTGTTTAAAGTCATTATAATTTCTAAGATGATGCATTAATCTCAAGTTCTGGGCTTCATGTTGATATGCTTACAGCTCTGTCTAATAAAACACTTAATGGTGAGTTCCAAACCGTACTGCGTATGGACAGGTGCTATCACAGTCGATGTAGAAACTGCAGAAAGGTACCTCTTACTAAAGTGACCAAATATTTGGTGTCATGTTGTATGCTATGGGTCCATGTCATGTCTTGAAATTGTCTAATACTTTCATTTTGATCTAAACTATAACCATGGAAGTTGTATTGTAATAAGTATTGATGGCTCAAAGTACCACATGTATGTAAAAAAGTGGCACTGCTAGTGACTGAAGGGATTGACTTTCTCCAGAAAAAATTGAGGAACCATACATTCCCATCTATCCCTTAAGCTTATGCCAATACAATCTGTTTCATATTTCACACTAGAAAAGTAAGAGAATTAACAAAAGGGAAAACATAAATCTGAAATAAGATGCAGGGAAGTTCCCTAATTTTGAGAAGCAATGAATTATGCAATGATTCTATCTTGAGTAGGATTTCAGTTTCTAATGTGATGAGAGCCTCAAGAAACTGGTCATGAGGATTAAAACTGATTCTGTTTCCTAGTCTCAACCCCTCTTGTATATTAAAGGTATTAGACTGCTGGCTAGCTCTTCTGACAATGATGATAGTACATATTTTTAGGTGTAAGTGCTTGTAGTTATGTGATGAGAGAAATACATGAAATTTAAAGAATTCAGATTTTCCTACTTATTTGGTTGGTGCCTCATTCTGCTTTTGGTTTCTTCAGCTGTTTTCAAAAGTTGGGCAGTAGGTTGTTCAGTTATTAAACTGGACACAAGATGTTTTTCATCTTTTTATATCCAAAAGACATGTCATCCCTTCATTACTGCTGTATATCAACCACAGTTTATAAAAACACAGTTTGTTGTGCAGCATAGCCAAGCATCAAAGCATAAGAAGCTACTAGCTTCCACCACTCATGTCCCTCTCTAACCAACTGACAATGCATTTCCCTTTCCTTTGCACACAAAAATGGACACTTTACAGAATGCTGGTAATGCCACATTTACTAGTCATTTTAACTGTTTTGTTTTAATAACTTTAGTTCTTGGAATTATGTTTTGTTTTGTTAGTTGTATTTAGTTTTTATAATAAAGGAGATAAGTGAAGACATAATAAGAACTGCCATTTATATGACATTAATGAAGTTAGTCAAATTCAATTGATCAATCTTTGAATTGTAGTTTAATAGAGGTCATTTAGAACTATAAATGCAGTTATGCAAATATGTCTTGGGTTTTACATGCACTAATAAACATTTAAATGTAGTTATACCTTTTCTGTATAAATACAAAAATTGTAGAGAAATTATTGTACAGATACATAGCATTTTTCTGTTATGTTTTAAAATTGGGATAATTATAGCATTGATTATATTTCCTTGCACTGACAGTCATTAGTGTTGCTTTGGATATATGATTTGGTCTACATTTGGAAATGTAGTTGCAATGTGAAGAAAATGGTTTGTGGTCACAAAAGTGATTTGTAAGCAATTTTCTTTGTAGCTTGGTTGCACTTCCATAGTGTTCTACCAATCAGCTGAAGTCTACCACCTGGTTTACTCTTGACTGAGCATATATGATCATCCCATTTCATGTACCAAACTGTGTTTCATCCAGGTATTGGTATGCGTTGGTTGATTCCAGCTCTTACTCATTCATGTCATAGTCCGAGGATGTGACATTTTTTTTCATATGTGAAGTGCACAATTTTACATTTCTGCATATCCAAACAAAGTTTCCAATATTTGCCCCACTTTGAAAACTTATCAAGTTTTGAATGAATATTTATGTTGCTTCTTTCAAACAATATTTCATTACAGATAACTGCATCATCTACAAAAATTCTGAGGTAACTATTAGTATTGTCTCCAAGGTCATTAGTATAAAACATGAACAGCAAGGGTCCCAGAAAATTTCCTTGGGGGGTACCTGAAGTTACTTTTACATTTGACAATGACTTCATCTGAAAACACATGCTGTATTCTCTCAAACAAAACATCCTCAATCCAGTCACAAATTTCACTTTATACACCATGTGATTGAACTTTCAGCAAGAAGCATAGGTGTGGTACTGATTCAAATGCTTTTCAGAAATAAAAAAATACAGCTATCTCACTGCCTTGAACCAAAACGTTCACTATTTCATCTGAGAAAAGTGCCAGTTGGGTGTCACACAATCACTGTTTTTGGAGCCAATGCTGGTTAGTATTGAGTAGGTCATTCTATTCAAGATACCTCATAATCTTTGAACACAAAATTTGTGCCAAGATTTTACAACAAATCAATGTCCAGGATATTGGAAGGTAGGTTTTTGGCTCACTTCTACTACCCTTCTTATAGCCAGATGTGACCTCTGCCTATTTCCAACAACTGGGCATCGGTTTCTCTTCACAGGATCTATAATAGATTGCAGGTTTAAGAGGACTAACTAAGCCACAAATTCAGTACAGAATGTGGCAGGGATTCCATCGAGCCCTGCAGCTTTGTTTAGTTTCAACAATTTTAGCTGTTGTTCAATACCACTTATACCTAATACTTGTTCCATTCATCTTTTTGTATGCGCGACAATTACACTGGGGCAATTCTCGTGAGTTTTTCCTTTTTAAATTCATATTTGAAAAGTGTTAAGCATTTCAGCTTTTGCTTGCTACCCTCATTTTCAGTTCCTGTTTGAATCTCTAGGGACTGGACACTAACTTTGGTGCTACTAACAACCTTTTCATACAACCCGAATTCCTTTGGGTTTTATGAGATATCATTTGACAATATTCTGTTATGATAGTCAATGGAATCATCATGCATTGGGCTCTTAAATGCATTTCATCAGGCAGCTCTCTGCCTATAGCCCTATGCTTTGTTTTACACTTATTTTGCATTAATCTCTGTTTCTGTAGAAGTTTCTTTACAGTGATTATATACGATAGAATTCCCTCTCCTTATGAACTTTTGTAGAGGGTACATATCTATTCAGCATGTCATCGGCTATTCTGTTAAACTTGGGCAATAGTTTGTCTACACATTCCTGTCCTGTGCTGAGAGATTAAAGTTCCTCATTGAGATTGGACATTACACATTTCTTATCCAGTTTCTTAATGATAGGTTAGTAATTGAAAAATCAATGTGCTAAATTTCTCTTACAACAGTCATTATATGAAAGCTGTGATCCTGTTATCTGGGAAGTATTTACAAATATTTTTCAATAATATTATGTATATATTATATATGTGGAATGGGAGAATTAATTTAGAAATGATGACAATCACACAGGCACATAATCAATTATTATTCACACATCGAACTTGCGAGTGAAATGGGAGGAAATGGGGTGTGATGAATAAAAGCCATTCTGCTCTATGAAGGGTGGGGGATGTGGCATTGACCAAAGAAGCAAAACCTTTATAAGTAAACCTGCTCTATTTTCTGTTTCTAGTAATCATCATCTTTATTTTTTCTTATTTAAAAAGAAGCCACTTGCAATGTAACAATTTAAAAAAGGGCCCAACAAATGTTTTAAGTGTTTGAATTATGTCAACACTTTTTTTAAAATCAGCTGTGGCTAATTGTAGAAAACTATACCCTCTCTCACATCCTTTCCTTATATTATGAGAGTGACTTCAGTACTAAGATATTTTAACTGTAACGCTTATTTTACAGCTACTCCTGCTGTCAGATGACTGCAGAAAGTTTTTATGGGTGTCAAAGACCTCTTACACAAGCAGTCTCTGGTAGAACGGGACACCAACACATTTGGCCAGAGTCAAGGTGGTGATGCAGCTGTTGCAGTGCCTCCTGGACCAGGAATCTACCGAACACTACTGTCCGTGTGACCCTGCCAGCATTGGCGAAAAAGTGCAACAGCTGGAGGTGAGTCCTGAGTGTGGGTTTCTAGTAGGTAGTAACTGGCATGTTAAAGATTGGTGACAGGTGGCTATGCCTTTTTTTAGGTTTGAATACAACAGACAAAATATCCTGCAAGACAAATTTTGTTTTTATATTTCTATATTTACACCTTCTGACAATGTACTGTGTATGACAAATTGTTTCCAAATAAATGAAATGAAATGAAATGAGATTAGATTCAGCTGTCATTACATGTTAACACTTCCACATAACTTGTGTTAAAAGATTTGTGTTTTTCTTACATGTCATAACAGGGATATTGGGTTTGCCATATATCTAAAATGTTATGACTATTATGTAGGAAGAAACCAGATTATTGATAAAATACTTTTTACAATAATGTGTTTCATATAGTAATATTTGTAAGAGGAACAGTTTGGTTTTTATTTATTTACATATTTGACAAATTTCTCATCCAGGGCTTTGCATGACTGTGTTGAATGTTTTCATTAGTAATGAACTGTCTTGAGCAAAACTACTGTATTGTTCCACTTCAGTACACTGCCTTTTGGAGCCACACCACCATTCTCAAGACAACTGTAATATTCTTTGGTCATTGAATCTGCTTCAATCTATCATCTAACATAAGTGAATAATACAGTGGTTAGTTTAATGCAAAAAAATAATCTTGAATGGAATTATTTATATTCATCTTCAATTTGGTCACAATATTTTTAGCTTGTGCATCCATAAAAATGATCCGTATTTGCACTTGCACTTGAAATAGTGAAATACACCATTAATCCAAAAAGTACAGAGACCTATTTTATTGCCAGTGAATCAGTACCAACAGTGGAGTATTATGCTGGCAGCTTGAACTAACAACACTGAACAATAGATGTGCATCTGACCAGTCACTTGTAAGTAGAGAGTGTTAAACAGTGGATGGGTGGTCACATCATGCCAGCGTTGTTCTCATCACAAATCATATTTGACGAACATCCCTAAATCATGTGTGTAATATGTTCACCAGAATCTTTTGAAGAAGAGAAAGGTTTGTGCAAAAATTGTCCCGCAAACCTTTTCTCCCAAAAAAAAACAATGATGCTTGGACGCTTTTGCGAGTTGATTGAAATGCAAAATGAGGACATTTCTTTTCTCAAAAACATTATGACAAGTGATGAGACATAGTTGTTGTTAGTGGAAAACACTAATTTAGTGCTCAAACAGTTCACACACTAGGAAGACAAAGTACAGTAAAATTAGCAATGCACAAGTGGCCAGTGGAGACCGATGCTCTGGCCTGTGTATTCACTAGTTCCTACAGGGGGCACAGCCGCCAGGCTGCATATGCAACTGGTGTCATATTAGCAGGCCAGGTGGTCTCTAATGGCTGAATCAAACACAAATTTCACATGCAAACTACAAAACAATGCACACACAAAATTGGTAGTTACAGCTCACCTCTTCCGTTCAATGAAGTGAGCACTGTTCTTATGTCAGTTTCTTTTCTGGTCACCGTAAAGTTTGAGATATGAACTGGAGGACATTGTCTGTAACTAATATATGGAAGACCTTCTGTTGCAAAAATATTTGATAAAGCTGAAGTTATTGCGGTGGAGAAGTAGCTGGACAATGCACCACATATGGAAGCACAGAAAGTTAGAAAAGGACCTGAAAAATGTTCACAAATTTGTTCCCATGGCTGCTATGGATCTGTCAACGGTGACAATGAAGTGCGCAGAGCCTCCTGATGGGTGTCACACTGTTGTTGGGCCATTACAATCTTCACCATTTGCCCATCAATGTCTGGCAAGGAAATATTTCTACATGCTAATGCTTTTGTACATGACACACCCTAGTGGTAACCATGCAATAAACACACAACGTCACAGCGAAGGATGGAGGGCTCTACAACCTGGGAGCAGTGTTCTCTGTAGCTAACATCACCACTCCATCCCAAACAGAAAGATAAATTTGTAATGCAAAATAATTTCTCAAAGTATCGGAAGCATGGCCCAGAGGCTTGTTTGACCGCCATGTTGCACAAAAGAAACAACTTTGCTTAACACGGGATTGATAGCTACCACAGCTGCAAATTTAGTGCTAGTAATAGGGAAAGCATCAACAACATTTTGTTCTTCCATGGCTAAATGAAAACAGAGTAACATTAGCATGTTGCACCATAGGTTGGTAATGTATCTCTATTTGAATTTTGATAGGAAAAGAGCCCAATGCTGAAAGTTATGTGTGGCTTCTTCTGCCAAGAATACCAAAGGGTTAAAAAGAGATACCAGTATTTTGTGGTCTGTAATCAGGTGAAACTAAGAACCGTATAGAAAAATATGAAATAATTTAGGGCATACACAATTTCTGAAGCCTCTTTCTCTGTCTGAGAATAAAACTGTCATGCTTATTGTGCTGAATTTAAAGAGATAGAGGCATATGCAAAGGGTGTTTGGATCTGTTTGCATACTTCTGAGTGAGAATGGTGCCAATTAAAAACTGAGATGTGTCCGTCAGAAACATAAGTGGCTGGTTCTGCAGGAAAGTGACCAAACAAGTAGGCAACTGCAGCTTAAATTTTAATGTGTGGTCACAAGCTGGGCACTAATGGAAAGGAACATCTTTACATAATAATGCATGGAATAATTGTGCCACAGTAGCAGCATCTTGTACTGATTTTGGGTAGTGCACAATTTTGAATAAAAATTCCTGTAATTCCGTAAGAGATGTGGGGTGTGGCAGTGTGGCAATAGCATCCATATGCTGGTGCCATGGATGAATTCCAGCTCATGACATTTAAAAATCCAAATAAATAATGGATGGTTGGAAAAACCTGTGTCTTGTCCAAATTGCACTTTTATCTTCCAGACTGTAAAACAGAAAATAAAGCATGAAATTCCTGCAAATGTTCCTCTGAAGAGGCACCAGATACTACTATGCTGTCTAAATAGTTGAGACAGTTTGGAACTGATGCAATAAGTGGCTGTAAAATGCATTGGAAACTAGCTGGTGAGGTTGCTATGCCAAAAGGCACAGACTGCTATAGATAAGGGCTAAATGGATTATAGGTAACTAGAAGGTGTTCAGGTTACTTGTCAAGTAGCAGCTGATAGATGTATCTCTGTTTTTGAAAAATAAGACCCCCCAATAATTTTGCTAACAGCTTGCCCAGGGTACAGCCGAGGGTAGGTGTCAATGATTGACTGTGCATTAATAGATTTTTTTAGAGTAATTGCAGAGGTGTAATTTACCAGCATGTTTTTCTACCATTGCTAGTGGTGCTTATCATTCACATGAAGGAGGAGAACAAATACCATTGAGGGATTGAAGATGATCTAATTCTGCTTTTTCTTAACTCCATATAGTTACCAGTACCAGGGGGACCCATAAAAAATGGGGATGGGCAAATTGTATTAACGTAATATGAGCTTGAAATTCTGTTCCACAATCCAGCTCTGGAGAAAACAGATCAGAAAATTTGGCACAGAGCATCTGACTATTGGAATGAAATTTGATCTGGAACTAAATGCAGTACATCATTGGTGGAGAAGCAATACAGTTTGAAAGTGTCAGCATAAACATTGCCCACAAATAGGGATGTCAATGAACAAACCACAGCCTTGTAAGTCACAGGTGCAGAAAATAGTCCATGTCTGGGAATGTATTGTTTGTTATAGCTCACTAGCCTCTGTGGAAGTGGGGTCAGAGAGGGAGGCCCCCCACCTTTCCCTTTCCAGGAGCCCATAGTTCTTTCATGAGCTCATGCGTGACACATGTGAGGCTCCGAGGTATTGCAGCCCATTCTTCATTCTTCCTTCCTGGGCTGCATTTCCTTCACTTAGCCTCTCCCCCCACATCCTGGCTTTTTCCCCACTGCCTTCACCTGGCTATCCACCACATTCTCTGTGCTGGGGAGTGGACCGTGTGGTCCTTCTCCGCCTCTATCGCGCCTTAGTGCGCTCGAAATTGGATTATGGAAGCATAGTCTACTCCTCTGCTCGGCCGTCTATTCTTCGGCGTCTCGACTCTATCCACCACCGTGGATTATGTTTAGTGTCTGGAGCTTTTTACACCAGCCCTGTGGAAAGCCTTTATGCTGAGACTGCTGAACCTCTGCTGTCCAATCGGCGGGCAGTCCTTCTGAGTCGTTATGCTAGCCATCTGTCTTCCATGCCTGCTAATCCAGCCCATGACCTTTTTTTCGACACCTCCTTTGATGTCGGGTATGCAAGTCGCTCCTCCTCCCTACTACCCCTGGGAGTCTGCTTCCGTCAACTGCTCCATTCTCTCTCCTTCCGCTTTCCTAAAACCTTCTTGACAACTTGGGGTACAGCACCGCCTTGGCTCCGTCCCCGGATCAACTTGCTCAGAGACCTATGTCAATTTCCCAAGGATGGTACCCCTACACTTGTCTACCGTCGGGCATTTGCTGCTCTATGTGCACAAATGACGGAAGCCACATTTATTTACACCGACGGCTCGAAAACATCATTAGGTGTAGGGAGTGCCTATATTGTTGGCGACACCCCAAATCACTTTCGGCTTCCCGACCAGTGTTCGGTTTATACTGCGGAGCTTTACGCTGTTCTCCAGGCTGTCCACTACATCCGCCGCTATCAGCGGATACAGTACGTAATCTGCTCAGATTCTCTCAGCTCTCTCCTCAGTCTCCAAGCTCTTTACCCTGTGCACCCTCTGGTCCACCGGATTCAGGACTGTCTGCACCTGCTCCACCTGGGGGGCATCTCAGTGGCGTTCCTCTGGCTCCCGGGACACGCTGGTATCTGTGGGAATGAGGCGGCCGATATAGCGGCCAAGGCTGCAGTCTCTCTTCCTCGGCCAGCTATTCAGTCTCTTCCGTTTACCGATCTACGGAGCGGTTTATGTCGCCAAGTTGCTCATTTATGGCATGCGCATTGGTCAACACTTCCCCATAATAAATTGCGGGAAGTGAAAGCCCTTCCTTGCGCTTGGACCTCTTCCTCCCGAACGCATCGTCGGGAGGAGGTAATTTTAGCTAGACTCCGGATAGGGCACTGTCTTTTTAGCCATCGACATCTTTTAAGCGGTGTTCCTCCCCCACTCTGTCCCCACTGCTCTCAGCTGTGGACGGTCAGACACCTTTTAATTGAATGCCCCTATTTTAATCCGTTACGCTCCCATCTACAGCTATCGCCTGATCTATCGTTGATTTTAGCAGATGACACGTGCTCGGCTGACAGCGTTCTACAGTTTATTAGTGACAGTGAAATGACGTCAGTCATTTGATTTTTTTTTTTTTTTTTTTTTTTTTTTTTTTTTGGGGACAACCAACCCCTCTCTCTAGTGGATTTTTAAGCATTCCTTCTGCCTTTAGTTTCTCAAATTTTATGACTTTGTTCCCCTTGCTGCTGATTTTAAATTTCGTTTTTTTCCTGTTTCCTACGTCACGGGCTGGGTGCTAATGACCATAGAAGTTTTGCGCCCTAAAACCACAAACAAAAAAACAAAACAAAAAAATTCTCTGTGCTGCTTGAGATTTTGTACCTCTCGCTTGTTACCTTTCATCCTTTTGGGCCCACCCTTAGGATTTGGCCTCCACTTCTAAATTTTCTATCTTTAATGTGTGCCATTTGGGGAAGAACTCCCTCCCTACCATCTATGGCATGGATTCCCCCTCCCCCCTCTTCCTTCCCTGCCATAACCCCCTCCATCATGTAAGATAACAAGCATGTTCAGGCTGTCCAAATGGTGGGGCTGTTATGTACCCATCTGGCTGAGCCCCTCCTGACAACACAGTAAACACACTATTTATATGTGAGCTGTTCCCTCCATGTGTGTACAAAGGAGTGGTTGCTTGTCGTCCTGGAGCAGTGGAAGTCTCAGCAATTACCGCTGTGCTACAGAGCTGTTGCTGTGGCTGGCTAATGCCCATGGGCAAAACCCCTGATCGGAGTGGGTGGTATTGAGGAAGATGGTTGGCATATGGATATTCTGTAATGGCCATCTCTTTGAGTGGTAGTGTATCATTGAATGCTGGTTCGTATCACCCTGCAGCCTTCCCTTCCTTGGCTACACCCTGGGAAGAGGGCCAGGCTTGCCATCTTGGAATGAAACCCTGGCCCCTCTAACTGACTGTACTAGAAGGGATAGGGACGCATTCACCTCCACAAAGCCATTGTTTTTGTGGAGAATATCGAGGGCAACATAGAGGTGGATTCTGTCAGTAAGATGCAGTTGGACATGCTGTTCATCAAAACTTCTCCTGCTGCCCAGTCTACAGCCCTCCACGATTGTGATCACCCTGGTGACATCCAGGTGTCTATTACCCTTCACCAGTCTCTGAATATGGTCCAGGGAGTGACGTTTCATAGACCTCATCCTACAAAATGATGACGAACTCCAGTCTAATCTGGAGTGACCACACATTTATTTTGTTCAACATTCCCAGGAGGGTCATAAATACAACCACTAAACCACTACAATTGTAGGCCCCTTTATTCTGGCTTTTGAGGGGGTAAGCCTTCATAGATGGTCAAAATTGTGTGTTACCAATGTGACATGAAGCCGTGCATTCCTCCACCTGTAAGGTGCTTGTGGCACTTATGTTTTGATCCGAAGTGTTCCTGGTGTATGGCGGACCCTGTGTGTGAAGACTGTGGCCACACATGCCGTGTGGGAAGCCCCTGTATTCCACTACCTAAGTGGGCAAACTGTCATGATTGTCACTCTCCACTCTCACAAGATCACTCATTTTATAAAAAAGAAAAGGAGATAGAGTTAAAATCCATTGGATTTTCTATCTTACATTGATTTTCACCAAAAATATTACCTAACACAACCTACTGTCAATTTCTTCTTTCATCTGTTGCGTCCTTTCCCCCTTCCAACTGTATCTTTACTCTATACCCATCCACTTCTCATTTCCTCTTCCCTTGTAGTTGCCACACCCACCCTTCTGGGTGTTGTTCAACCTTCCTGGCCATATCCTATGGGGTGCTGCATATACTGATTCATTGGTCCTTGCAGAACACCTCGGAACACACTTTGCAACAGCTTCAGTGTCCTCTTCCTATCTTGCTACCTTCCTCTGCCAGAAACACTGAGTTGAAGAAACCCACTTCTGTTCATCCCCCACTGAGCAGAATCCTATAATGAACCTTTCACTGAATGGCAATTCCAGCAAGCTTTTACCTCTTCACAACATGGCACCATGCTCAGATTCTAACCACAACCAGATTATCCAACACTTGGGTATTACCCATAGGCATCATCTACTCAGGGTCTTCAACTGTATTTTTTTTGTGGGTGCCATCCCTTCACAATCTGCCATCCACCTGGCCTCTGCATGGGCTCTCCCCCACAGTTTCCAGTTTTCTCCCTACGAAATGCTCGTCACGAATTTTTGCTGCTTACCCTCAGCACCAATTGATCAAAGACTTTATTTAGGCAACCGAAGCCTCAATGCTATAGCACAGTCCTGTTTCTTTGGTCTTACTTTTGATAAAAAGCTGGCATGGATGCCCCATATTCTCCACCTGAAGACACCCTGCATGTGGAAGCTTAATGCTATCTGCCCCTGGCCACACCTCTTGGGATGCAGATCAAGCTTCTCTTCTCCATCTTTACTATGCTCAGGTTTTGTCCACACTAGATTATGGCTGTCAGGTTTATGACTCAGTGGTTCCTTCCACTCTGAAACTACTTGACCCTCTTAATTGTTATGGGGTTCATCTGGCTTTATGTGTGTTTTGCGCTAGTCTTGTCAACAATCACCCTGCAGAAGCAGGGATTCCCTCTCTATATGTATGACCGAGCCAACTCCTGGTTTCTTATGCAACAGCCATTTGGTGATACCCTGACGATCCCTTGTACCCCATCTTCTTTGCAAATGAGGTATGTCTCCCTCCTGCTACCCACCATAGGGTGGGATTGCTGGTTGGAGTGCATCTCACTTCCTTCTGTCCGGATTTTCATCTCTACTCACTGGAAATGGCCTTGTGTATTTCCTCCTCCCCCTTCCTGCCCAGCCCAATTTGATGGACCCTCGAATGGTTCAAATGGCTCTGAGCAATATGAGACTTAACATCTGAGGTCATCAGTCCACTACAACTTAGAAGTACTTAAACTTAATTAACCTAAGGACATCACACACATCCATGCCTGAGGCAGGATTCGAACCTGTGACTGTAGCGGTCACGCGGTTCCAGACTGAAGTGCCTAGAACTGCTTGGCCACACCAGCTGGTGATGGAGCCTTGACCACAGATGCAGACTGACCTATTTGACAGTCCTAGGATCTCCGTCTGCCCTATGATATTCTGGCATCTTGTACATTCTGTCCTTGAAGAGTTCCCGGATGCTATCATCTTCAACAACGATAGTTCTAAAATGGTAAATTTGTGGGGGGGGGGGGGGGGGGGGTGTATGCTTTTGTCTCCTATTGCACAAATCACCATTTACTGCTGGTATTACGTAGTGTGTTCACATCAGAGTTGCTTGCCATTTTCAGGGCCCTCCATTTTGTTTTTCAGGCCTCCCTCCATAGTGTTTTAATATATCTGGCTCAATATGCAGCTTGCAACCCATTAACTGATGCTGCCCTCGTCCCCCTTTGGTCTCTGCCATCTATGACCACCTCTGTGCCCTTTCCTGTGCTCCTGCTCTGTTGTCTTTCGCTGGGCCCCAAATCATGTGGGCATCCCCAGGAATGAACAGGCTAACAATTTGGCTGGTGACACAGATACTCAGCACCATTTGCTTTCATGATTTTAGGTGCAGCTATGCTAATCTAATCTAGGTAAACATCAAACATCTTTTCCCAAAAGTGAAATGACATATGGTGCTCGATGCTCTCTGTAATAAACTACACACAAACAAGGAGATTACTGCAGTTTCGTACTCTTCCTTCAACTCATCTTGGAAGGAGTCCACTGTCTTATGATACCTGCACATTGGTCATACTGGGCTCATCCACTGTTTTCTATTGCATAATCAGCCACCCCACAATGTGCTCATGGAGCCAGAATGCCAGTATCCCATATATTGGTGGAATGTCCCCTCTGTCTTATGCAAGTAACTTTTGAATTATGGAACTGATGACCTTGCCGTTTAGTTCCATAACTTTGCCTCGGTCAATTCTCAGACCTACTTGGATTTGGATTCTCCCTCTCTGTTTGACTGATTGATTAATAATGCTTCTGCACCCATGTCGACCTGAATTCCCAGTGGTTTGTTAATGCATTCTCATAAGTCATTGGCTAGTTGCAAACATTGCGTTCTACCATCTGGCACCTAGAGTACTGTTCTTGCTACATCTCGCTCCATGAAGGACACAGCCATGCAGACATGCCACCTCAATTTCAGCTATGAGGTTGTGAAACCGACTAGTGTTATGGTAGCAATGCCGTCCTTCCATCCAGCTGCGCAGCAAACCATCAAACTCGCGTGTCACAAAGTGAAATTACCAGCTATACAACCAGCAAGTTGGAAAGGGCAGAACGAATACTCCTGTGAAGACTTCCTATGTCCCTCCAGCCAACCAACACCTGAGTCTTTCTCTGCTAACTGCAAAGGCTTGAAGAAGTCCAACGAAGGCAAATAGTCTGCTTCTCTGCTGACTGAATAGCCTCCTCAGCAGTGTCACCAGGTGATACCTTTGCTTGACCAGCCTCTGTGTTGCTGGTGTGGAATACCAACCATTTTTCTACATTGGAATTGGCAGGCCGACAGCATAAGAAAGCCAATACTTATGTGGAGCAGGATCCTCCTGCCTCTGTGCCCTGTAGCAGCCAGTCTTCGTCAGCTGGCCCTCGAGAGCCGCTGAAGTGACACCTCTTCATTTTTTCCTCATCCTGACTCTTCTCTGATGGAACATTCACGGCCTTTCATACAACAAAGAGGATTTACAGTTGCTTATAGAACTACAGCGTCCACATGAGCTCTTCTTCAGGAAACGAAATTGCATTCACATGAGTCCTTTGAGTTTTTGCATTTCTTCTGAGTCTGTTTTGACCCCCCACCTCCGAAAACAGCATTTCATCTCATGGAGGAGTGATGCTGCTCATATGGGATGACGTTCATAGTTAACCCATCTCCCTGACTACCCACCTTAGAGCTGTTGCAGTTTGCCTCTTCCTTTTTCACTTGACCTCTTCCCTTTGTACCATTTATATCCTGCCATCATTCAGTGTCACCCGGGCTGACCTCCTGCAGCTTACTGGACATTTCTTCTGCTTGGTGACTAATGTACAACATCTCCTTTGGGGTTCTCCCAGAACCCGTCGGAGAGGTGCCCTCTTTGGTGACCTTAATTAACTTAATCTCTTCTGCCTTAACACAGGAGCACTGCGGTTCCTTTCTGACTCCTCAAACACCTATTCCCATTTGGACCTATCCTACTGCACTGCCCAGCTTGCCCATCATCTCAAGTGGTCTGTTCTTTCTGGCACCTACTTGAGCGACCATTTCCCTTGTGCTATCCATTTGGTCACTCCTACCCCACCTGCGTGCACATCCAAATGACAGCTTGCTAAGGCTGATAGGTGGCTTTTCTCCTCCACGGCGACCTTTGATGAACAAAATTTCAAAAATTGTGATGACCAGATGGAATGTCTTAAAAAGGTCATCGTTACTGCTACTTAACGTTCCAGTCCCTACATGTCCTCCTTACCATGCAGTGTCCCTGTCCCTTGGTGGACTGATGCATGCCATGACACAATTTGCATGCAAAGATGTGCTCTCTATATTTCTTATGGTGATCCTATGATGGCAAACTGCATTTATTACAAACAAATGCTTGCACAATGTTTTGTTCCTCGTAATAGGAAAAATGGTAGCTGGATTTCATTCACTTCTTCTTTTAACAGCTCCACCTGCTGCTCTGTCACATGGGCTGACCCCTGATGGCTATTTGGAACCAATATCTATTCCCCAATATCCACTCTGACAGTAGCATACGATGTTATCTTGGAACCTATTGCTATCTCCAATACCTTGGGCCGCCATTTTTCGGAAATTTTGAGCTCTTCCTCATATCACACTGCCTGCTCAATTGGAAATGAGTGGAGGAGGCTTGGACAATACCCTTCCCTTCTCCAAATTGTGAGTGCTACAATGCTGCCTTTTTCTATGAGGGAGATAGATCATGCTCTCCGTTCATCCTGATCCTCCACCCCAGGGCCAGACTCGGTTCATATTCAGATGTTGAGGCATCTTTCTTTTGAGGGCAAACACTTTCTGATTAATATGTACAACTCCAGCTATGCAGAGGGAGCATTTCCCTGAAACTGGCGTGAAGCCACTGTCATAACCATACCTAAGTCTGGTAAGAACAAACACCTTCCTTATAGCTACTGCCCCATCTCTCTCATCAGCCCTATTTGCAAAGTGATGGAATGTATGATTCATGCCCGGCTTGTATGATGGCTCGAGTCTCACAATCTATTAACCATTGTACAGTGTGGATTTTGCGTGCGTCATTCTTCAGTTCACCATCTCAACACTTTGTCCGCACATGTCATGAATGGCTTTCTGTGGAAATCCCCAACTGTAGCCTTGTTTCTCGATTTGGAGAAGGCCCGCAACACCCACTGGAGGACTGGTATCCCCCGTAAGGTCTACACTTGGTTCCATCCTGAGCATTGTCCTCTTTGCAATTGCCATTAACCTTATAATGGTCTGCCTCCCACCAAGCATCTCCACTTCCCTTTTAATTGAGGATTTCTCCATGTATTGCAGGTCTCCATGGGCCTGTCTCATTGAGTGGTGTCTTCAGTGATGTTTCGATTGTCTTTAGTCAGGGAGCATCGTTAATGGCTTTCTTTTTTCACCGACAAAACCCTTCGTATGAATTTTTGGTGGCACAGTTTGTTTCTCCCACGATCTTTACATCTGGCGCCAGTTCTCTTCCATTCATTGAAACTACAAATGTCCCGGGGCCCATGCTCGATAGGAAATGCTCTTGTTCCTCTCACGCATCTTACCTGGCAGTCCCCTGTATGCAGTCCTTCAATGTCCTACGTGTCATCGATGGTTCTTGCTGGAGTGCAGATCAAACCACACTCTCCTGCTTGCACCGGTCACTTGTCTGTTCGAAATTAGGCTATGTGTACTTCGTTTTTGCATCTGCACACCTATCCCTCTTATGCCATCTCAACACTATCCACCATCGTGACATGCATTTGGTCACCAGCCCCTTTTACACTAGCCCATTTGAGTGTCTCTATGCAGGAGCTGCTTAACTACCATTTTCTTACCACCTTGACTTTGTCCTCAGCAGGTATGCATGCAGTTTGTCTTATATGCATTGCCACCCATCCTGTGCCACCTTCTTCAATGACTCCTTTGATTGCCAGTATGGGGCACGTCCCTCTTCTGTTACCTCGTTTTTGGCTTTTGCTCCTAAAGACCCTACTCCATTCTGGCTGTATTCCATTCAGTTTCACAAACTTCACACAGAATTTCACGATAGCACCTTTGCTTGCACTGGTGGTTCTTGGACTGACCATGGCATTGGGTGTGCCTCTATCATGGGTGCTGATGTTTCTCGCTATCGGATTCCAGAACACAGGTCAATATTTACAGGAGTGTTCCTCACCCTGTATCAGGCCGTGGAGTACATCCAGCAACACTGGCTTTTCAATTGTGTCCTGTGCTCAGACTTGCACAGCACACAGTGGCTTCAAAGGTGCTGAGAATCACCCATCCCTCGATGCAGCAGGTACAGGAAAACTGTCACTTGCTCACTCTTGATGGAGGGACTGTGATGTTTGTGGTTTCCTGGCCATGTCCGTCTGTCTGGAAACGAGGCTGCTGACACTGCTGCCAAGGCTGCAGTCCTTGTACCCCGGCCCACTTACATTCCATCCGATGATCTATCTGTTTCAGCCTGTCAGGAGGTGGTGCCACTTTGGCATCGCCACAGGCCCTCCCTCCATGGGAATAAGCTCCAGATTATTGATCCCATTGTCCCCAAGTTGTTAAAACTTCAGCTTTGTGATGGAATGCCCATTTTTTAACTATTTAGGTTCCCACTTGGATTTGTACTAATTGCAGCAATATGGTGAAGGCCATTTAATTTTTAGTTCTTTACCTCCATTTCTCTATGGTGTATTTTATAATTCTTTCTCCGTGTCCCTGTTTTTAGCTGTCTTCTCTTACATTGATTGGGACTGATGTGTATTCATTTATTAACTCCTCTCTGTCTTCATGTTCTATAGTTTTGAGATGGGCACATATGTCCCTAGATGCTTTTGCATGCTAAAACGAAACAAACAGTGCACACATTTGAATTTGTTAGATTTTACATTGGGTTGCAGTGTGCAGGTCAAGCAAGTCTCCCAGTGTAGAGGAGTAATACAGGAGAAGAATGTTCTGTAACAAGTGTTTATTTTCACTGTATTAGTTAGCTTTCCTATCTGAGAAGGAATTGTGGGGTGCGCGCGCACACACACACACACACACACACACACACACACACACACACACACACACACACACACACACGTGTGCCGTTTGGTGGCCCAAAGAAATCGCATACCATGTCCAGTGTTCCTAGTGAATTCCTGATAAGTGAAATGTTTCATGTATTGGCGATCACCAATCTGAAACGATGAACTGCACAATGAGAATATCCCGCTATTGCATAGTCCTGATATATGAATGCATGAGCCCCACAGGCTTTCCTCCACATGCATGCAGTATTGTCGTAGCCCCGTCCTCAGGAAATTATTACCAATTTTTCAATTACACATCTAGCTAGTCCTTAGCCAGTCACATCAACCACTGGAATAAATTACAGGAAATCTTCATTAATATCAAGATCCAAGGAATAGATACAGAGAGATAGTTGCTCTATTCTAGCAATTTCAGCAGTTTGATCTGCAAGAATATTGCAACATTTGGCATCATTGGTTATTGATGCAACAGCTGATCAGATTTTGGATTGGGGTCCTTAATGCAATTCTTTTCATATATACCAGTTCCTTTCAAAACTTACTTGTAGGTTTTCATCACCTTTCACAAAATATTTTGTAATTTCGAGAAAATTATTCATCTTGTCGTCTTGTTTGTCAACTTTGGTAGTCCCAAAGCCTCTGTGTCCCAATCATACCATTTCCTGATATACACAAAGAATCATTGCTTGATGATAAGGACTGTACATGTTGTATCCCTTTCCATCTGCTCCACAAGGCCTTGGTCCAGGCAATGTTTCATATTGTTTGTCATGTTCACCATCATGTGAATAAGTCACATTCAATTACAAAGGCTTGTGATAAGTGTTGGTTGTATGTATGTTGAAATATTAGAGTGTATGCGTTCACTCTGAGAACATGGAAGAGACCAGGGCTGGAACATTTTGATGACTACCTTTTGCATAACTAGCAGAAAGCAGCATAATCATTTTTGGAACAGTATACCAACCAAAGATATTTCTTCATCCAACTTAGACTAAACATTCAACATTGACCACTTTGCAAACTGAGGGGAAATTTATAAGTTGTGTTGGGCACAAAATTTTTTGGAAATATTGTAGCGTGATGCGCTCATCAACTTTTTCATTATTTGATAGTAAACAATCACTTGTGTTGTACTTGCAGCCATGTAGAAAGTTGTCAGAGGTTGATGTGTCAGTTAAAGGTGTTGATTTTGTATCAGGACCCAACAAAGGTGATTCTGAATTAGCATTAAAGCTTCTATTGCTTTAAAACAACATTTGTAGCAACTGTGGTGGATCATCCATTATCCAAACCTGAGAGGAAAGAGTTTGTTCTAGTTATAGAGATTTTGAGAAGTACTTAAAATATCATCAGTGAAAGAGTCAGCAACTGAAATTGTGTGTAACAGAGCAAAAGCTGAAATACTTAACACTGTTTTTAAATGTTTTGTTACAAAGGAAAAACCATGAGTATTGTCCTCATTTAAACCTCATACTGCTGAAACAATGAGTGATATTATTATTAAAAGTCCAATTGGTTTTAAAAAAGCTTAAATCATTGAAATTGAACGAAGCTCCAGGAACTAGTGGAATCCCTATCATATTCTATACTGAATTTTTGGTTGAGTTAGCCCCTTTTTCTAACTACAGGGTGAGTCGTAAATAAGGAAAAATATGTCTAGGACCGCATGCTACTATGCATAACATGTGACACATCATTGTAAATTTTGTTCTCCTTGATGTGTTGTGTATGTAAAGCAAAAACACATGTTAATCATTGAATGAGATACCGACGAGCCTCACGATCATGACATGTCATTCACCCATAGATACAACACATGACACACCAATGAGCTGATGTGTATCTGTAAGTGTTTGAAAGATATGAGAGAGAGAAAATCCCATCCCAATGTATCTGAAATTGTATCAGAACTTGGGAATCACACATTGCAGGTTGTAACGGAGTGTACAGTCGCATGTTAGGGAATGTGTGCCCTGTAAGCAGAAAGAGTGGTCAACGGTGGAAGTAAAACCGCAGCATGCACGATGTATTTACAACACCTCTGCAATGGTCACTCTGCTGGATACTCGCCATGTCAACAGTTGCTACCAGCCGCATCGCAGTGTTACTACAGTACCGTGGCAAGTTTCACAAATGAGGAATACGCCGATGTCCACCTCACCTACAGGCTTGCAGATGGAAGAGCTGATGTTGCAAGGCAACTGTATCCCAAGAGGATTCCTAGCCGGCACCTTCCATCCACAAAATCGTTTTACTCTGTGGACAGGCGCTTGAGGGAGTATGGTGCTTGTGTAGCACTTCCAGGATGATGTGGCCATGACCGACAGTTGATGTACATTGCGGATGATGAAGGAAAAGTGTTACAAACCATTGCGGAGGGTTAACAATAAGCACCAGGTCTATAGCCACTGTGGTTGGCATGTCACAATCTACAGTACTCCATAGAAACCAGTACCATCCCTTTCACATGCAGAAGGTACAGGCATTATTGCTAGAAGACTACCAGAGGATGCTGGACTTCTGCAACTTTATCCTACGGTGTCAGATCTACAATCAGCATTTTTCACATACGATACTGTTCACCGACAAACCTATTTCATGAAGGAGGGTATAGTGAATTCGCATAATTGGCACCAGTGGGTGGAAGAAAACCCCCACAGCACAGTGATACGAGGCTACCAACAACAATGTGATGTCAATATCCGGTGTGGTATTATTGATCACCATCTCGTAGGGCAACATGTGCTACCACAAAGGCTTACAGGGGAGCGGTATCTGCATTTCCTAGATGTTACATTCCCAGAATTGTTGGAAGACGTTAGTTTGGTCTTTCATGTGAACCTGTGGTCCTGTGGTACATGCGTGATGGTGCGCTCGCTCACCTGCACAGTACTTTCCCTTCAAAATGGGTGGCTTGTGGAGGCCCTTTAGCATGGCCAGCAAGATTGCCAGACCTGAATCCACTGGATTTATTTTTGTGGGGCCATCTGAAATCTGTGATTCATGAAGGAGAGGTTGTTGATGTCAACACCCTTCAACCCAGAATAAAACATGCCTGTGATATTATGCAAAGAGATACAGACATGTTGGATCATGTTCAGCAATCCTTCCTGCAAATAGTTCAACTTTGCCACACACGTCGTGGCTGTCATTTTGAACAGTACTTATAAACCGGCACTGCAGCTTCTGGTCGTGTGTTTCTATGTTAGTTTTGATTTGTACAGCTGTATTGTATTCGTTTGTGTGAACTGCCACATACCTATGTAGTAGTATTTTGTATTCTGCATCTATGTACTCTTTTCTTAAAACTAAGTCTGGACACAAAAACCAAATTATAAAACATGCATGTACAGTAGTGCAGCCCCTCCTCATGTTCGTTTCCCTGTGCCAACTAGCCATGATACATAGTACCGGCCAGCGTAACTGGTATGAGATAGATGTGGGTGCTATCATTGCTCGCAATGTCATGTACACTGTTGCTTGACGCTGATGCCTTGCCTTCTCGTGAGTGGCTAAACTACCTACAACACTCGCATAGCCAATGTCGGCACACAGTAACACCCAAATGCCACTTCATATTTCCACATTTTTACCATTCAATTGCATTGTCATTTATTGACATAGGAACATGCGAGCTCAGTGTGTGACAATTTGCACAACATATTTGTCCTCATTTATGACTCGCCCTGTATATTTTATCATAGATCTCTTGAACAAAAACACATGCCCAGTTCTTGAAAAAAGGCACAGGTCACACCCATCTACAAGGAGTATAGTAGAAGTGATCCACAAAGCTACCATGCAGTATCCTTCATACTGACTTGTGCAATCTTAGAGCATATTCTGAGATCAAACATAGTAAGGTATCTTGAACAGAATGACCTTCTCAATTGCAATTATCGTGGTTTCTGAAAACACTGGTGAATTGTAATTCAACTTGCATTTTTCTCACATGACATCCTGAAAGCTTTGGATCAAGGTAGTCAGGAATACATAATGTTTCTTCATTTCTGGAAAGCACTTGACTCGGTACCTTACTTACACTTTTTTGTCAAAAGTGCAATCATATGGTGTATTAAGTGAAGTTTGTGAATTGATTGAAGACTTTTTGGTAGGGAGGAGGCAGCATGCTATTGTGGATGGAGAGTTATCATCGTAGGTAGAAGTAACTTCGTGTGCTCCCCAGGGAAATGTGTTGGTACTCTTGCTGTTCATGTTGTATAGAAATGACTTTATAGACAATATTAATAGTAACTTCAGACTTTATGCAGATGATATGATTATCTATAATGCAGTACTATCTGATGGAAGTTGCATAAATATTGTACATCTTGATAAGATTTCAAAATGGTGCAAAGATTGGCTACTGGTTTTATATGTTAAGAAATGTGAAGTTTTGCACGTCACAAAATGAAAAGCCAGTAGAATCTCATGACTATAATATCAGTGAGTCACAGTTGGAATCAACCAACCCAAAGAAATACCCATGTGTAACACTTTGTAGAGATATGAAGTGAAATGATCACATTAGTTCAGCTCTGGGTAAAGTGGGTGGTAGAATTGAGTGTATTGATAGAATACAGGGGAAGTGCAGTCAATCTTTGTATGGTAATATACTGTATCCACACCCTCCACCTAGCAGTTTCCACCCCCTCCTTCCCATTTTCAAGTCCAACCTTGTTTATTTGCAGCCAACTGCTGTATACTAACAAATGCTGTGGCCAAAAGCTTTGTGTGACATTTAATTGTACCTGTCTTCAACTTGACGGGCCTTTTTTATGATATGCAGCAATCTGTCTTTCTTTACATTGTTTATACAACTGGAAACATGTACTGTTACTACATACCAGAGCGCGTCATTTAAATAAATGAACTTGAATGCCTTAAAAAAGAAAATAAACTCTGATTACTGTTAATCAATCACAACTTATGACCAAGCCATTTATAGGCAATTACTTGTTGAGCAGAGATACGTTTGGAAATAGGCTGTCATTGACATATTATACCAGGATAACTCACTTCTTCACACATTGTAGCAGAGGTGTTGGTAATTCTTATTTTCTGCCTGTAGTATGAAGATGTTGACTGCAGGTGTAAAAAAAAAGTAAAAAAAAAAATCTGAGCTTCTTGTCATGAAGTCCAAACTACTAATTTCCCTATGAACTTTTTATGTATATAGTTCTGCCTTCAGTTGATCTCTGCTTCTAATGATTCTTTCTCTATTAAATTTTTATAATGCTACAGGGATTTTGTACAGCTTACTGAAACTGAGATTACAAATAACAGTGTTCACACAGATTTCCTGTAGACAAGATTGCTACTGACTGACCCAGGTGTACTCTTTAAAGTTTCACTAAGTTGTGATACACGTGAAATTGGTTCTACACATTTCCTCTATAACAACTTTGTTAATATCTGTTAGTTGTATGTTCTCCTTTGACAACAGGTTTGACCTTAATATAAGTTTTATTTACAATTTTATCTAATACAGTTTTGTTCCTTACAGTTCATTCCTAACTTTTTCATAATGGGAATTTATTGTATCTTTTGATTTTTCTATAGTAGCGTCATGACTAGATTTAGTTGTGTATCTCAAAGTATCATTGACAGATTTTATTGTAGATGTGAAGTGGTCATGACTGGAATTAACTGCAGTTCTCAAAGAGTTGTACCTCACATTAATTGTATTGCTTCAAGAATTATAACTGTAATCTATAGTATTTTCTTAATTTAGCATTTTAGACATGAAAGTGTCATGGCTGGAACTGCTGACTGCAAATCTTTCATTTTGGCTGACAATTCATTCACCAAATCTGGTTCTTCTTAATTTTTTGACATTTTGATTACGTAAATACTCATTTTGAAACAGAAAAATGTGAAACTGGATGTTGTACTTATCTTTGTCCTTGCTTCACCCCATTGTTTCGCAGTCCTTTGCCAGTTTAATTACCTTTCTTCATTTGACCACTCTTGAAGATAATTCACACATTTTGTTTCTAGGTCCAGTATTTTTATCTTCCTTTTTGCTGTGGTATTTAACATGTAAACAATATTTTTAATTTATGAAAGTCATAAATAATATCAGTACTTTGTCTGCCACAAAGGATGCCAGTCCGAGCCCATAGGTTCGATAAGGAAACTAGAAAACTGTTTGTTAAGTCTGTTTGTTGTAGAATATCAACAGTGAGACAATACTCATCTTTCCCCTTCAATGCCACAGTTGCAGTTGTTTTTGTGGTACCTCATTTCCTTAAAAAAATTGGGGTATGGTCTTACTGATAGTAGTCCTGGATTTCGTGAAAGTTTAACATCATCACATTACCCACCTCCTTGCTGTGCAAGGAGCGATTACTTACAAAGACTAATTCAAGCAAAAATAAAACTTGACTATATGTGTATGATGGGAGAGACTGGCTGGGCACTAGTCTCTAACAATCGAGGATGATACAGCCATATACCAGGAGCAGTTTTGGGTGATGTAATCACAATTCCATGCTGGTATGTTTCTCTATTAAACTGCAAGTGGGGGATGATAGGGTAGTGTAAGAAGTAGGGGCATAGTGTAAGAAGTTGGGGGAATTCAGTGCAGGAAAATTTTATTACGGAAGAAACACCGAAAACATCTCGGGATCCGACGGTCGTCACTCCGCCCGTTAACACCGAACGTTAATGTCGCTGGGGGATATACAACTTTATGTCCTTAATGTTGTACTTTCCTGTCTCTGATTCCATTACAGGATCAAATAAAAATGTTTCAGGATTTACTATTGTTTGAACTCGGTATGGTCCCTCATATTTTTAGAAAAACTTGTCTCTCTTTCCTCAGGGCAGAGCTCTGAAGATGCTGTTTTACGAGAACTAGTTCATCGACCTTGTAGTGAGGTTTGATAGTCTTCTCATTATGTCTAATCACTCATTGTTGCGCCTTTTCAACTAAATTTTTAGAACCCATTTCCTGTTTAAGTTCGTAATCTTCAGTAGGCTTTTCAGGCCAAATGAAACATTTAATAAGAGGTTCTCCTGTAAAGGGTTTGCCTATTACTTCTAAAGGTGTTAACCCTGTTCATAAATGTGGTAGTATATTTAAAATAAGTTTAAAGTCTTTGATCTTTGTTGCCCATAAGGTATGTTTTTTTCATGGCAGTAGGTGTGGCATAATTTCACAAAATTTTTCATTACCTGTTCACACAAATTTGGGGACAGGTTATAGTTGGATATTAACACTTCACAAATACCTTCCCATGCTAAAAATTCTTTAAAATCATTACTAACAAATTGTGGTCCATTATTGGAGAGAAACAGTAGGGTTTTCCTACCTCCAGAAAGTATTGTAGCAAACAGTGTATAACCGTTTATTGACCAACACACTACGAAGACTAAAATGTATGACATTCCTCCCTTTCCTTTCAGAATAGGTACTAGGAAATCTGCTGCTGTAAGTTTGTGTATAGACTTTGGAATGATTGGATACACATGAGTGAGTGTTCCTCTCTTTCACCTTCTGAAAGGCTTCACAAGGCCAAATTAATGATGCTACTTTATGTCCTAGCCTTTTAAAGTAACAGAACTTATTCATACGAGCTATACATTTCTTTATTCTAAAGTGTCCATTCCATGTACGAACATACCACACAATTTCATCTTCCATTAACTTCAGAATGCATAAAAGCCATTGTTGCAATCTTATACTATCCCACCAAAATAAAATATGACCCATAATTTTCCATTTCTCTGCTTGCTTAGGAGGCAAGGGATCCCTAATACATGTAGCAAACATCTTGGTAAAAATAGGGATCATGTTCTTTATGCCATCTTTTGTATCTTGGTGTGTGGATACTCTACTGTCAGAAAATTAATTGCAAAAATTACACCAGATCACTTTTAACTCTTCCATGTCTATATGTAACCTAGACAAAGTGTCTGGTACAATATTCTCCAAACCTTTTACATACTGTGTTCTAATGTCATATTCTTGTAGGAACAACATCCATCACATTAATCTAGTATGTAACAAATGACTATTCATCAAAAAAGATAGAGCGTGATGATATGCGTAAATATGGATTTCTGCCCCCATACTAGTGTTTGGAATTTTTGGATACTCCATATTAATGCTAATAGTTTTTCAGTAGCTTTGTAGTTTACATCATATTTATTAAGACTATGGGTAGCAAAAGCTATAGATATGTGATTTACACTATCTAGACCCCACTCTTCTTGGAATAGTTCTGCCGTGATCCCATTAACAGATGCAGGGGTTGCAATTTTAAAAGGTTCACCCAGACTCGGATTATGCAATATGGGTGCTTCTACTAATGCTCTTTTTACATTTACAAATGCATTATTTGCCTCTAGATCCCTAACCAATGGTATTTTCTTTCGTAACAAATGTAAAACTCTTGTGTCATTTAGTTCTTGTCTCCTAATATAATGTCTATAGTACCCAGCCATTCTGATAAATCCCTTCAGTTGCCTCACGTTTTTAGGGGTGGACATTCTTCAGGAGCTTTTATGCACCCAGGATCTGGTCTAATCCCCTGTACCCCTACGAGATGCCCTACGAACTTTAACTCTTGCCTCTCAACATGTGACTTAGACAGTTTCACTGTAATAACCTTTTCTTTAAATTTTTTCAGTGATAGGCGATGTTCTTCCCAGTTAGCTGAGATTAGGAGAATATAATCGACATATATTATTAAATAGTTCAATAAATCTCTTCCTAATGCTTCATCCAGAGTGGGTATAAATACTGATACTGAGATATTAAGTCCAAAAGTTAACACATTAATGTGATAAGATTTAGCATCAAACAGGATTTCTGTATACTTTTTTGAGTCCAGATGTAACCTAATTTTGCAGTATCCAGCAGTCAGGGCTATCGTGCTAAAAAACTTTGTTTTCTCCAATTTGGATAACACTTCATTGATGTTAATTGGTCTGTCTCGTTCTGTTTCTACATGTTTATTCAATGTACACATGTCTAGCACACCTCCTGTAACTTTTTTACCACTACTGAAGGGTTATTCATGATGCTAGAAGTAAGTTCTATTATATTGTTGTCAATCATTTTGTCGATTTGCTCCTTAACGGCTTCTTTCAAACTTCCCGGTACTGGATATGGCTTACAGAAAAATGGAGTTTCATTTTTTATTTTAAACTTACATATGTAATCACTGATATTACTGGGAAAATTGGATAATACTTCTTCGTATTACATTAGAATTCAATATAAATCTACTTTCCGTGCATTGGTTAATATTGTGGATTCTTTTACTTTGTTTTGGATGTCAGTCCTATATGCTGATTGGTCTATATTACTGATCTCCGGTGACAGTTGTGCAGTAGCTGTTAATCACAGACAAACCCCTGCAGGTCCAGGGGTTAGAATAGGCCCGAGGTATTCCTGCCTTTTGTACGAGGCGATTAAAAGGAGTCTCACATGTTTTGGACATTATGTGATGGTCCCCTGTAGGGTTTGACCTCCATTCTTCAAAATTTTCCCAAAGAGCGAGCCATTTGGGGAAGGGCGCCTTACAAGGTGCACTGTGTAGATCATGCATTGAGATCTTTAGCCCACTTTCTTGCCGTCGCATTGCAGTCCTGCCCATTCTCCATCTCTTGGTTGAGGACACCTTCCTCAGCGCATTTTCCACCATGCATTATGCAGTGTCGACTTCTGCATAGACGATGACCATGGACTTCTTTGCACCTGATATCCAGCACAGTAGCCAGTCCATTGTGGTGGGGCCACCATGTACCCTGTTGTTTGTAGCCCCCTGACCACACATGGATCACGCTGCTGATGAGGACTAGTTCTTGGAAGTGGAGGGCTTGTTCAAAATGAGATTTGGGTCAGTCTTGATCAATACAGCATCCTATGCCCAGTCACAGGAGTAGCTCACTTGTGACAAGCTGGGGGATATTTCTGTAACCATCATGCCCCATAAGAGCTTAAATATGGTCCAGTGTAGCCTAATTCACAGAGGCCTTCTTTTGCAGTCCGATGATGAGCTGTGTGCCAATTTAGAGTGGCGAGGTGTACATTTCATGTGGTGTGTCCACTGGGGTCCGAAGGATAATCAGGCTTCCACTGGTGCCTTCATCTTGGCCTTTGAGGGTGATACATTGCCCGAGAAGGTCAAGGTGATGGTCCACCAGCGTGATGTAAGGCCCTATATCCCTCCACCAATGCGGTGCTTTAAGTGCTGGAAATTCGGTCATATGTCTTCCCACTGTACTTCAGTGTCACAAACAGAGATTGCAGACACCCAACACACCCCAATACTCCATGCGCCCCACTTCCATCTGTGTCAAATGCAGAGAGCAACATTTGCCTTGCTCACCCGACTGCAGGATTCTCCAGAAAGAAAGGAAAATCATGGAGTGAAAGACCCTGGACAGACTGACCTACCCCCCCCCCCCCTCCCCCAGGGGGCCACAACTCTTTTATGGATACGTGCATAGCGAGCACGGGACCCCGAGCTAATGTGGCCCTCCTTCCTTTCCGGGCTGCGTACCTCCCTTTTCCGCATCCTTCCCTATCCCCCATCTTCGCCCACCCTCCCCTCACCTCTGGTTCTTTCCTTCCATTTCTCACCATCTGGGTGTAGGGTTTGTGCCTACATCCGGACATGGACGCTTGTAAATGTAACGCATTCTTTTCTTCTCTGCTTGTATGTCTTCATCCTTCCTTTGTCCTTCTCTTTTCCTTACCTCTTCTCTTTACCCTTTTCTCCGCTGCGGCATTTGAGACCTCTCTTGTTTCCTTTCCCTATTTTTGTTTTTCCCTTCCTCTTTCTTCCTCCCTGTGCGTGACTGAAGGCCAACCAATGCATTTTCTTGCGTAGCCGGTGACGGGGTAATGCGTAATTCCCCACCCCGGGTAGACAGGTAGGACATGTACATACCCCCTGGTAACGGCCAGGCATAGGGAGGGGTGATTATCTGAGCTGATACCTTCCGAAAGTGCCGATTGGTCCCTCCATCCGTTTGTCGGGAGGTGTGACCTGAGGTGTGAACAATCACCTAAGGTGGGAGTGCCCTCAGAAAGGGCCCCCACAAGGGAGGAGCGCTCCATCGGAGATGCCGGTAATCATGGGTGATACTTTCGCAATGGTTTCCTCATCTTCCACTATGTCTGCTCAGAAGCGTAAGTTCCACGAGTCTCAGCCACAGACAGTCCTTCCACCGTTGCCACAGATCCTTGTTGTTTCTCAGTCTGACGAATGTCATGACTTCTCCACGGTCAACCCTTTCATTATTCAGAAAGGTGTTGACACAATTGCAGGTCATGTAAAGACTTGTTCCAGATTACAGAATGGCACCTTGTTGTTAGAAACAGTCAGTGCCCTCCAGGCACAAAGAATGCTGCGTTCTTCACTGCTACACATCTTCCCTGTCTGAGTGGAACCGCGCCATACTTTAAATTCATCACGTGGGGCCGTTTATACACGCACCCTCAACGGATTGTCTGACGAAGAAATTCAGCACTACCTGTCTGACCAGGGACGTAACGGCTGTTCATAGAGTTATGAAAAGGGTTGACACGAACACCATTCCAACCCGCACTGTCTTCTTGACATTTGACAAAGTTCAACTCCCATTGAAAATCAAACAAGGCTATGAGATAATTTCCATTCGCCCTTACGTCCCAATCACTACGCATTGCTATCGGTGTCAGCAGTTAAATTACACCAGCCACTCCTGTTCCAATCCGGACAAATGTGTTACGTGTGGCAAGGATGCCCATGAGGGTGCTTATCCACCTCCATCCCCTCGTTGCATCCACTGTATGGGTGACCACGCTGCTTCCTCTCGAGATTGCCCCATTTTTAAAGACGAATAGCTCATTCAGGAAATCAGAGTGAAGGAAGAGGTGTCGACCTTTGCTGCTCGAAAATTATTCGCCAGTCGAGAGCCCACCGTGCCTCAGACAGGAAAATACAGCACTGTCCTTGCTTCTCCTCGGCCAACAAAGGAGGTGGCCACGCAGACTTGCGACCTCACCTTTAGTGCCATGGTCGTGAGATCGGCCAGTGCAAAGATCGCCCATTCAACCTCACCGCTTTCGCCTGCCCACTCTATGGCTCACCCTTCATCGGTTTCTGCCAAATCACGAGCCCAAAAGTCAGACACCAAGACTTCGAAAAAAGAGCATACTCGTGAAGACTTTTTACATGCCCCAACTTCACAACCATTGGTTCCTCCTTCATCTAAACATCATGTTTCCAAGAAGGCTAATAAGAAACCCAGTTCATCTCCTTCTCCACCAAGGCGTGTCTCACCTACAGTATCACCTGTTGGAAATCGCCCTCAGTAGTCTTCTGTGTCGCCAAGCCGCACTGCTGGCGGCCGATCAACCGGCCGATCGCTGGTGGTAGGAGCTGCTCCTGAACAACCTATGGACCAGAATCTTCTGCCTTCAGCTGAATGCTGCTCCAGGCTGTCGGTCGCAAGCTCTGAGCAGTCGTTGAGTTGACGACAACCTTGGTCACATTCCTCCATTTTCTGCCCACCCTATGTCCATTATCCACTGGAATATCCGCGGCATTCGAGCCAATCGGGATGAATTGTCGATCCTCTTACGATCCTACTCGCTGGTCATCCTCTGTCTTCAGGAAACAAAGCTGCATTCCCATGACCACTTTGTTCTCCTTCATTTTCAGTCCGTCCGATATGATCTCCTCTCTGTTGAAGGCACTACAGCCCACGAAGGACACGCGATTCTTCTCCATGATTCCATTATCAGTCAATCCCCTTAAACACTTCCTTCCAAGCTGTTGCTGTCCGTCTTTCCCTTTCTGGATATACCTTTTCTCTTTGTACTGTATACATTCCATCGTCCACACCAATGGCACGAGCTGATCTCCTTCATCTTCTTCGTCAGCTTCCACCCCCCTATTTGCTGGTTGGGGACTTCAATGCCCACCACCCGATTTCGGGATCTCCGCATCCTTGTCCACGTGGCTCACTATTACTACACATTTTCCACCAAGTGGATCTAGTTTGCCTCAACACTGCAATCCCTAATTTTTGTCTGCCTCCACGACACATTTCTCTCATTTGGACCTTTCGGGCGGTACTTTTCCGCTAGCTCGGTGCTTTGAATGGTTCGCCCTTAATGATACACACTCGAGTGACCACTTTCCATGTGTCCTTAGATTGCAGCCTCAACTGACATATATGCGCCCGCGACGCTGGATGTTTACCCAAGACGATTGGACACTTTTTTCGTCTCTAGCTACATTCGATGACCGTCACTTTCTTAGCATCAACGATAAGGTCACACATATTACAGACATTATTCTTACAGCTGCGGAACGTTCAATACCACGCACCTCCGAATTGTCCCGGCGCCCCCCAGTTCCTTGGTGGAACGAGGCATGCCGTGACGCAATACGTGAGCAGCGACGTGCTCTCCGTGTTTTCCGCCACCATCCTACTTTGGCCAACTGTATCCGCTATAAGCAGTTCCGTGCGTGAAGCCGTCGTGTCATTCGCGATAGCAAGAAGGCAAGCTGGAAATTCTTTATTAGCTTATTTAACACCTCCTCGGAAGTTTGGAGTCGGCTTCAAAGGTTCTAAGGCGCGCCTAGTTACTCCCCGGTCTCTGGGCTCACAGTCGCGCATGATACATTAGTGGTTCCCATCGCAATTTCTAACTTATTGGGTCAACACTTTGCAGGGATTTCGAGCTCTTCAAATTACCCGCCAGCGTTTCTCCCGAAGAAACGTGCAGCGGAAGTGCGACCTATTGCTTTCTCCTCTCAAAATCGCGAAAGCTACAATACTGTTTTCTCCATGCGGGAACTCCAACATGCACTCTCTTCTTCTCGCTCCTCCGCCCCAGGACCGGATGGTATCCACGTCCAAATGTTGCTGCATTTATCAACCCATAGTCTGCGTTACCTCCTTCGCCTTTAAAATCGAATTTGGACCGACAGTACTTTTCCCAGACGATGGCGGGAAGCTATCGTCGTTCCTGTTCCGAAACCTGGAAAGGACAAACATCTCCCCTCTAGCTATCGCCCCATTTCTCTCACGAGTAGTGTATGTAAGGTTTTGGAGGGTATGGTGAATTGCCGTTTAGCTTGGTGGCTGGGGTCCCGCAGTCTTTTAACACCTGCCCAATGCGGATTCCGAAAGCATCGTTCTGCAGTTGACCATCTTGTTGCTCTCTCCACTTACATCTTGACCAATTTTCTCCGGAAACGCCAAACGGTAGCAATATTTTTTGATCTGGAGAGAGCATATGATACCTGTTGGAGGACAGGCATCCTCCGCACACTGTTCTCTTGGGGCTTTCGAGGTCGGCTGCCACTATTTCTTCCCGAATTTATGGCAGAGCGCACATTTAGAGTGCGGGTGAACACTACTCTCTCCCGTACTTTCTCCAAAGAAAACGGGGTACCCCAGGGCTCCATGCTGAGTCTTGTACTGTTTGCGATTGCCATAATTCCAATTATGGACTGTCTCATTCCTTGATTTCTCAGGCTCCCTCTTTGTAAACGATTTTGCTATCTACTACAGCTCTCAACGGACCAGCCTTCTTGAACGACGTCTTTTAGGATGTCTCGATCGCCTCCAGGCTTGGAGCATCGAAACCGGCCTCCGTTTTTCTCCCAGTGAGACCGTTTGTGTTAATTTTTGGCGACGTAAGGAGTTTCTTCCACCCTCCTTACATCTAGCACCTGTCAACCTTCCGTTTTCGGACGTCGCTAAATTCTTGGGTCTTATGTTTGACAGAAAACTGTGCTGGTCCTCCCACGTTTCCTATCTTTCGCGCTCGCTGTCTGCGATCCCTCAACACCCTCCGTGTCCTAAATGGTACCTCCTAGGGAGTGGACCGAGTGGTCCTTCTCCGCCTCTATCGCGCCTTAGTTCGCTCGAAATTGGACTATGGAATCATAGTTTACTCCTCTGCTCGGCCGTCTATTCTTCGTCGTCTCGACTATCCACCACCATGGATTACATTTAGTGTCTGGAGCTTTTTACACCAGCCCTGTGGAAAGCCTTTATGCTGAGGCTGCTGAACCTCCGCTGTCCAATCGGCGATCTATCCTTCTAAGTCGTTATGCTAGCAATTTCTCTTCCATGCCTGCTAATCCAGCCCATGACATTTTTTTCGACACCTCCTTGGATGTAGGGTATGCAGGCTGCCCTTCCTCCGTACTACCACCGGGCGTCCGCTTCCATCAACTGCTCCATTCTCTTTCCTTCCGCTTTCCTGAAACCTTCTTGACAAGTTGGGGTACAGCACCGCCTTGGCTCCATCCCCGGATCTGCCTGCTCCGTGACCTTTGTTAATTTCCCCCTTCACTTGTTTTTCATCGGACATTTGCTGCTCTATGTGCACAAATGAAGGCAGCCACATTCATTTACACTGATGGCTCGAAAACATCGTTAGATGTAGGGAGTGCCTATATTTTTGGCGACACCCAAAATCAATTTCGGCTTCCCGACCCGTGTTCGGTTTATACTGCGGAGCCTTACGCTGTTCACCAGGCTGTCCACTACATCCGCCGCCATCAGCAGATACAGTATGTTATCTGTTCAGATTCTCTCAGCTCTCTCCTCAGTCTCCAAGCTCTTTACCCTGTCCACCCTCTGGTCCACCGGATTCAGGACTGTCTGCGCTTCCTCCACCTGGGGGGCGTCTCGGTGGCATTCCTCTGGCCCTCGGGACACGTTGGTATCTGTGGAAATGACGCTGCCGATATAGTGGCCAAGGCTGCAGTCTCTCCTCTTCGGCCAGCTATTCAATCGATTCCCTTTGCCATTCTACGGAGCATTTTATGTCGTCGTGTTGTTGTTTTATGGCACACACATTGGTCGACACTTCCGCATAATAAATTGTGGGACGTGAAAGCTCTTCCCTGTGCTTGGACTTCCTCCCGAACGAGTCATCGGGTGGAGGTAATTGTAACTAGTCTCCGGATAGGGCACTGTCTTTTTAGCCATCGACATCTTTTAAGCGGCAATCCTCCCCCACTCTGTCCCCACTGCTCTCAGCTGTAGACGGTAAGACACCTTTTAATTGAGTACCCCTATTTTACTCCGTTACGCGCCCGTCTACAGCTATCGCCTGATATATCATCGATTTTAGCAGATGACACGCGCTCGGCCGATCGCGTTTTCGAGTTTATTAGTGACAGTGAAATGACGTCAGTCATTTGAAGCTTTTCTTGGGGCAACCAACCCCTTTCTGTAGTGGATTTTTAAGCCTTCCTTCTGCTTTTAGTTTCTCCAATTTTTTGAGTTTCGTTCCCATTGCTGCTGGTTTCAATTTTCGGTTTTTACTGTATCCTAAGTCACGGATCGGGCGCTAATGACCATAGCAGTTTTGCGCCCTAAAACCAAAACAAAAACAAAAAAAATACTGACCTACACTGAGGCTAAGAGAAAATTTGAACGCCTGCATCCTGTGCATATGACATCATCTTACCCTGCTGCTACAACAGTTCTGCAACCGTTAACTCCGCAAACCTAGGTCACCTCTTAGAGCTGGAAGACTACACCTGCACCCTTGATGGTGGGGCTTTTAAGCCAGAGAAGTGTAAGTCTTCTTTGGCTTTTCTCACTAGGAATGGGTCTCTTGGGTCACTCTGTTCCCAGGTTTCTTATAGTGGGGAAGATGACACCTGCCAGTGGCTGAAGAGCCCAAAAGGAGCTGGTCATAGGGCTTCACGCTCATCCTCAGTCCCGGAGACTGAGTCAGGGAAACCCAAGGAGCAGTGAGAGAAGTCCAAAAAGAAAACCCCTAAGACCAAGGAAACTGTGGTGGCAGCCACAAACTCTGTGGCTGAGGATGGGGTGGAGATTTTGGCGTCTCCTGAGGACCTATATCTTGCCAGACCCTCAGGCACAATGGATAGAGACTGCTCAGGCAACAAATTGGTGCCAGCAGGTGACTCTGAGGCATAATCTGCCTCATTGAATGTTCCTTGCCTTCCCAGTCTCACGATGTCATCCTCCAGTGGAATTGCAGCGGTCTTTTGCACTGCCTGGCTGAACTACGGCAACTGTTCAGTTTTACAACTACTATCTGCATTGCCCTCCAGGAAACCTGGTTCCAAGCAATGCGGACTTCTTCCCTTCACGGCTATAAGGGATATTACAGGAACCAAAGCACTATAATTGAGTGTCAGGTCGGACTTGCGTTTACATCCTAAACTTGGTCTGTAGTGAACATGTGCATCTTCAAACCTACATCTACATCCATACTGCACAATCCACCATACAGAGTGTGGGGGAGTGTACTGTGTACCACAACTAGCATCTTCTCTCCCTGTTCCACTCACAAACAGATAGAGGGAAAAATGACTGAATATATGCCTCTGTACGAGCCCTAATCTCTCATATCTTATCTTTGTGGTCTTTCTGCAAAATGTAAGTTGGCGGCAGTAAAATTGTACTGCAGTTAGCCTCAAATGCTGGTTCTCTAAATTTCCTCAGTGGCAATTCATGAAAAGAATGCCTCCTTTCCTCCAGAGCCTCCACCCAAGTTCCTGAAGCATTTCTGTAACACTCCCATGATGATCAAACCTACCAGTAACAAATCTAGCAGCCCGCCTCTGAATTGCTTCTATGTCCTCCCTCAATCTCACCTGATAGGGATCCCAAACGCTCAAGCAGTACTCAAGAATAGGTTGTATTAATGATTTATAAGTGGTCTCCTTTACAGATGAACCACATCTTCCAGAAATTCTACCAATGAACCAAAGATCACCATCCGCCTTCCCCACAACTGCCATTACATGCTTGTCCCACTTCATATTGCTCTGCAATGTTACACCCAAATATTTAACCGATGTGACTGTGTCAAGCGCTACACTGCTAATGGAGTATTCAAACATTACAGGATTCATTTTGCTATTCATCTGCATTAATTTACATTTATCTACATTTAGAGTTAGCTGCGATTCTTTACACCAATCACAAATCCTGTCCAAGTCATCTTGTATTCTCCTACAGTCACTCAACAATGACACCTTCCCGTAAACCACAGCATCATCAGCAAACAGCCACACGTTGCTATCCACCCTATCCAAAAGATCATTTATGTAGGTAGAAAACAACAGCATACCTACCACACTTCCCTGGGGCACTCCAGATGATACCTTCACTTCTGATGAGCACTCACCATCGAGGACAATGTACCTAGTTCTATTACTTACGAAGTCTTCAAGCCACTCACATATTTGGGAGCCAATCCCATATGCTCATACCTTAGTTAAGAGTCTGCAGTGGGGCACCAAGTCAAATGCTTTCCAGAAGTCGAGGAATATGGCATCATTCTGATAGCATTCATCAATGGTTCGCAAGGTATCATGTGAGAAAAGGGTAAATTGCATTTCGCAGGAGCGATGCTTTCTAAAGCTGTGCTGATGCATGGACAGCAACTTCTCTGTCTCAAGGAAATTCATTATATTCAAACTGAGAATATGTTCAAGAACCTGCAACAAACTGATGTTAATGGTTTTGGTCTATAATTTTGAGGATCCACCCTTCTACCCTTCTTATATACAGGCATCACCTGCACTTTTTTCCAGTTACTCGGGCTTTACGATGGGCAAAAGATTCGCGATAAATGCAAGCTAAGTAAGGAGCCAATGCAGTAGAGTACTCTCTGTAAAACCGAATTAGAAACCCATCAGGACCTGGTGATTTACTTATTTTCAACCCAATTTAGCTGCTTCACAACCCCAGGAGTGTCTATCACTATGTCCTCCATACGGGAATCTAATAGAGACTCAAACGGTGGTATGTTTCTACGATCCTCATGCGTAAAAGATATCTCAAATGCTAAATTTAAAATCTCAGCTTTCATTTCACTGTCTTTCATTGCCAGGCCCAACTGATAAGTGAGTGACTGGGTGGAAGCCTTCGACTCGCTTACCGATTTTACGTAAGACCAGAATTTCATTGGGTTTTCAGCAAGATCTTTTGCTAAGGTATGACGGTGGTAGTGGTTGTATGCTTCGCGCATCACTCTTTTTACAGCAGCATGAGTCTCTACTAACTTTGGCCTGTCCTCATTCTCCTGATCTTTCTTGTACTGCGAGTGCAACTTCCTTTTCTTCCTGAGCATTCGCCGAATTGCTCCGTTAAACGACGGTTGGTCTTTTCCATTTGTAACCCACTTTTTTGGCACATAATTCTCCAATGCATGATTTACAGTGTGTTTAAAATTTGCCCATAATTCTTCCACGTCCATACCGGTAGTAAATGAAGTTGATTCATTTACTCAGTGGGATGCTAACAACTGCTTATCTACCCTTTCTAGTAAGAATACTATCCTAGCCTTCTTGACTGACTTTTAACTTTCGTAACCATAGTCGTAATGGTATCATCATGATCACTGATCCCTGTCTAAACACTGACACCATTGATGAGGTTTGGTCTGTTCATGGCTACCAGATCTAAAATATTTCCATTATGCTTTGGCTGTCGATTTAGCTGCTCAAGACCCCTCTTGAAGCTGTGGCTGTCATAATATGGACAGTGCGGGAAATAACTGTCTGCAATGTATACCTTCCTCCAGATGGTGCGGTATCCTTGTATTAGCTGCAATGATTGATCAGCTCCCTAAACCTTTCCTACTTCTGCGAGATTTTAATGCCCATAACCCCTTGTGGGGTGGTACCATGCCTACTGGCCAAGGCAAGGATGTTGAAACTTTACTGTCGCAATCCAACCTATGCCTCTTAAATACTGGGGCCGCCACACATTTCAGTGTGGCTCATGGTAGTTACTCGGCCATTGATTTATCAATTTGCAGCCCAGGACTTTTCCTATCTATTTACTGGAGAGCACATGATGACCTGTGTGGTAGTGACCACATCCCGATCTTCATGTCACTGCCCCAGCATCAGGTGCACAGACGCCTGCTCGGGTGGTCTTTGAACAATGCGGACTGGGAAGCTTTCACCTTGGATGTCACTGCTGAATCTCCCCCACGTGGTAACATTGATGTGATGGTTGAGCAGTTGCCTAGCACAATTGTGTCTGTGGCAGAAAATGCAGTCCCTCACTCATAAGGGTGCCCGAGGCATAAGGCAGTCCCTTGGTGGTCGCTGGAAGTCGCTGAAGCAATTAAGGAGCATGGGTGAGCTCTGAAATATCATAAGTGGCACCCTTCCCTGAAGCACCTCATAGCCTTTAAATGGCTCCATGCCCGTGTTCGCCACCTTATCAAACATTGGAAGAAGGAGTGTTGGGTAGATAGATCTTCACCATTGGGTGCCACACATCACCTTCCCAAAGATCAAACATCTTTTCGGGTACTAGGCCCCAACAGCTGCCCCTGGTGTTATCATAAATGGCAAGTTATGTACTGATGAAAATGCGATTGCCAAGCACTTTGCTCGAGCCTCTGCATCAGAGAATTATCCCCCATCCTTTCACACACTGAAATGGTGGCTGGAAGGGAAGGTCCTCTCATTCACTACACACTGCAGTGAATCCTATATCGCCCCATTTACAGAGTGGGAGCTCCTTAGTGCCCTTGCACATTGCCGTGTCACAGCTCCTGGGCCTGATGGCATCCACAGCCAGGTGATTACATATTTCTCATCTGACTACAAGCGACATTTTCTCATCATCTTATACCAGATCTGGTGCGACGGCATCTTTCCATCGCAATGGCGAGAGAGCACCATCATTCTGGTGCCAAACATGGTAAAAACCCCATTGATGTGGATAGCTATCACCCCATCAGCCTCACCAATGTTCCTTGTAAGCTGCTGGAACATATGATATGTTGACGGTTGGGTTGGGTTCTGGAGTCGTGTGGCTTGCTGGCTCCATGTCAGGGCGGCTTCCGCCAGGGTCACCCTACCACTGATAATCTTGTATCCATCGAGTCTGCCATCCAAACAGCCTATTCAAGATGGCCGCACCTGATTGCCATGTTTTTTGACTTACATAAAGCATACGATGTGACTTGGTGACCTCATATTATTGCCACATTGTATGAGTGGGGTCTCCGGCGACCACTCTGGCTTTTTATCCAAAACTTCCTGTCGCTCCATACTTTCCATGTCCAAGTTGGTGACTCCCATAGTTCCATCCATATCCTGGAGAATGGAGTCCCGCAGGGCTCTGTGTTGAGTGTCTCTCTATTTTTAGTGGCCATTAACAGTCTAGCAGCAGCTGTTGGGCCCTCCGTCTCACCTCCTCTGTATGCAGACTACTTCTGCATTTCATACTGCTGCCCCAGTACTGTTTTCGCTGAGTGGCGCCATCCACAAGGTGCAGTCATGGGCATTAGCCCACAGCTTTCAGTTTTCAGCCGCAAAGTCGTGTCGTGCATTTCTGTCAGCATTGTACCAGAACACACACTTCACCTTAATGACGATCCACTTACTGTAGTGGAGCCTCAATTCCTAGGACTGGGTTTCAACACTCAATTGACTTGGCTCCCTCATCTTCGTCAGCTTAAGCAGAAGTGCTGGCAGCACCTCAATGCCTTCCATTGCTTGATCAATAATAATCGGGGTGCAGATCACTGTATGCTGCTGCAGCTCTACAGAGCCCTTGTCCAATCCTGAATTGACTACGGAAGTGTGGTTTATGGTTTGGCAGCTCCTTCAGCATTGCATTTACTTGACCCTGTGCACCACTGTGGGGTTCCATTAGTGACAGGAGCTTTTAGGATGAGTCCAGTGACTAGCATACTGGTGGAGGCTGGTGTTCTTCCACTGCAGATCAGACATGCGCAACTACCCTCCAGTTACACAGCACACACTCATAGTTCCCCTGAGCATCCGAATTATATCTCGTGTTCTTGAGTACATCCGCTCATGCCCTGGTGAGTCATTTCTCCTGTTTACTGATTCATTGAGCAGCCTACAAGCTATCGACCAGTGCCATCCTCACCAACCTCTGGTAGCGTCCATTCAGGAGTACATCTATGCCCTGGAACAGTCCTGCTGTTCCATGGTGTTTGTGTGGACCACAGCACATGTCAGAATTCCCATCTATGAACTTGCTGACAGGCTGGCCAAACAGGAAACACAGAAACGTCTTCAGGAGATAGGCATCTCCAAAGCTGACTTGCATTCTGTCTTACACCACATGGTTTTTTGGCTTTGGGAGATGGAATGACATAACAGCACACACAACAAATTGTGTATTAAGGAGACCATGAATGTGTGGAAGTCTTCCATGCAAGCCTCTCACAGGGAATCAGTTGTCCTCTGCCAGCTCTGTATTGGCCATACGTGGCTAATGCATGGTTACATACTCTGTCGTGAGAACCCACCTGAGTGTCACTGTGACTCCCAAATGACAGTCGTCCACCTCTTGCTGGACTGCCCACAACTGTGCTCTTCATTACTGCTGTACCAACTGTGTGAACTCCTGTTAATGGTAACAGAGGTAAGTGATTTTTAGTTTGTAATAAGTTAAAGAATGTGCTAGAAATGAGTAACACCTCACTCCCTGAATCTGTAAATATGTTAACTTCAAAAGTCTCCATGTTTCCTACTATTATTGGTTGTGTAATATTGATAGTCAAGTTTGGTTCTTCCAGTAAGAACCATTCTTTTGTTGGTATTTTGTGTGAGAAATTAAGATACTTATTATAAACCAGGATTCCTAGTGTATCTGTAGGACTGGACCCCAGCCCTGTATCCACATCTCACTACGTTTTCCTCATTACTAGTAATCACCGGTTGGTTACCAGCTTGGCATGCTATATTACCACTTTGTGCTCTATTATTACTTGCCACAAATTCCTGCATAGTTAATGGGATCCAGTGCATCCACAAAATATAATAATACTTCAATCATTCTCCACCCACTACATAATATATCCTTCCTCCAGTAAATGTTCAATAGTCTTATTAAAATTCGAACTAACCCCTCTCCCTCCATTGGTTTGTCAAAGTATTTTGCTCATGTTAAATGCCAGTCAAAATACTTTCTCATTGTTCCCCACATATTACTGTAATACTTTGGTTCCCACAAGTCTGATAATAGCTTTCCTGGGCACTTGCTGACAAATACTTCTCTTTAAACTTCTTTTGAAAATCTTCCCAAGAGGAAAAGTTTGTGTTGTTTACCATCCCCACTCTGAGACTTCCCCTAACAGATACCCAACAGCAAACACCATCTTTTTTGAATTTTCCCAGTTCTTGGGCATTGCTTGGTTGAACCTTTCCAAAAAATAGGTAGGATGTACTTCCCCATCTGGCTTAAACTTAGGCAATTGCTTAGATAACCCTGAATTGGCTCCCCATTGTAAATCCATCACTACCTCACTAGTTAATACCACATTAGGAGAAGTTATCCTCTTATCTACCTTGTCCTGAATATGTTTGAATTCCTTCCATAATTCATCCATACATTTCTTGGTATCATTGAGTTCAATGGATAAGGCAGGAGACATGTTTTCAGATTACTCTCACGGCAATTTTTTGGTCAATTATTTCCTCTACCTGTTCCTCCAGACTACTCATATTAATTATGTCTGAGGTTTCTAATTTCTCTTGAAAGTTTCTTTCCACAGTACCTACTAGAGTGTTAATGCAAGCAATTTGCTATTGGACTATTGGTATTAACTTACCCTGTTTTTCACAGGTGCAGTATTTTGTTTACAGCAACAAATGTAACATTACATACATTCTGAAATGATCCTAACTTCTCACTAAATTCAGATTCTACATTATCACATTCATATTCAGTATCACATTCACTATCACACTAACATCCTAAAAGTGGTTACTCTGTGACTTTACATGACTGCTTAACAAACTAGTTAATTCCTCTTTCAAATCTATTTTAAAATTCTCTACTTTAGTAGTTAAAGTGTCAAATTCAGTCTTCAAATTAGCCGTAGCTTCACATAAATTACCTAAGTCTTTACTTTGTGAATCTACTTTAACACTTAACAATCCTAAAGTTCTATTCTGAACATCAAATTTATAATTTGAGTATTCACTGCGTCTATTTCTCTACTTAAAGTAGAACTCTGTGCAGAGAGTTTTTCCCTTAAAGTTGCACTTATTTCATTTCTCAAAGAGACACCCTTCATCTATTTTATCATTTAATTGAGTATCTATTGAGTCTAATTTAAGACTTAGGTCCTTTCTTAAAGCTGCTGAATCTGCACTTTGGGTGTTGATTAATTTTACTACCTCAGACCAGTCTGTCATCTCCTTACTCATTTTCATTGCCATGGCTGGTTCTGATGTTTCCCCAATTCTCTGTTTATTATCCATATTCTTCTTACCTTTAGATCTAGTAATCATCAAAAAATTCTACACTGAGTGTAATAACTATACTAACACTCTATTATTCAACAGTTTCTTTAACTTCACACTGAAACAGTTATTATTTTGCACTCACCCGGTGTAGAGTTCTAGCTGCGTTGGTGAGTGGATGCGTAATCAGCACCATTGAACAGCACTGGCACCGGCAGCATCGAATGTTGTTTTCAGCATCAGTGTCAGCAGGCATATGTGGAATCAGCACTGGTGATTACCGACTAGTGCCGGCATCAGCAGACTTACGCTGGTTCCCATGTCTGCGTCCCTGTGATGCGTGCAAGATTTACTTACACCCCACACCAGATCTTCTTAGATGAATTATTCTTGTCGTATTTATTCTTAGTGTAATATGTGGGAATCTTCTTTTTCTTCTTTTAACATTACATCTTCCTTACATCTTCTCTTTTATTGTGTTCATTAATTTTTGCCCTTTGAATTTTTTAGGCAGAATCCAATTCTGTGAAACAGTTCTCTTGTCCTGCTATACCTGGTCACTATGGCAACACATCGTATCTTCTTCTTGGATTTAATCTCAAAATTATTGTTTTTTCAAGCCCTTTTAACTGGTTGCCAGTTTCTAACACTTTTTAACTTTTAAATGACCTGGAGAGCTGTGTGAAATTGCATTACATGCAATTTTCACAACTCTCTCACTTCAGTTGACTTACTTGATCTGCACAGCCAATCTTCTTCTGTGGATATCTTATCTGGCTATCTGGCTCTCTCGATCTTCGAAACCTCCTTCTCTGAAGAGTACTGCTGGTTAACAGATTTTATTAGTAACACTCTCTCTCTCTCTCTCTCTCTCTCTCTCTCTCTCTCTCTCTCTCTCTCTCTCTCTCTCTCTCTCTCTCTTTCTATCTCTATCTCCCCCTCCCCCTACTCTACCTCCCTCCCCTCATGAAATAAGTGGATACTCACATAATACTTTTAATTGTCTTGATATATTTTAACTTCCACAAATAACAAAGCATTAGAATACTTGCAAGTCAACTGACTCCTCCTGTGTTAGGCTTGATTAAAAACATCTGCAATATATTTGGTACTACAACCACACAAAATATGAACCTGTCTTGCCTCTAGCTAGTCCAATATGTGAAGTTTATTTAACAATAATTCAGCTGTTCTTCTTTTTTCTTGTTACAATAGTCAATGATATTAAAAAAACCATGAGATACTTTAACACTCGTTTTCTTCCAATACAGCTTCCGTGGTGCGAGCGGCAAACACTTGATACCATCACATCTACCTTGTGTTCGTGACTCTTTTGAAGCCTGCAAACAAAAACATGTCACACAGTATGTACATTCTCTCACACTTATTTATAAAATATCCTGTATTCGCAATGGTAGAAGGACGAGCGGTTCTAGAATTTACGCGGAAATTCTCAAATCGCTACAGTTTGAGTCTTAGTGCTGTGATATTACTGTCTGAAAAGTTGTTTCCAGGTTTTAGGACTATTGATCCATGTTATTTAAATGAACTGCTGTGTACAATAGTATCACTCTTTCCAAATTTTATCAACATTTTCCAACATAATAAAGTTCCTTACCATGAACAACATGTGTTAAAAGGTATTACATTATAAAGCCACTCCAATCATTTCAATATTACTGCAGAAGTTGGACCATTATGGAGTAAGGGGAGTAGCTTACAATTGGTTCGCCTCTTACTTTAAGAACAGAAAGCAGAAGGTAATTATCCGCAATACTGAGACTGGTAGTGATGTTCAGTCCCAATGGGGCTCTGTTAAGTGGGGCGTTCCCCAAGGGTCGGTGCCGGGGCTGATGCCGTTTCTTATTTATATAAATGATATGCCTTCTAGTATTAAAGGTTATTCAAAAATATTTCTGTTTGCTGATGACACCAGCTTGATAGTGAAGGATCTTGTGTGTAATATTGAAGCAGTAACAAATAATGTAGTTCATGAAATAAGTTCGTGGCTTGCAAAAAATAATTTGATGCTAAATCACAGTAAGACTCAGTTTTTACAGCTTCTAACTCACAATTCACCAAGAACCGATATTTTGATCAGACAGAAAGGGCATATTATAGGCGTGACGCAGCAGTTCAAGTTCCTAGGCGTTCGGATAGATAGTAAGCTGTTGTGGAAAGCCCATGTCCAGGATCTTGTTCAGAAACTAAATGCTGCTTTATTTACCATTCGAACAGTGGCTGAAATAAGTGATACTTCAACACAAAAAGTAGTCTACTTCGCATATTTTCATACGCTTACATCGTCTGGTATTATTTGTTGGGGTAATTCTTCTGATTCAAAAAGGGTATTTTTGGCTCAAAAACAGGCTGTTCGAGCTATATGTGGTGTAAGTTCGATAACCTCTTGTTGACCCCTATTCAATAGTCTGGGAAGTCTAACATTGCCCTCACAGTATATATTTTCTTTAATGTCGTTTGTTGTTAGCAATATTAGCCTAACCCAAGAGTTAGCAGCTCTCACTCAGTTAATACTAGGCAGAAATCCAATCTGCATGTGGAATGCACTTCCTTGACTCTTGTGCAGAAAGGAGTGCAGTATTCTGCTGCATCCATTTTCAATAAGCTACCACAAGAACTCAAAAATCTTAGCAGTAGCCCAAACTCTTTTAAGTCTAAACTGAAGAGTTTCCTCATGGCTCACTCCTTCTATTCTGTCAAGGAGCTCCTGGAAGAGCTAAAAAATTAAGCAAATTCCAGTATTGCATTGTTTATTTTCTTTATTTAAACTTACAACTTGTCACCTGAATATATTTTTTTTATATTTCATTTTATCTGTTTCTAATATTATGTCATAATTTCGTGTATAGACTTGCTCCATGACCATGGAGACTTCTCCTTAATTAGGTCCCACAGAACAATAAATAAATAAATAAATATTAACATATTAACAGAAACTGTTCCCACTTAAAACCTATTTTCAGTTTACTTATTCCAAACTCTTTTTACTAACTAAATTATCAATATTAATACTGCTAATGACAATTGTAATAAAATTTCCAGTGTTGCCAGTTACACAAATAACCACACAAATCCTACATGGCAACTTTGAAATATCAACATCTGAGAACAAATGGTTTTATAATACTTCTGCACTAACACATACGTGAATGTAATGAAAATAATATCGGAGTTGTAAATACAGACGTAGAACATGCTATGTGTGAAATATTACAGAATTGAATTGTTCATGAGTGCAGTATATCACATTCTTAAATAATGAAAGAGTGTCATTAACCAAGCTCTTGATGAGCCGCAGCCAGATTAGGTGCCCAACATGAACCACATGCATTTCAGTTCTTCACACTTAGTACGTTTACCTCTCTGATAAGAAGTACCCCCGCCCCCTTCCCCATCGGTTCCCTGTGGCCAGGTAGTTGATCAATGAGCTTTGAGCATTGGACTGCTAAGTCAACCCTATGTAGAGTGGTGTTGCTGTCCCAGTTGGCTTGTGGAGAGTGCTCAGTACTCAGGCATATGAAATTTGGAGTATGGTCTTCAGATGTATGTTCGAGGTAAGTCTGCAAGTTGATCAGCTCCCTTGTTGTGGTGTGTCTTCCCCTTTTCAGCTACCACAGGAGCTGTAGACCAACATTAAGAGCTCGCACTCTTAATTCCTGTGGAGTGGCCTACCTTTTGTTCTTATTCTCTCTGTAGCTTGTGGGGAAAGAAAGATGGTCTGTAAAATTAACTTTTGTTTGACACATGTAACTTCGTTGTGTTGATAATGTTTATGATTTTTGGAAACCCCCCCAGAAATTTAGTGTGTGTCTGTATCTTTTTCCAATTCTTTGCAGATTCAGATGATGTCTGCATTTGAATGTCAGATGCACTGTGGCTCACTTTGAGTGAAGGTATCAGCCACGAAGAAGTCAATGTGCCGTAGCTGCAGCAGAAGCATGAAGATGTGACAGACGTGCTGAAGAACTGTGTGGGAGCTGTAGAAGCCCTGCAATGGCAGACGGCCCAGCTGGGAGAGGAGGACTGTCAAACTCCACAGGCAAGCAACAGCGTGAAACGTCTTCCAACAGTTATTTGTTTAAAATGTTGATTAACCTAAATGACCAAATTAGACTGTTATCTCTTCCTCATAATAGCTTGAAAATTGTCCACATGTTGTCAAATGGCTGGCCATTACAGGCTACTACTACTACTACTACTATTAACTCCAAGTTTGCTAAACTGAGGAAGCAACACGTGTGCAAGCATTGTCCCTCCACAAACCGCTTAGTGAGTGTGACAATAAAGGCCAATGGATAACTGAGAAGGTGAGTGATATATGCCTAATGAAGCAAGAAGAAAGCTTACATTTAGTATTGATACAGTTATAAGTTAAATGATTTGATTTTGTGTGTAGGGAAGAAGAGGAGGTATACAGTACCTAAAATGATAAGAGAAACTTTTGTTGATGCTTACGCATAATAATAAAAAAAACTGAAAACAAAAATCATCTCAATTGTTATGACTTATATCAATGTGTATCTTACTGCTCTATACAGTATGTCAAGTAGGATGTGCTTGGGTTGAGGGAGGTGGTCATCAGTGGCAATTGAATGTCGTATATGCTCTGAGAGTGATAGCTGTGTTTATTACAGTTTTTGTGGGACCCTCCAGGAATGATGGTATAGTGCCGTACTGTCACACTGGAAACAGAATTAGGGAACCAGATAATAACTGCTAGCAGTCACTATAAAACTGACATTATTTGACACAACACTGGTCTCCAGCTTGTCTTCAGTTGGTGAACATACAGATACAAGTTTCCAAACTCAGAGTTGGACATCACTGTATAAATCAAAAACTAATGACATGATGATGACTAAATAGATGCAAAATTCATCATTATAAGTGACTAAGGGGCACAAGTTGCAAAACATTGTGCTACTGTTACTGAAGAATCCAAATAATTTTCACAATAATGTGAAAATGTGCTGTGGAAACAGCATACATACAACAGTCTCCATATTGAAGGAGGTTGCGACTGACTGTCCACCATGACAGAATTGTGGAGGCGGTGTGATGGTGAATTATGGAAAACCGACACTCGACAATTACAGAGCTTGGCAGCCTTCCTCCCCAGATAATGCGATCCTTGATGTATGAAATTGGCACTGAGCACTTGCTCTTGAAAGAAGTGTGCATCAGGCACGTGCCAAAATACATCATATAAGATCATGAAACTGAATGACATGGGAACACCACTGACACTTTGAGAGATGTACTGTGATGGTGGCAATAGGTTTCTCAATAAGCTTTTAACAGGAGATGTGATGTGGGTTACTCACTGTGTCCAAGAAACTCGGTACCAATCAATGTGTTGGTGTCACAGTAGATAAATGGTCAGGATAAAGTTATAGCAGGTAGTATTGATGCGCTCAGTGTTCTGGGAGAGGAAGGGCATTGTGCACACTGACTTGATGCATAGAAGTGAAACATGTAATGCTGTCCATTATTGTGAAACAATGGATATTTCAATGAGCCACTGAATCTGAGTGGCAAGATGCTCAGTGCTTGTATGAAGTTGATCTGTGACAGTGCTCACTGACATACAATTTGGCACACAACATCTATTCTGGAGTAGTTCAGCAGGGAGTTGGTTTACCAACCTATTCACAGTCCTGATTTTACTCCCAGCATATTTCATCTTTTCTTTCACCTCAAGAAGTTCCTGTCATTAGTTCAGCATTTTCACAATGAAGAAAGAGCTCAACAAGCCTGAGATTCTGCTTCCATTCCCAGTCAGCAGGCTTCTACAACACAAGGATTAAAATTTTGTCCAGTGATATAATAGGTTTCTCACTTCTGGTGGAAGTTATGTTGAAAATAGGTTTAGTAATGATTTGTGTGTCACCATTAAATATTTGGATATAACTATGTTTTAGTCTTCAAAAATGATGAATTTCATTTTCTGTAAGACTCATTTTTGGTACTAAGCTACAGATCTGTCTTGAACAAGGACACTTCTCATGTACAGTTTACTTCACTTAAAACACTTTTTTTATTTGGTTTTCAGTTCTGTGTCAAAACTGTAATAACATTTGTCACATTACTGCAGTTTATAGTTTACATCCTAATATTTACAGTGAAAAGCAGTAAAGAATTTACTGTTAGCAGATCATTGACATTATGTGAGTTTTCTGACTTGTATGATTTGTTGGAAGTGAATGCGATTCTGTTGTATGCTTGTCACCTCAGTGAAAAATAACAGTAATCTGTATTAACTGAATGTGTATATCTTTATACAGTTGAATCACTAATTGTTGCAACTGTGAGAGAAAGCGGAGGCAAATAGAGAGGAACTGAAATCTGACCATGAAATGCAGCAGTATCAAATGGAGTTGGGAAACCAAGCCCTAGATTGAGTACAATATGTGCAGTGTCCAGCTGAATGGCAGTTTGGGGATGCAGCTCATTGGCATTATGATGCTACAGGTGAAAGTACAATATATCTCTCTCTCTCTCTCTCTCTCTCTCTCTCTCTCTCTCTCTCTGGTTCTAGCAATATAGGTTTCATCCTCAGAATTTTTCTTCTTATTTGATGTTTCTAGATCTCTTTGTAATACAATATGATAAATGGCAAAAAGTTCAGGTTTGTTGATTCAACTAAATATATTGTGTTTAGAGTAAACAGAAGGTTACTTTAGAATAATGATTTAAAAATGGTTGTAAGGAAAGAGTGCTAAGGATGGTGTTCTACTGACAGAAGATTCAGTGAGCATAACAAATCCACTAGTAAAACTAGTCCCACTGTACTAGTTGATACTGTTCTAGAGCATTCTTGAGTGGTTTTGGTTCATTACCAGAGAGCACTGACAAATGACACACAGAGTTCAAAGAAAGGTAGCTCATTATGCATTACCTGGAATCAGTTGAGAAAGTGTCACAGTTAAGATTAGCAATTTCAGCTGGGAATCATTGAAAAAAGAAAATTTTCACTGTGGTAAAAATAATTTCCCAAAATTTCAAACAGCCAGTTTATCCTCTGAACAGCCAATTACAGGGTGTCGCACTCACACCTCCCTGATTTCAAAGGCCCAGGGGAAAAAACTACAGTAGATACTACAATGAAAAATGCACCAGATTGTAGAGCATCTTGGAAAATTTATTTATTTATCATTAGCACACCTCTACATGTGAACCAATTGCAGCATGAAGAATATAGAGTCAATATGCATTTTTGTACTAAGTTCTTTGTAACGTTTCCTCTGTTACTGTTTCAATTGAATTAGTGATATGATGTCGCAATGTAGAAATGTGACAACTTCAGTCACACACGTGGTCTTTCACAAATCCCCACATGAAGAAATCAAGCAGCATAATGTCAGGTGAATGTGGTGGCCAGACAATGAGTTCTGTGTCTGATCCAATGACTGGGAAATTTCCTTCCCAGGAACTTGAGAACAGCCATTGACGAATGTAGTGGAGCTCCGTCTTGTTGAAAAATGATGTTGGGTCACAAGTCTAGTATCTGAAGCTAAACAAACTGCTCCAAAATGTCCAGAGACTCTGACCCATTCACTTTTTGTTCAACAAAGACAAATGTCTCAACAATCCTCTCATGCATTAGCCCACACCAGATGTTTAGTTTAGGGCTGTCACAAACATGTTGAACGACAGTGTGCAGATTGAGATAACCTCAAATCCGAACATTATGGCTGTTAACACATCCTGACAGAGGAAAGATTGCCCCATCTGATTATAATCATGTTCCTATAAAACTGGTATCCATATCAATATGCTGTAGCATATCTGTAGCAAATTGTCGTTAGTGTGGTTTGGCATTCGTTGTCAGATGTTGCAGAGTTTGCACTTTGTAATCATACATATGTAGATGCTGGCGAACTACATGATGCAATGTTGACTGAAATATATCAAGTTGCCTAGATGATTGAGGAATTGACTTACGTGGGATTCTGAGAAACATTTGTCTGTTGTCCTGCACTGTCTCTTCTGAAAATCCATAACATGCACCACTGGTATGTTTCAGAACACTATCCTGTTGCCAGAAACTTCCTATACCATTTCCCAATTGTTTTCACATCAGGTGGATAACATTCATACACTCCACAGTAATTTCTGTGCACACTAATATGCCTGAAAGCCATACTACTGCTTGCGCATTGCTGTGTAGTTGCCATTTTCACTTCATGTGACTGTGACCATGCTGCACTCTGGCATTGATACTTAGCACTTCTGAGAATGAATATAAATTCTTGGAGATGCTCTAAAGTGTGGTGTATTTCTCATAGTCATATCTACTGTGGTTTTTCTCTCCTGGGTCCTTGAAATCAGAGTGATTTGAGTGGGACAACCTGTAATTTGTTGCAACACATATGGATCTGTGAACATCACAAGAGAATTAGGAATAACAGCTTCTCTAAATGATGCGGGTTTTAGAGTGTGTAGGATAGACATATTGACTGAAAGTGTCACCTAGCAGCCTCTGCCAAGTACTCGGTAATTACAGTCTCTGAGAACACTCTTGACACAGTGGTTTATGGTGGACAGGATGAGAAATCTGAAGATGTATGTGATGTCAGAATGATACTCGTTTGTTTCTGGTTCCTACCAATGGTAGCATAATATAGAAAATCAATAAATGGAAAATCTAGGATGGAATGTAACAATATTATGCAAAGGATACTTGTTACTCACTAAATAGTGGAGATGCTTTAACAGAGGTAGTGTTGACAGGAAGCTTATTTTGTGGCCACCTTTTCGTTGTTCTTATCTGTGATGCAGCATCTCTGATATATGGTGAGTGACAACTATGCTTTTCATAATATTGTTACTGTGGTATGTGATAGTGCACTGACATTGTTGTACCATATTGTTTCTCTGTTAACATTTCCTGTGGCTCTAATTGTGTGCAGAGGACACTCAGTGCCCAGTAATTAGAACTAATGTTAGAGTTTCATTGAAGAGTATGTAGACACACAGAGTACAGTACCATCTGCTAGCTAACATTTACATGTTTGTCTGTACTCACAAATTTGTGAGTAGAGGCCTACATTATTTCACTTGTATTCAAACAGCATCCTTTGTTGCCTGCTGTGTTATGTTCTTAGAGTGATTAATTAATGTGTCTGAATTGTAGAGCAATTGTGTAGCCAAAAAAAGTATAATGTTCACCAGAACCACATGTTGCTTTCACTGAATGATCATAAACAGTGTCATCTTATAATTTTTCAGTTCCTCGATATAATCTTGGTGTGTGGAGAATGTTATTTCTCTCCTTGCCTGTATACAGCTGTATCACTTTAGATTGGGCTGCTATTTCCAAGTTCATTATTAATCTGGTATTACACCTATTTTAGTGTGTAGCATACTATGTTGAAATTTTGGTACATTGAGGATTCAATAAGAGAAGTTAAAACAGTGCCTATTTTATTCAGTACATGCCATAAGATTACAGAGTGACACGTGTTTCGTTACAGCACTGGCTGCTGGCACAGAGCACAATCTGGTCACTATTTGGCTGAGCTGGCCTCCACGCAGCAGGAGGCGAAGACAGTCAGCTGTGCATCCTGAGGAGAGAGAACTGATCTGGTAGAGGACTGACCAAATCAAACTCATCTAGAAATAGCTAACACAGATGGTGAGTAGCTGCCCAGTAATTAGAACTAATGTTAGAGTTTCATTGAAGAGTATGTAGACATACAGAGTACAGTGTGATCTGCTGGCTAACATTTACATGTATGCACTGTCTATTGTTTCAGGGAAAATTAAGTTTCACAAGAGTTGTCAGTAAACCTGTATCTCTACACAGATTAGCCTAAATGAAACTACTATTGTGCAAAATTAGACTGAATGTCACCTAGTAGTTTTGTGGTGAGGTAAGTGTATGAGCAGAGCAGAGATGAATGGGTTGTGTGTGTGTGTGTGTGTGTGTGTGTGTGTGTGTTTGTGTGTGTGTGTGTGTGTGTGTGTGTGTGTGTGTGTTTGTGTGTGTGTGTGTGTGTGTGTTTGTGTGTGTGTGTGTTTGTGTGTGGGTGGTGAGTGTGGTGAGTTTGTGTGTGTGTGTGTGTGTGTGTGTGTGTGTGTGTGAGTGTGGTGAGTGAGTGAGTGAGTGAGTGAGTGAGTGAGTGAGTGAGTGAGGTGGTGAGTGAGTGAGGTGGTGAGTGAGTGAGGTGGTGAGTGAGGTGGTGAGTGAGTGAGTGTGGTGAGTGAGTGAGTGAGTGAGTGTGGTGAGTGAGTGAGTGAGTGAGTGTGGTGAGTGAGTGAGTGAGTGAGTGTGGTGAGTGAGTGAGTGAGTGAGTGTGGTGAGTGAGTGAGTGAGTGAGTGTGGTGAGTGAGTGTGAGTGAGTGAGTGTGGTGAGTGAGTGTGGTGAGTGAGTGTGGTGAGTGAGTGTGGTGAGTGAGTGTGGTGAGTGAGTGTGGTGAGTGAGTGTGGTGAGTGAGTGTGGTGAGTGAGTGTGGTGAGTGAGTGTGGTGAGTGAGTGTGGTGAGTGAGTGTGGTGAGTGAGTGTGGTGAGTGTGAGTGTGGTGAGTGAGTGTGGTGAGTGTGAGTGTGGTGAGTGTGAGTGTGGTGAGTGTGAGTGTGGTGAGTGTGAGTGTGGTGAGTGTGAGTGTGGTGAGTGTGAGTGTGGTGAGTGTGAGTGTGGTGAGTGTGAGTGTGGTGAGTGTGGTGAGTGTGAGTGTGGTGAGTGTGAGTGTGGTGAGTGTGAGTGTGGTGAGTGTGAGTGTGGTGAGTGTGAGTGTGGTGAGTGTGAGTGTGGTGAGTGTGAGTGTGGTGAGTGTGGTGAGTGTGGTGAGTGTGGTGAGTGTGGTGAGTGTGGTGAGTGTGGTGAGTGTGGTGAGTGTGGTGAGTGTGGTGAGTGTGGTGAGTGTGGTGAGTGTGGTGAGTGTGGTGAGTGTGGTGAGTGTGGTGAGTGTGGTGAGTGTGGTGAGTGTGAGTGTGGTGAGTGTGAGTGTGGTGAGTGTGAGTGTGGTGAGTGTGAGTGTGGTGAGTGTGAGTGTGGTGAGTGTGAGTGTGGTGAGTGTGAGTGTGGTGAGTGTGAGTGTGGTGAGTGTGAGTGTGGTGAGTGTGAGTGTGGTGAGTGTGAGTGTGGTGAGTGTGAGTGTGGTGAGAGTGAGTGTGGTGAGTGTGAGTGTGGTGAGTGTTTGTGTGGTGAGTGAGTGTGGTGAGTGTTTGTGTGGTGAGTGAGTGTGGTGAGTGTTTGTGTGGTGAGTGAGTGTGGTGAGTGTTTGTGTGGTGAGTGTTTGTGTGGTGAGTGTTTGTGTGGTGAGTGTTTGTGTGGTGAGTGTTTGTGTGGTGAGTGTTTGTGTGGTGAGTGTTTGTGTGGTGAGTGAGTGTGGTGAGTGTTTGTGTGGTGAGTGTGAGTGTGGTGAGTGTGAGTGTGGTGAGTGAGTGTGGTGAGTGAGTGTGGTGAGTGAGTGTGGTGAGTGAGTGTGGTGAGTGAGTGTGGTGAGAGTGAGTGTGGTGAGAGTGAGTGTGGTGAGAGTGAGTGTGGTGAGAGTGAGTGTGGTGAGAGTGAGTGTGGTGAGAGTGAGTGTGGTGAGAGTGAGTGTGGTGAGAGTGAGTGTGGTGAGAGTGAGTGTGGTGAGAGTGAGTGTGGTGAGAGTGAGTGTGGTGAGAGTGAGTGTGGTGAGAGTGTGTGTGGTGAGTGAGAGTTTGTGTGGTGAGTGAGAGTTTGTGTGGTGAGTGAGAGTTTGTGTGGTGAGTGTGTGTGTGTGTGTGTGTGTGTGTGTGTGTGTGTGTGTGTGTGTGTGTGTGTGTGTGTGTGTGTGTGTGTGTGTGTGTGTGTGAAAAGTGGGGGAAAGACTGAAACCTAAAGTATGATGCGAGATGTCACATGTCCTCAGCTCTAAAAGTTCTCATGTTGAAATGAAAACATTTGGATAACGATCTCGAGTGGATAATGGAGTGTTGAGATGTGACCCTGGATTGACGTATACTAGTTGCCTGGACAGAAAAACAGAAAAACCCAATCTCTCACTACAGGTGGTGGATAGCCGTGTTCGGTTACGCCTGTGTGTGTGTGTGTGTGTGTGTGTGTGTGTGTGTGTGTGTGTGTGTGTGTGTAAGTGTAAATGTAAGAGAGAGAGAGAGAGAGTGTGAAAAGTGGGGGAAAGACTGAAACATAAAGTAAGATGCGAGATGTCACATGTCCTAAGCCCTAAAAGTTCCCATGTTGAACTGAAATCATTTGGATAACGATCTCAAGTGGATAATGGAGTGTTGAGATGTGACCCTGGATTGACGTATACTAGTTGCCTGGACAGAAAAACCCAATCGCTCACTACAGGAGGTGGATAGCCATGTTCGGTTATGCCATCTTTGGGTGAGATTGTTCTCGAGACATACACCTGTTGTTGCCATCAGGGAGTGATCGTGCTTTTAGGAACGTTGTCAGCAGGAGTCTTTCCTATGTAGAGAGACCAGGCTTGGGCTGCAGTGTGAAAATTTGGAGCATGATGGTGTATTGACACTGACATACTGGCGACAAAACTTGCACTATCAGAAACTGATTGAATATCTCTCTGGTGCTTTCAGGTGTATGTCGGAAATGGTGCTTTCCGCAGCACCTTACAGTTCTTTTTTGCCTAGGATAGAAAGTAAAGGAGACACATACCGCATTGCACTATCTATGTCTACAAAGGGTGAATGTTGGAAATGGTGCTTACGGCAGCTCCTTACAGTTCTTCACCTAGGGTTGAAAGTAAGGGAGACATGTTCAGCTGTGCGCTAACTATGTCTACAGATGGTGAAAGTTGGAAATGGTGCTCTCTGCAGCTCTTTCCTATTCTTTTTCACCTAGAATGTAACGTAAAGGAGACATACCCAGCAGGGCACTAGCTATGTCCACAGATGGTGTAAGTTGGTAAGAAAGCTTTCTGCAGCTCCTTACAGTTCTTCTTCATCTAGGGTAGAAAATATGGGATGCATAAACAGCTGTGCGCTAACTATGTCTACAGATGGTGAATATTAAAAATGGTGCCTTCTGAGCTCCTTACTGTTCTCCTTCACCTGGGGTAGAGAGTAAGGGAGACGTGTACAGCTGTACGCTAACTATGTCTACAGATGGTGAATGTTGGAAATGGTGCTTTCTGAGGCTCCTTACAGTTCACCTTCATCAAGCGTAGAAAGTTTGGGAGGCAAGGTCAGGTGTGCGCTAACTATGTCTTAAGATGGTGAATGTAGGAAATGGTGCTTTCTGCAGCTCCCTACAGTTCTCCTTCACCGAGGGTAGAAAGTAAGGGAGACATGTACAGCTGTGCGCTAACTATGTCTACAGATGGTGAATATTGGAAATGGTGCCTTCTGAGCTCCTTACTAATCTCCTTCCTGTTCTCCTTCCTGTTCTCCTTCACCTAGGGTGTAGAGTAAGGGAGACGTGTACAGCTATGCGCAAACTATGTCTACAGATGGTGAATATTGGAAATGGTACCTTCTGAGCTCCTTACTGTTCTCCTTCACCTAGGGTAGAGAGTAAGGGAGACGTGTACAGCTGTACGCTAACTATGTCTACAGATGGTGAATGTTGGACATGGTGCTTTCTGAGGCTACTTACAGTTCTTCTTCATCAAGGGTAGAAAGTAAGGGAGACAGGGTCAGATGTCCGCTAACTATGTCTACAGATGGTGAATGTTGGAAATGGTGCTTTCTGAGGCTCCTTACAGTTCTTCTTTATCAAGCGTAGGAAGTGAGGGAGGCATGGTCAGGTGTGCGCTAACTATGTCTAGAGATGGTGAATGTTGGAAATGGTGCTTTCCACAGCTCCTTACAGTCCTCCTTCACCTAGGGTACAAAGGAAGGAAGACGTGTACAGCTGTGCGCTAGTAATGTCTACAGATGGTGAATGTTGGAAATGGTGCCTTCTGAGGCTCCTTACAGTTCTTGTTCATCAAGGGTAGAAAGTAAGGGAGACATGGTCAGATGTGCGCTAACTATGTCTACAGATGGTGAATATTGGTAATGATGCATTCTGAGGCTCCATAAAGTTCTCCTTCACCTAGGGTAGAAAGTAAGGGATTCATGTACAGGTATACGCTAAATCTGCCAAGAGATATCGAAAGTTGGAAATTGTGTTTTCTGCAGATCCTTACAGTTCTCCTTCACCTAAGGTAGATAGTAAGGGTGACATGTACTGGTGTGCGCTAACTATGTCTACAGATTGTGAATGTTGGAAATGGTGCTTTCTGAGGCTCCTTACAGTTCTTGTTCATCAAGGGTAGAAAGTAAGGGAGACATGGTCAGATGTGCGCTAACTGTGTCTACAGATGGTGAATGTTGGATATGGTGCTTTCTGAGGCTCCTTACAGTTCTTGTTCATCAAGGGTAGAAAGTAAGGGAGACATGGTCAGATGTGCGCTAACTGTGCCTACAGATGGTGAATGTTGGAAATGTTTTCTGAGGCTCCTTACAGTTCTTGTTCATCAAGGATAGAAAGTAAGGGAGACATGGTCAGATGTGTGCTAACTGTGTCTACATATGGTGAATGTTGGAAATGGTGCCTTCTGAGCTCCTTACTGTTCTCCTTCACCTAGGGTAGTGAGTAAGGTAGTCGTGTAGAGCTGTACGCTAATTATGTCTACAGATGGTGAATGTTGGAAATGGTGCTTTCTGAGGCTCCTTACAGTTCTTGTTCATCAAGGGTAGAAAGTAAGGGAGACATGGTCAGATGTGCGCTAACTGTGTCTACAGATGATGAATGTTGGAACTGGTGCTTTCTGAGGCTCCTTACAGTTCTTGTTAATCAAGGGTAGAAAGTAAGGGAGACATGGTCAGATGTGCGCTAATTGTGTCTACAGAAGGTGAATGTTGGAAATGGTGCCTTCTGAGCTCCTTACTGTTCTCCTTCACCTAGGGTAGTGAGTAAGGTAGACGTGTACATCTGTACGCTAACTATGTCTACAGATGGTGAATGTTGGAAATGGTGCTTTCTGAGGCTCCTTACAGTTCTTGTTCATCAAGGGTAGAAAGTAAGGGAGACATGGTCAGATGTGCGCTAACTGTGTCTACAGATGGTGAATGTTGGAAATGGTGCTTTCTGAGGCTCCTTACAGTTCTTGTTCATCAAGGGTAGAAAGTAAGGGAGACATCTTCAGATGTGCGCTAACTGTGTCTACAGATGGCGAATGTTGGAAATGGTGCCTCCTGAGCTCCTTACTGTTCTCCTTCACCTAGGGTAGTGAGTAAGGTAGACGTGTACAGCTGTACGCTAACTATGTCTACAGATGGTGAATGTTGGAAATGGTGCCTTCTGAGCTCCTTACTGTTCTCCTTCACCTAGGGTAGTGAGTAAGGTAGACGTGTACAGCTGTACGCTAACTATGCCTACAGATGGTGAATGTTGGAAATGGTGCTTTCTGAGGCACCTTACAGTTCTTGTTCATCAAGGGTAGAAAGTAAGGGAGACATCTTCAGATGTGCGCTAACTGTGTCTACAGATGGCGAATGTTGGAAATGGTGCCTCCTGAGCTCCTTACTGTTCTCCTTCACCTAGGGTAGTGAGTAAGGTAGACGTGTACAGCTGTACGCTAACTATGTCTACAGATGGTGAATGTTGGAAATGGTGCCTTCTGAGCTCCTTACTGTTCTCCTTCACCTAGGGTAGTGAGTAAGGTAGACGTGTACAGCTGTACGCTAACTATGTCTACAGATGGTGAATGTTGGAAATGGTGCTTTCTGAGGCTCCTTACAGTTCTTGTTCATCAAGGGTAGAAAGTAAGGGAGACATGGTCAGATGTGCGCTAACTGTGTCTACAGATGGTGAATGTTGGAAATGGTGCCTTCTGAGCTCCTTACTGTTCTCCTTCACCTAGGGTAGTGAGTAAGGTAGACGTGTACAGCTGTACGCTAACTATGTCTACAGATGGTGAATGTTGGAAATGGTGCTTTCTGAGGCACCTTACAGTTCTTGTTCATCAAGGGTAGAAAGTAAGGGAGACATGGTCAGATGTGCGATAACTGTGTCTACAGATGGTGAATGTTGGAAATGGTGCTTTCCGAGGCTCCTTACAGTTCTTGTTCATCAAGGGTAGAAAGTAAGGGAGACATGGTCAGATGTGCGCTAACTGTGTCTACAGATGGTGAATGTTGGAAATGGTGCTTTCTGAGGCTCCTTACAGTTCTTGTTCATCAAGTGTAGAAAGTAAGGGAGACATGGTCAGATGTGCGCTAACTGTGTCTACAGATGGTGAATGTTGGAAATGGTGCTTTCTGAGGCTCCTTACAGTTCTTGTTCATCAAGGGTAGAAAGTAAGGGAGACATGGTCAGATGTGCGCTAATTGTGTCTTCAGATGGTGAGTGTTGGAAATGGTGCTTTCTGAGCTCCTTACTGTTCTCCTTCACCTAGGGTAGTGAGTAAGGTAGACGTGTACAGCTGTACGCTAACTATGTCTACAGATGGTGAATGTTGGAAATGGTGCTTTCTGAGGCTCCTTACAGTTCTTGTTCATCAAGGGTAGAAAGTAAGTGAGACATGGTCAGATGTGTGCTAACTGTGTCTACAGAAGGTGAATGTTGGAAATGGTGCTTTCTGAGGCTCCTTACAGTTCTTGTTCATCAAGGGTAAAAAGTAAGGGAGACATGGTCAGATGTGCGCTAACTGTGTCTACAGAGGGCGAATGTAGGAAATGGTGCCTTCTGAGCTCCTTACTGTTCTCTTTCACCTAGGGTAGTGAGTAAGGTAGACGTGTACAGCTATACGCTAACTATGTCTACAGATGGTGAATGTTGGACATGGTGCCTTCTGAGCTCCTTACTGTTCTCCTTCACCTAGGGTAGTGAGTAAGGTAGACGTGTACAGCTGTACGCTAACTATGTCTACAGATGGTGAATGTTGGAAATGGTGCTTTCTGAGGCTCCTTACAGTTCTTGTTCATCAAGGGTAGAAAGTAAGGGAGACTTGGTCAGATGTGCGCTAACTGTGTCTACAGATGGTGAATGTTGGAAATGGTGCCTTCTGAGCTCCTTACTGTTCTCCTTCACCTAGGGTAGTGAGTAAGGTAGACGTGTACAGCTGTACGCTAACTATGTCTACAGATGGTGAATGTTGGAAATGGTGCTTTCTGAGGCTCCTTACAGTTCTTGTTCATCAAGGGTAGAAAGTAAGGGAGACAAGGTCAGATGTGCGCTAACTGTGTCTACAGATAGTGAATGTTGGAAATGGTGCTTTCTGAGGCTCCTTACAGTTCTTGTTCATCAAGGGTAGAAAGTAAGGGAGACATGGTCAGATGTGCACTAACTGTGTCTACAGATGGTGAATGTTGGAAATGGTGCTTTCTGAGGCTCCTTACAGTTCTTGTTCATCAAGGGTAGAAAGTAAGGGAGACATGGTCAGATGTGCGCTAACTGTGTCTACAGATGGTGAATGTTGGAAATGGTGCCTTCTGAGCTCCTTACTGTTCTCCTTCACCTAGGGTAGTGAGTAAGGTAGACGTGTACAGCTGTACGCCAACTATGTCTACAGATGGTGAATGTTGGAAATGGTGCTTTCTGAGGCTCCTTACAGTTCTTGTTCATCAAGGGTAGAAAGTAAGAGAGACATGGTCAGATGTGCGCTAACTGTGTCTACAGATGGTGAATGTTGGAAATGGTGCTTTCTGAGGCTCCTTACAGTTCTTGTTCATCAAGGGTAGAAAGTAAGGGAGACATGGTCAGATGTGCGCTAACTGTGTCTACAGATGGTGAATGTTGGAAATGGTGCTTACTGAGGCTCCTTACAGTTCTTGTTTATCAAGGGTAGAAAGTAAGGGAGACATGGTCAGATGTGCGCTAACTGTGTCTACAGATGGCGAATGTTGGAAATGGTGCCTTCTGAGCTCCTTACTGTACTCCTTCACCTAGGGTAGTGAGTAAGGTAGACGCGTACAGCTGTACGTTAACTATGTCTACAGATGGTGTATGTTGGAACTGATGCTTTCTGAGGCTCCTTACAGTTCTTGTTCATCAGGGGTAGAAAGTAAGGGAGACATGGTCAGATGTGCGCTAACTGTGTCTACAGATGGTGAATGTTGGAAATGGTGCTTTCTGAGGCTCCTTACAGTTCTTGTTCATCAAGGGTAGAAAGTAAGGGAGACATGGTCAGATGTGCGCTAACTGTGTCTACAGATGGTGAATGTTGGAAATGGTGCTTTCTGAGGCTCCTTACAGTTCTTGTTCATCAAGGGTAGAAAGTAAGGGAGACATGGTCAGATGTGCGCTAACTGTGTCTACAGATGGTGAATGTTGGAAATGGTGCCTTCTCAGCTTCTTACTGTTCTCCTTCACCTGGGGTAATGAGTAAGGTAGATGTGTACAGCTCTACGCTAACTGTGTCTACAAATGGTGAATGTTGGAAATGGTGCTTTCTGAGGCTTCTTACAGTCCTTGTTCATCAAGGGTAGAAAGTAGGGGAGACATGGTCAGATGTGCGCTAACTGTGTCTACAGATGGTGAATGTTGGAAATGGTGCTTTCTGAGGCTCCTTACAGTTCTTGTTCATCAAGGGTAGAAAGTAAGGGAGACATGGTCAGATGTGCGCTAACTGTGTCTACAGATGGTGAATGTTGGAAATGGTGCTTTCTGAGGCTCCTTACAGTTCTTGTTCATCAAGGGTAGAAAGTAAGGGAGACATGGTCAGATGTGCGCTAACTGTGTCTACAGATGGTGAATGTTGGAAATGGTGCCTTCTGAGCTCCTTACTGTTCTCCTTCACCTAGGGTAGTGAGTAAGGTAGATGTGTACAGCTGTACGCTAACTATGTCTACAGATGGTGAATGTTGGAAATGGTGCTTTCTGAGGCTCCTTACAGTTCTTGTTCATCAATGGTAGACAGTAAGGGAGACATGGTCAGATGTGCGCTAACTGTGTCTACAGATGGCGAATGTTGGAAGTGGTGCCTTCTGAGCTCCTTACTGTTCTCCTTCACCTAGGATAGTGAGTAAGGTAGACGTGTACAGCTGTACGCTAACTATGTCTACAGATGGTGAATGTTGGAAATGGTGCTTTCTGAGGCTCCTTACAGTTCTTGTTCATCAAGGGTAGAAAGTAAGGGAGACATGGTCAGATGTGCGCTAACTGTGTCTACAGATGGTGAATGTTGGAAATGGTGCCTTCTGAGCTCCTTACTGTTCTCCTTCACCTAGGGTAGTGAGTAAGGTAGACGTGTACAGCTGTACGCTAACTATGTCTACAGATGGTGAATGTTGGAAATGGTGCTTTCTGAGGCTCCTTACAGTTCTTGTTCATCAAGGGTAGAAAGTAAGGGAGACATGGTCAGATGTGCGCTAACTGTGTCTTTAGATGGTGAATGTTGGAAATGGTGCCTTCTGAGCTCCTTACTGTTCTCCTTCACCTAGGGTAGTGAGTAAGGTAGACGTGTGCAGCTGTACGCTAACTATGTCTACAGGTGGTAAATGTTGGAAATGGTGCTTTCTGAGGCTCGTTACAGTTCTTGTTCATCAAGGGTAGAAAGTAAGGGAGACTTGGTCAGATGTGCGCTAACTGTGTCTACAGATGGTGAATGTTGGAAATGGTGCTTTCTGAGGCTCCTTACAGTTCTTGTTCATCGAGGGTAGAAAGTAAGGGAGACATGGTGAGATGTGCGCTAACTGTGTCTACAGATGGTGAATGTTGGAAATGGTGCCTTCTGAGCTTCTTACTGTTGTCCTTCACCTAGGGTAGTGAGTAAGGTAGATGTGTACAGCTGTACGCTAACTGTGTCTACAGATGGTGAATGTTGGAAATGGTGCTTTCTGAGGCTCCTTACAGTATTTGTTCATCAAGGGTAGAAAGTAAGGGAGATATGGTCAGATGTGCGCTAACTGTGTCTACAGATGGTGAATGTTGGAAATGGTTCCTTCTGAGGCTCCTTACAGTTCTTGTTCATCAAGGGTAGAAAGTAAGGGAGACATGGTCAGATGTGCGCTAACAGTGTCTACAGATGGTGAATGCTGGAAATGGTGCCTTCTGAGCTCCTTACTGTTCTCCTTCACCTAGGGTAGTGAGTAAGGTAGACGTGTACAGCTGCACGCTAACTATGTCTACAGATGGTGAATGTTGGAAATGGTGCTTTCTGAGGCTCCTTACAGTTCTTGTTCATCAAGGGTAGAAAGTAAGGGAGACATGGTCAGATGTGCGCTAACTGTGTCTACAGATGGCGAATGTTGGAAATGGTGCCTTCTGAGCTCCTTACTGTTCTCCTTCACCTAGGGTAGTGAGTAAGGTAGACGTGTACAGCTGTACGCTAACTATGTCTACAGATGGTGAATGTTGGGAATGGTGCTTTCTGAGGCTCCTTACAGTTCTTGTTCATCAAGGATAGAAAGTAAGGGAGACATGGTCAGATGTGCGCTAACTGTGTCTACAGATAGTGAATGTTGGAAATGGTGCTTTCTGAGGCTCCTTACAGTTCTTGTTCATCAAGGGTAGAAAGTAAGGGAGACATGGTCAGATGTGCACTAACTGTGTCTACAGATGGAGAATGTTGGAAATGGTGCTTTCTGAGGCTCCTTACCGTTCTTGTTCATCAAGGGTAGAAAGTAAGGGAGACATGGTCAGATGTGCGCTAACTGTGTCTACAGATGGTGAATGTTGGAAATGGTGCTTTCTGAGGCTCCTTACAGTTCTTGTTCATCAAGGGTAGAAAGTAAGGGAGACATGGTCAGATGTGCGCTAACTGTGTCTACAGATGGTAAATGTTGGAAATGGTGTTTTCTGAGGCTCCTTACAGTTCGTGTTCATCAAGGGTAGAAAGTAAGGGAGACATGGTCAGATGTGCGCTAACTGTGTCTACAGATGGTGAATGTTGGAAATGGTGCTTTCTGAGGCTCCTTACAGTTCTTGTTCATCAAGGGTAGAAAGTAAGGGAGACATGGTCAGATGTGCGCTAACTGTGTCTACAGATGTCGAATGTTGGAATTGGTGCCTTCTGAGCTCCTTACTGTTCTCCTTCACCTAGGATAGTGAGTAAGGTAGACGTGTACAGCTGTACGCTAACTATGTCTACAGATGGTGAATGTTGGAAATGGTGCTTTCTGAGGCTCCTTACAGTTCTTGTTCATCAAAAGTAGAAAGTAAGGGAGACATGGTCAGATGTGCGCTAGCTGTGTCTACAGATAGTGAATGTTGGAAATGGTGCTTTCTGAGGCTCCTTACAGTTCTTGTTCATCAAGGGTAGAAAGTAAGGGAGACATGGTCAGATGTGCACTAACTGTGTCTACAGATGGTGAATGTTGGGAATGGTGCTTTCTGAGGCTCCTTACAGTTCTTGCTCATCAAGGGTAGAAAGTAAGGGAGACATGGTCAGATCTGCGTTATCTGTGTCTACCGATGGTGAATGTTGGAAATGGTGCTTTCTGAGGCTCCTTACAGTTCTTGTTCATCAAGGGTAGAAAGTAAGGGAGACATGGTCAGATGTGCGCTAACTGTGTCTACAGATGGTGAATGTTGGAAATGGTGCTTTCTGAGGCTCCTTACAGTTCTTGTTCATCAAGGGTAGAAAGTAAGGGAGACATGGTCAGATGTGCGCTAACTGTGTCTACAGATGGTGAATGTTGGAAATGGTGCTTTCTGAGGCTCCTTACAGTTCTTGTTCATCAAGGGTAGAAAGTAAGGGAGACATGGTCAGATGTGCGCTAACTGTGTCTACAGATGGTGAATGTTGGAAATGGTGCCTTCTGAGCTCCTTACTGTTCTCCTTCACCTAGGGTAGTGAGTAAGGTAGATGTGTACAGCTGTACGCTAACTATGTCTACAGATGGTGAATGTTGGAAATGGTGCTTTCTGAGGCTCCTTACAGTTCTTGTTCATCAAGGGTAGAAAGTAAGGGAGACATGGTCAGATGTGCGCTAACTGTGTCTACAGATGGCGAATGTTGGAAATGGTGCCTTCTGAGCTCCTTACTGTTCTCCTTCACCTAGGGTAGTGAGTAACGTAGACGTGTACAGCTGTACGTTAACTATGTCTACAGTTGGTGAATGTTGGAAATGGTGCTTTCTGAGGCTCCTTACAGTTATTGTTCATCAAGGGTAGAAAGTAAGGGAGACATGGTCAGATGTGCGCTAACTGTGTCTACAGATGGTGAATGTTGGAAATGGTGTTTTCTGAGGCTCCTTACAGTTCTTGTTCATCAAGGGTAGAAAGTAAGGGAGACATGGTCAGATGTGCGCTAACTGTGTCTACGGATGGTGAATGTTGGAAATGGTGCTTTCTGAGGCTCCTTACAGTTCTTGTTCATCAAGGGTAGAAAGTAAGGGAGACATGGTCAGATGTGCGCTAACTGTGTCTACAGATAGTGAATGTTGGCAAAGGTGCTTTCTGAGGCTCCTTACAGTACTTGTTCATCAAGGGTAGAAAGTAAGGGAGACATGGTCAGATGTGCGCTAACTGTGTCTACAGATAGTGAATGTTGGAAATGGTGCTTTCTGAGGCTCCTTACAGTTCTTGTTCATCAACGGTAGAAAGTAAGGGAGACATGGTCAGATGTGCGCTAACTGTGTCTACAGATGGTGAATGTTGGAAATGGTGCTTTCTGAGGCTCCTTACAGTTCTTGTTCATCAAGGGTAGAAAGTAAGGGAGACATGGTCAGATGTGCGCTAACTGTGTCTACAGATGGTGAATGTTGGAAATGGTGCCTTCTGAGCTTCTTACTGTTCTCCTTCACCTAGGGTAGTGAGTAAGGTAGATGTGTACAGCTGTACGCTAACTGTGTCTACAGATGGTGAATGTTGGAAATGGTGCTTTCTGAGGCTCCTTACAGTTCTTGTTCATCAAGGGTAGAAAGTAAGGGAGACATGGTCAGATGTGCGCTAACTGTGTCTACAGATGGCGAATGTTGGAAATGGTGCCTTCTGAGCTCCTTACTGTTCTCCTTCACCTAGGGTAGTGAGTAACGTAGACGTGTACAGCTGTACGTTAACTATGTCTACAGTTGGTGAATGTTGGAAATGGTGCTTTCTGAGGCTCCTTACAGTTATTGTTCATCAAGGGTAGAAAGTAAGGGAGACATGGTCAGATGTGCGCTAACTGTGTCTACAGATGGTGAATGTTGGAAATGGTGTTTTCTGAGGCTCCTTACAGTTCTTGTTCATCAAGGGTAGAAAGTAAGGGAGACATGGTCAGATGTGCGCTAACTGTGTCTACGGATGGTGAATGTTGGAAATGGTGCTTTCTGAGGCTCCTTACAGTTCTTGTTCATCAACGGTAGAAAGTAAGGGAGACATGGTCAGATGTGCGCTAACTGTGTCTACAGATGGTGAATGTTGGAAATGGTGCTTTCTGAGGCTCCTTACAGTTCTTGTTCATCAAGGGTAGAAAGTAAGGGAGACATGGTCAGATGTGCGCTAACTGTGTCTACAGATGGTGAATGTTGGAAATGGTGCCTTCTGAGCTTCTTACTGTTCTCCTTCACCTAGGGTAGTGAGTAAGGTAGATGTGTACTGCTGTACGCTAACTGTGTCTACAGATGGTGAATGTTGGAAATGGTGCTTTCTGAGGCTCCTTACAGTTCTTGTTCATCAAGGGTAGAAAGTAAGGGAGACATGGTCAGATGTGCGCTAACTGTGTCTACAGATGGTGAATGTTGGAAATGGTTCCTTCTGAGGCTCCTTACAGTTCTTGTTCATCAAGGGTAGAAAGTAAGGGAGACATGGTCAGATGTGCGCTAACTGTGTCTACAGATGGTGAATGTTGGAAATGGTGCCTTCTGAGCTCCTTACTGTTCTCCTTCACCTAGGGTAGTGAGTAAGGTAGATGTGTTCAGCTGTACGCTAACTATGTCCACAGATGGTGAATGTTGGAAATGGTGCTTTCTGAGGCTCCTTACAGTTCTTGTTCATCAAGGGTAGAAAGTAAGGGAGACATGGTCAGATGTGCGCTAACTGTGTCTACAGATGGCGAATGTTGGAAATGGTGCCTTCTGAGCTCCTTACTGTTCTCCTTCACCTAGGATAGTGAGTAAGGTAGACGTGTACAGCTGTACGCTAACTATGTCTACAGATGGTGAATGTTGGAAATGGTGCTTTCTGAGGCTCCTTACAGTTCTTGTTCATCAAGGGTAGAAAGTAAGGGAGACATGGTCAGATGTACGCTAATTGTGTCTACAGATGGTGAATGTTGGAAATGGTGCTTTCTGAGGCTCCTTACAGTTCTTGTTCATCAAGGGTAGAAAGTAAGGGAGACATGGTCAGATGTGCGCTAACTGTGTCTACAGATGGTGAATGTAGGAAATGGTGCCTTCTGAGCTCCTTACTGTTCTCCTTCACCTAGGGTAGTGAGTAAGGTACACGTGTACAGCTGTACGCTAACTATGTCTACAGATGGCGATTGTTGGAAATGGTGCTTTCTGAGGCTCCTTACAGTTCTAGTTCATCAAGGGTAGAAAGTAAGGGAGACATGGTCAGATGTGCACTAACTGTGTCTACAGATGGTGAATGTTGGGAATGGTGCTTTCTGAGGCTCCTTACAGTTCTTGCTCATCAAGGGTAGAAAGTAAGGGAGACATGGTCAGATCTGCGTTAACTGTGTCTACAGATGGTGAATGTTGGAAATGGTGCTTTCTGAGGCTCCTTACAGTTCTTGTTCATCAAGGGTAGAAAGTAAGGGAGACATGGTCAGATGTGCGCTAACTGTGTCTACAGATGGTGAATGTTGGAAATGGTGCTTTCTGAGGCTCCTTACAGTTCTTGTTCATCAAGGGTAGAAAGTAAGGGAGACATGGTCAGATGTGCGCTAACTGTGTCTACAGATGGTGAATGTTGGAAATGGTGCTTTCTGAGGCTCCTTACAGTTCTTGTTCATCAAGGGTAGAAAGTAAGGGAGACATGGTCAGATGTGCGCTAACTGTGTCTACAGATGGTGAATGTTGGAAATGGTGCCTTCTGAGCTCCTTACTGTTCTCCTTCACCTAGGGTAGTGAGTAAGGTAGATGTGTACAGCTGTACGCTAACTATGTCTACAGATGGTGAATGTTGGAAATGGTGCTTTCTGAGGCTCCTTACAGTTCTTGTTCATCAAGGGTAGAAAGTAAGGGAGACATGGTCAGATGTGCGCTAACTGTGTCTACAGATGGCGAATGTTGGAAATGGTGCCTTCTGAGCTCCTTACTGTTCTCCTTCACCTAGGGTAGTGAGTAACGTAGACGTGTACAGCTGTACGTTAACTATGTCTACAGTTGGTGAATGTTGGAAATGGTGCTTTCTGAGGCTCCTTACAGTTATTGTTCATCAAGGGTAGAAAGTAAGGGAGACATGGTCAGATGTGCGCTAACTGTGTCTACAGATGGTGAATGTTGGAAATGGTGTTTTCTGAGGCTCCTTACAGTTCTTGTTCATCAAGGGTAGAAAGTAAGGGAGACATGGTCAGATGTGCGCTAACTGTGTCTACGGATGGTGAATGTTGGAAATGGTGCTTTCTGAGGCTCCTTACAGTTCTTGTTCATCAAGGGTAGAAAGTAAGGGAGACATGGTCAGATGTGCGCTAACTGTGTCTACAGATAGTGAATGTTGGAAAAGGTGCTTTCTGAGGCTCCTTACAGTACTTGTTCATCAAGGGTAGAAAGTAAGGGAGACATGGTCAGATGTGCGCTAACTGTGTCTACAGATAGTGAATGTTGGAAATGGTGCTTTCTGAGGCTCCTTACAGTTCTTGTTCATCAACGGTAGAAAGTAAGGGAGACATGGTCAGATGTGCGCTAACTGTGTCTACAGATGGTGAATGTTGGAAATGGTGCTTTCTGAGGCTCCTTACAGTTCTTGTTCATCAAGGGTAGAAAGTAAGGGAGACATGGTCAGATGTGCGCTAACTGTGTCTACAGATGGTGAATGTTGGAAATGGTGCCTTCTGAGCTTCTTACTGTTCTCCTTCACCTGGGGTAGTGAGTAAGGTAGATGTGTACAGCTGTACGCTAACTGTGTCTACAGATGGTGAATGTTGGAAATGGTGCTTTCTGAGGCTCCTTACAGTTCTTGTTCATCAAGGGTAGAAAGTAAGGGAGACATGGTCAGATGTGCGCTAACTGTGTCTACAGATGGCGAATGTTGGAAATGGTGCCTTCTGAGCTCCTTACTGTTCTCCTTCACCTAGGGTAGTGAGTAACGTAGACGTGTACAGCTGTACGTTAACTATGTCTACAGTTGGTGAATGTTGGAAATGGTGCTTTCTGAGGCTCCTTACAGTTATTGTTCATCAAGGGTAGAAAGTAAGGGAGACATGGTCAGATGTGCGCTAACTGTGTCTACAGATGGTGAATGTTGGAAATGGTGTTTTCTGAGGCTCCTTACAGTTCTTGTTCATCAAGGGTAGAAAGTAAGGGAGACATGGTCAGATGTGCGCTAACTGTGTCTACGGATGGTGAATGTTGGAAATGGTGCTTTCTGAGGCTCCTTACAGTTCTTGTTCATCAAGGGTAGAAAGTAAGGGAGACATGGTCAGATGTGCGCTAACTGTGTCTACAGATAGTGAATGTTGGAAAAGGTGCTTTCTGAGGCTCCTTACAGTACTTGTTCATCAAGGGTAGAAAGTAAGGGAGACATGGTCAGATGTGCGCTAACTGTGTCTACAGATAGTGAATGTTGGAAATGGTGCTTTCTGAGGCTCCTTACAGTTCTTGTTCATCAACGGTAGAAAGTAAGGGAGACATGGTCAGATGTGCGCTAACTGTGTCTACAGATGGTGAATGTTGGAAATGGTGCTTTCTGAGGCTCCTTACAGTTCTTGTTCATCAAGGGTAGAAAGTAAGGGAGACATGGTCAGATGTGCGCTAACTGTGTCTACAGATGGTGAATGTTGGAAATGGTGCCTTCTGAGCTTCTTACTGTTCTCCTTCACCTAGGGTAGTGAGTAAGGTAAATGTGTACAGCTGTACGCTAACTGTGTCTACAGATGGTGAATGTTGGAAATGGTGCTTTCTGAGGCTCCTTTCAGTTCTTGTTCATCAAGGGTAGAAAGTAAGGGAGACATGGTCAGATGTGCGCTAACTGTGTCTACAGATGGTGAATGTTGGAAATGGTTCCTTCTGAGGCTCCTTACAGTTCTTGTTCATCAAGGGTAGAAAGTAAGGGAGACATGGTCAGATGTGCGCTAACTGTGTCTACAGATGGTGAATGTTGGAAATGGTGCCTTCTGAGCTCCTTACTGTTCTCCTTCACCTAGGGTAGTGAGTAAGGTAGATGTGTTCAGCTGTACGCTAACTATGTCCACAGATGGTGAATGTTGGAAATGGTGCTTTCTGAGGCTCCTTACAGTTCTTGTTCATCAAGGGTAGAAAGTAAGGGAGACATGGTCAGATGTGCGCTAACTGTGTCTACAGATGGCGAATGTTGGAAATGGTGCCTTCTGAGCTCCTTACTGTTCTCCTTCACCTAGGATAGTGAGTAAGGTAGACGTGTACAGCTGTACGCTAACTATGTCTACAGATGGTGAATGTTGGAAATGGTGCTTTCTGAGGCTCCTTACAGTTCTTGTTCATCAAGGGTAGAAAGTAAGGGAGACATGGTCAGATGTACGCTAATTGTGTCTACAGATGGTGAATGTTGGAAATGGTGCTTTCTGAGGCTCCTTACAGTTCTTGTTCATCAAGGGTAGAAAGTAAGGGAGACATGGTCAGATGTGCGCTAACTGTGTCTACAGATGGTGAATGTAGGAAATGGTGCCTTCTGAGCTCCTTACTGTTCTCCTTCACCTAGGGTAGTGAGTAAGGTACACGTGTACAGCTGTACGCTAACTATGTCTACAGATGGTGATTGTTGGAAATGGTGCTTTCTGAGGCTCCTTACAGTTCTAGTTCATCAAGGGTAGAAAGTAAGAGAGACATGGTCAGATGTGCACTAACTGTGTCTACAGATGGTGAATGTTGGAAATGGTGCTTTCTGAGGCTCCTTACAGTTCTTATTCATCAAGGGTAGAAAGTAAGGGAGACATGGTCAGATGTGCGCTAACTGCCTCTACAGATGGTGAATGTTGGAAATGGTGCTTTCTGAGGCTCCTTACAGTTCTTGTTCATCAAGGGTAGAAAGTAAGGGAGACATGGTCAGATGTGCGCTAACTGTGTCTACAGTTGGTGAATGTTGGAAATGGTGCTTTCTGAGGCTCCTTACAGTTCTTGTTCATCAAGGGTAGAAAGTAAGGGAGACATGGTCAGATGTGCGCTAACTGTGTCTACAGATGGTGAATGTTGGAAATGGTGCTTCCTGAGGCTCCTTACAGTTCCTGTTCATCAAGGTTAGAAAGTAACGGAGACATGGTCAGATGTGCGCTAACTGTGTCTACAGATGGTGAATGTTGGAAATGGTGCTTTCTGAGGCTCCTTACAGTTCTTGTTCATCAAGGGTAGAAAGTAAGGGAGACATGGTCAGATGTGCGCTAACTGTGTCTACAGATGGTGAATGTTGGAAATGGTGCATGTTGGAAATGGTGCCTTCTGAGCTCCTTACTGTTCTCCTTCACCTAGGGTAGTGAGTAAGGTAGACATGTACAGCTGTACGCTAACTATGTCTACAGATGGTGAATGTTGGAAATGGTGCTTTCTGAGGCTCCTTACAGTTCTTGTTCATCAAGGGTAGAAAGTAAGGGAGACATGGTCAGATGTGCGCTAACTGTGTCTACAGATGGTGAATGTTGGAAATGGTGCTTTCTGAGGCTCCTTACAGTTCTTGTTCATCAAGGGTAGAAAGTAAGGGAGACATGGTCAGATGTGCGCTAACTGTGTCTACAGATGGTGAATGTTGGAAATGGTGCCTTCTGAGCTCCTTACTGTTCTCCTTCACCTAGGGTAGTGAGTAAGGTAGACGTATACAGCTGTACGCTAACTACGTCTACAGATGGTGAATGCTGGAAACGTTGCTTTCTGAGGCTCCTTACAGTTCTTGTTCATCAAGGGTAGAAAGTAAGGGAGACATGGTCAGATGTGCGCTAACTGTGTCTACAGATAGTGAATGTTGGAAATGGTGCTTTCTGAGGCTCCTTACAGTTATTGTTCATCAAGGGGTGAAAGTAAGGGAGACATGGTCAGATGTGCGCTAACTGTGTCTACAGATGGTGAATGTTGGAAATGGTGCTTTCTGAGGCTCCTTACAGTTCTTGTTCATCAAGGGTAGAAAGGAAGGGAGACATGGTCAGATGTGCGCTAACTGTGTCTACAGATGGTGAATGTTGGAAATGGTTCTTTCTGAGGCTCCTTACAGTTCTTGTTCATCAAGGGTAGAAAGTAAGGGAGACATGGTCAGATGTGCGCTAACTGTGTCTACAGATAGTGAATGTTGGAAATGGTGCTTTCTGAGGCTCCTTACAGTTCTTGTTCATCAAGGGTAGATAGTAATTGAGACATGGTCAGATGTGCGCTAACTGTGTCTACAGATGGTGAATGTTGGAAATGGTGCTTTCTGAGGCTCCTTAAAGTTCTTGTTCATCAAGGGTAGAAAGTAAGGGAGACATGGTCAGATGTGCGCTAACTGTGTCTACAGATGGCGAATGATGGAAATGGTGCCTTCTGAGCTCCTTATTGTTCTCCTTCACCTAGGGTAGTGAGTAAGGTAGACGTGTACAGCTGTACGCTAACTATGTCTACAGATGGTGAATGTGGGAAATGGTGCTATCTGAGGCTCCTTACAGTTCTTGTTCATCAAGGGTAGAAAGTCAGGGAGACATGGTCAGATGTGCGCTAACTGTGTCTACAGATTGTGAATGTTGGAAATGGTGCTTTCTGAGGCTCCTTACAGTTCTTGTTCATCAAGGGTAGAAAGTAAGGGAGACATGGTCAGATGTGCGCTAACTGTGTCTACAGATGGTGAATGTTGGAAATGGTGCTTTCTGAGGCTCCTTACAGTTCTTGTTCATCAAGGGTAGAAAGTAAGGGAGACATGGTCAGATGAGCGCTAACTGTGTCTACAGATGGTGAATGTTGGAAATTGTGCTTTCTGACGCTCCTTACAGTTCTTGTTCATCAAGGGTAAAAAGTAAGGGAGACATGGTCAGATGTGCGCTAACTGTGTCTACAGATGGTGAATGTTGGAAATGGTGCCTTCTGAGCTCCTTACTGTTCTCCTTCACCTAGGGTAGTGAGTAAGGTAGACGTGTACAGCTCTACGCTAACTATGTCTACAGATGGTGAGTGTTGGAAATGGTGCTTTCTGAGGCTCGTTACAGTTCTTGTTCATCAAGGGTAGAAAGTAAGGGAGACATGGTCAGAAACGCGCTAACTGTGTCTACAGATAGTGAACGTTGGAAATGGTGCTTTCTGAGGCTCCTTACAGTTCTTGTTCATCAAGGGTAGAAAGTAAGGGAGACATGGTCAGATGTGCGTTAACTGTGTCTACAGATGGTGAATGTTGGAAATGGTGCTTTCTGAGGCTCCTTACAGTTCTTGTTCATCAAGGGTAGAAAGTAAGGGAGACATAGTCAGATGTGCGCTAACTGTGTCTACAGATGGTGAATGTTGGAAATGGTGCTTTCTGAGGCTCCTTACAGTTCTTGTTCATCAAGGGTAGAAAGTATGGGAGACATGGTCAGATGTGCGCTAACTGTGTCTACAGATGGTGAATGTTGGAAATGGTGCCTTCTGAGCTCCTTACTGTTCTCCTTCACCTAGGGTAGTGAGTAAGGTAGACGTGTACAGCTGTACGCTAACTATGTCTACAGATGGTGCATGTTGGAAATGGTGCTTTCTGAGTCTCCTTACAGTTCTTGTACATCAGGGGTAAAAAGTAAGGGAGACATGGTCAGATGTGCGCTAACTGTGTCTACAGATGGTGAATGTTGGAAATGGTGCTTTCTGAGGCTCCTTACAGTTCTTGTTCATCAAGGGTAGAAAGTAAGGGAGACATGGTCAGATGTGCGCTAACTGTGTCTACAGATGGTGAATGTTGGAAATGGTGCTTTCTGAGGCTCCTTACAGTTCTTGTTCATCAAGGATAGAAAGTGAGGGAGACATGGTCAGATGTGCGCTAACTGTGTCTACAGATGGTGAATGTTGGAAATGATGCTTTCTGAGGCTCCTTACAGTTATTGTTCATCAACGGTAGAAGGTAAGGGAGACATGGTCAGATGTGCGCTAACTGTGTCTACAGATGGTGAATGTTGGAAATGGTGCTTTCTGAGGCTCCTTACAGTTCTTGTTCATCAAGTGTAGAAAGTAAGGGAGACATGGTCAGATGTGCGCTAACTGTGTCTACAGATGGTGAATGTTGGAAATGGTGCTTTCTGCTGCTCCTTACAGTTCTTGTTCATCAAGGGTAGAAAGTAAGGGAGACATTGTCAGATGTGCGCTAAAAGTGTCTACAGATGGTGAATGTTGGAAATGGTGCTTTCTGAGGCTCCTTACAGTTCTTGTTCATCAAGGGTAGAAAGTAAGAGAGACATGGTCAGATGTGCGCTAACTGTGTCTACAGATGGTGAATGTTGGAAATGGTGCTTTCTGAGGCTCCTTACAATTCTTGTTCATCAAGGGTAGAAAGTAAGGGAGACATGGTCAGATGTGCGCTAACTGTGTCTACAGATGGTGAATGTTGGAAATGGTGCTTTCTGAGCTCCTTACTGTTCTCCTTCACCTAGGATAGTGAGTAAGGTAGACCTGTACAGATGAACGTTAACTATGTCTACAGATGGTGAATGTTGGAAATGGTTCTTTCTGAGGCCCCTTACAGTTCTTGTTCATCAAGGGTAGATAGTAAGAGAGACGTGGTCAGATGTGCGCTAACTGTGTCTACAGATAGTGAATGTTGGAAATGGTGCTTTCTGAGGCTTCTTACAGTTCTTGTTCATCAAGGGTAGAAAGTAAGGGAGACATGGTCAGATGTGCGCTAACTGTGTCTACAGATAGTGAATGTTGGAAATAGTGCTCACTGAGGCTCCTTACAGTTCTTGTTCATCAAGGGTAGAAAGTAAGGGAGACATGGTCAGATGTGCGCTAACTGTGTCTACAGATGGTGAATGTTGGAAATGGTGCTTTCTGAGGCTGCTTACAGTTCTTGTTCATCAAGGGTAGAAAGTAAGGGAGACATGGTCAGATGTGCGCTAACTGTGTCTACAGATGGTGAATGTAGGAAATGGTGCCTTCTGAGCTCCTTACTGTTCTCCTTCACGTAGGATAGTGAGTAAGGTAGACGTGTACAGCTGTACGCTAACTATGTCTACAGATGGTGAATGTTGGAAATGGTGCTTTCTGAAGCTCCTTACAGTTCTTGTTCATCAAGGGTAGAAAGTAAGGGAGACATGGTCAGATGTGCGCTAACTGTGTCTACAGATAGTGAATGTTGGAAATGGTGCTTTCTGAGCTCCTTACTGTTCTCCTTCACCTAGGGTAGTGAATAAGGTAGACCTGTACAGCTGTACGCTAACTATGTCTACAGATGGTGAATGTTGGAAACGGTGCTTTCTGAGGCTCCTTACAGTTCTTGTTCATCAAGGGTAGAAAGTAAGGGAGACATGGTCAGATGTGCGCTAACTGTGTCTACAGATAGTGAATGTTGGAAATGGTGCTTTCTGAGGCTCCTTACAGTTCTTGTTCATCAAGGGTAGAAAGTAAGGGAGACATGTTCAGATGTGCGCTAACTGTGTCTACAGATAGTGAATGTTGGAAATGGTGCTTTCTGAGGCTCCTTACAGTTCTTGTTCATCAAGGGTAGAAAGTAAGGGAGACATGGTCAGATGTGCGCTAACTGTGTCTACAGATGGTGAATGTTGGAAATGGTGCTTTCTGAGGCTCCTTACAGTTCTTGTTCATCAAGGGTAGAAAGTAAGGGATACATGGTCAGATGTGCGCTAACTGTGTCTACAGATGGTGAATGTTGGAAATGGTTCTTTCTGAGGCTCCTTACAGTTCTTGTTCATCAAGGGTAGAAAGTAAGGGAGACATGGTCAGATGTGCGCTAACTGTGTCTACAGATGGTGAATGTTGGAAATGGTGCTTTCTGAGGCTCCTTACAGTTCTTGTTCATCAAGGGTAGAAAGTAAGGGAGACATGGTCAGATGTGCGCTAACTGTGTCTACAGATCGTGAATGTTGGAAAAGGTGCTTTCTGAGGCTCCTTACAGTTCTTGTTCATCAAGGGTAGAAAGTAAGGGAGACATGGTCAGATGTGCGCTAACTGTGTCTACAGATAGTGAATGTTGGAAACGGTGCTTTCTGAGGCTCCTTACAGCTCTTGTTCATCAAGGGTAGAAAGTAAGGGAGACATGGTCAGATGTGCGCTAACTGTGTCTACAGATGGTGAATGTTGGAAATGGTGCTTTCTGAGGCTCCTTACAGTTCTTGTTCATCAAGGGTAGAAAGTAAGGGATACATGGTCAGATGTGCGCTAACTGTGTTACAGATGGTGAATGTTGGAAATGGTGCTTTCTGAGGCTCCTTACAGTTCTTGTTCATCAAGGGTAGAAAGTAAGGGAGACCTGGTCAGATGTGCGCTAACTGTGTCTACAGATGGTGAATGTTGGAAATGGTGCTTTCTGAGCTCCTTACTGTTCTCCTTCACCTAGGGTAGTGAGTAAGGTAGACCTGTACAGCTGTACGCTAACTATGTCTACAGATGGTGAATGTTGGAAACGGTGCTTTCTGAGGCTCCTTACAGTTCTTGTTCATCAAGGGTAGAAAGTAAGGGAGACATGGTCAGATGTGCGCTAACTGTGTCTACAGATAGTGAATGTTGGAAATGGTGCTTTCTGAGGCTCCTTACAGTTCTTGTTCATCAAGGGTAGAAAGTAAGGGAGACATGGTCAATGTGCGCTAACTGTGTCTACAGATAGTGAATGTTGGAAAAGGTGCTTTCTGAGGCTCCTTACAGTTCTTGTTCATCAAGGGTAGAAAGTAAGGGAGACATGGTCAGATGTGCGCTAACTGTGTCTACAGATAGTGAATGTTGGAAACGGTGCTTTCTGAGGCTCCTTACAGTTCTTGTTCATCAAGGGTAGAAAGTAAGGGAGACATGGTCAGATGTGCGCTAACTGTGTCTACAGATGGTGAATGTTGGAAATGGTGCTTTCTGAGGCTCCTTACAGTTCTTGTTCCTCAAGGGTAGAAAGTAAGGGATACATGGTCAGATGTGCGCTAACTGTGTCTACAGATGGTGAATGTTGGAAATGGTGCTTTCTGAGGCTCCTTACAGTTCTTGTTCATCAAGGGTAGAAAGTAAGGGAGACATGGTCAGATGTGCGCTAACTGTGTCTACAGATGGTGAATGTTGGAAATGGTGCTTTCTGAGCTCCTTACTGTTCTCCTTCACCTAGGGTAGTGAGTAAGGTAGACCTGTACAGCTGTACGCTAACTATGTCTACAGATGGTGAATGTTGGAAACGGTGCTTTCTGAGGCTCCTTACAGTTCTTGTTCATCAAGGGTAGAAAGTAAGGGAGACATGGTCAGATGTGCGCTAACTGTGTCTACAGATAGTGAATGTTGGAAATGGTGCTTTCTGAGGCTCCTTACAGTTCTTGTTCATCAAGGGTAGAAAGTAAGGGAGACATGGTCAGATGTGCGCTAACTGTGTCTACAGATAGTGAATGTTGGAAAAGGTGCTTTCTGAGGCTCCTTACAGTTCTTGTTCATCAAGGGTAGAAAGTAAGGGAGACATGGTCAGATGTGCGCTAACTGTGTCTACAGATAGTGAATGTTGGAAACGGTGCTTTCTGAGGCTCCTTACAGTTCTTGTTCATCAAGGGTAGAAAGTAAGGGAGACATGGTCAGATGTGCGCTAACTGTGTCTACAGATGGTGAATGTTGGAAATGGTGCTTTCTGAGGCTCCTTACAGTTCTTGTTCCTCAAGGGTAGAAAGTAAGGGATACATGGTCAGATGTGCGCTAACTGTGTCTACAGATGGTGAATGTTGGAAATGGTGCTTTCTGAGGCTCCTTACAGTTCTTGTTCATCAAGGGTAGAAAGTAAGGGAGACATGGTCAGATGTGCGCTAACTGTGTCTACAGATGGTGAATGTTGGAAATGGTGCCTTCTGAGCTGCTTACTGTTCTCCTTCACCTAGGGTAGTGAGTAAGGTAGACGTGTACAGCTGTACGCTAACTATGTCTACAGACGGTGAATGTTGAAAATGGTGCTTTCTGAGGCTCCTTACAGTTCTTGTTCATCAAGGGTAGAAGGTAAGGGAGACATGGTCAGATGTGCGCTAACTGTGTCTACAGATAGTGAATGTTGGAAATGGTGCTTTCTGAGGCTCCTTACAGTTCTTGTTCATGAAGGGTAGAAAGTAAGGGAGACATGGTCAGATGTGCGCTAACTGTGTCTACAGATGGTGAATGTTGGAAATGGTGCTTTCTGAGGCTCCTTACAGTTCTTGCTCATCAAGGGTAGAAAGTAGGGGAGACATGGTCAGATGTGCGCTAACTGTGTCTACAGATGGTGAATGTTGGAAATGGTGCTTTCTGAGGCTCCTTACAGTTCTTGTTCATCAAGGGTAGAAAGTAAGGGAGACATGGTCAGATGTGCGCTAACTGTGTCTACAGATAGTGAATGTTGGAAATGGTGCTTTCTGAGGCTCCTTACAGTTCTTGTTCATCAAGGGTAGAAAGTAAGGGAGACATGGTCAGATGTGCGCTAACTGTGTCTACAGATGGTGAATGTTGGAAATGGTGCTTTCTGAGGCTCCTTACAGTTCTTGTTCATCAAGGGTAGAAAGTAAGGGAGACATGGTCAGATGTGCGCTAACTGTGTCTACAGATGGTGAATGTTGGAAATGGTGCCTTCTGAGCTCCTTACTGTTCTCCTTCACCTAGGGTAGTGAGTAAGGTAAACGTGTACAGCTGTACGCTAACTATGTCTACAGATGGTGAATGTTGGAAATGGAGCTTTCTGAGGCTCCTTATAGTTCTTGTTCATCTAGGGTAGAAAGTAAGGGAGACATGGTCAGATGTGCGCTAACTGTGTCTACAGATGGTGAATGTTGGAAATGGTGCCTTCTGAGCTCGTTACTGTTCTCCTTCACCTAGGGTAGTGAGTAAGGTAGACGTGTACAGCTGTACGCTAACTATGTCTACAGATGGTGAATGTTGGAAATGGTGCTTTCTGAGGCTCCTTACAGTTCTTGTTCATCAAGGGTAGAAAGTAAGGGAGACATGGTCAGATGTGCGCTAACTGTGTCTACAGATGGTGAATGTTGGAAATGGTGCTTTCTGAGGCTCCTTACAGTTCTTGTTCATCAAGGGTAGAAAGTAAGGGAGACATGGTCAGATGTGCGCTAACTGTGTCTACAGATAGTGAATGTTGGAAATGGTGCTTTCTGAGGCTCCTTACAGTTCTTGTTCATCAAGGGTAGAAAGTAAGGGAGACATGGTCAGATGTGCGCTAACTGTGTCTACAGATGGTGAATGTTGGAAATGGTGGATTCTGAGGCTCCTTACAGTTCTTGTTCATCAAGGGTAGAAAGTAAGGGAGACATGGTCAGATGTGCGCTAACTGTGTCTACAGATGGTGAATGTTGGAAATGGTGCCTTCTGAGCTCCTTACTGATCTCATTCACCTAGGGTAGTGAGTAAGGTAGATGTGTACAGCTGTACGTTAACTATGTCTACAGATGGTGAATGTTGGAAATGGTGCTTTCTGAGGCTCCTTACAGTTCTTGTTCATCAAGGGTAGAAAGTAAGGGAGACATGGTCAGATGTGCGCTAACTGTGTCTACAGATGGCGAATGTTGGAAATGGTGCCTTCTGAGCTCCTTAGTGTTCTCCTTCACCTAGGATAGTGAGTAAGTTAGACGTGTACAGCTGTACGCTAACTATGTCTACAGATTGTGAATGTTGGAAATGGTGCTTTCTGAGGCTCCTTACAGTTCTTGTTCATCATGGGTAGAAAGTAAGGGAGACATGGTCAGATGTGCGCTAACTGTGTCTACAGATGGTGAATGTTGGAAATGGTGCTTTCTGAGGCTCCTTACAGTTCTTGTTCATCAAGGGTAGAAAGTAAGGTAGACATGGTCAGATGTGCGCTAACTGTGTCTACAGATGGTGAATGTTGGAAATGGTGCCTTCCGAGCTCCTTACTGTTCTCCTTCACCTAGGGTAGTGAGTAAGGTAGACGTGTACAGCTGTACGCTAACTATGTCTAAAGATGGTGAATGTTGGAAATGGTGCTTTCTGAGGCTCCTTACAGTTCTTGTTCATCAAGGGTAGAAAGTAAGGGAGACATGGTCAGATGTGCGCGAACTGTGTCTACAGATACTGAATGTTGGAAATGGTGCTTTCTGAGGCTCCTTACAGTTCTTGTTTATCAAGGGTAGAAAGTAAGGGAGACATGGTCAGATGTGTGCTAATTGTGTCTACAGATGGTGAATGTTGGAAATGGTGCTTTCTGAGGCTCCTTACAGTTCTTGTTCATCAAGGGTAGAAAGTAAGGGAGACATGGTCAGATGTGTGCTAACTGTGTCTACAGATGGTGAATGTTGGAAATGGTGCTTTCTGAGGCTCCTTACAGTTCTTGTTCATCAAGGGTAGAAAGTAAGGGAGACATGGTCAGATGTGCGCTAACTGTGTCTACAGATAGTGAATGTTGGAAATTGTGCTTTCTGAGGCTCCTTACAGTTCTGGTTCATCAAGGGTAGAAAGTAAGGGAGACATGGTCAGATGTGCGCTAACTGTGTCTACAGATGGTGAATGTTGGAAATGGTGCTTTCTGAAGCTCCTTACAGTTCTCCTCATCAAGGGTAGAAAATAAGGGAGACATGGTCAGATGTGCACTAACTATGTCTAGAAATGGTGAATGTTGGAATTGGTGCTTTCCGCAGCACCTTACAGTCCTCCTACACGTAGCGTACAATGTAAGGGAGACATGTACAGCTATGGGCTAATTAAGTCCACAGAAGGTGAATGTTGTAAATGGTTCTTCCTGCAGCTCCTTACAGCTTTTCTTCTCCTAGGGTAGAAAGTAAGGGACACATGTACAGGTGCACTCTAACAATGTGTACACATGGTGAATGTTTTAAATGGTGCTTTCTGTAGCATGTTACAGTTCTTCTTCACACGGGGTAGAAAGTAAGGGAGATATGTACAGCAGTGCGCTGACTATGTCAACAGATGGTGAATGATGGAAATGGTGCTCTCTGGGGCTCCTTACAGTTCGTCTTCATCAAGGGTATAAAGTAAGGGAGACATGGTCAGATGTGCGCTAACTATGTCTACAGATGGTGAATGGTGGAATTTGTGCTTTCTGAGGCTCCTTACAGTTCTTAATCATCAAGGTTAGAGTGTAAGGGAGTCATGGTCAGATCTGTGCTAACGATGTCTACGGATGGTGAATGTTGGAATTGGTGCTTTCCGCAGCTCCTTACAGTCCTCCTTCACCTAGGGTAGAAAGGAAGGGAGACATGTGCAGCTGTGCGCTAGTAATGTCTACAAATAGTGAATATTGGAAATGGTGCCTTCTGAGCTCCTTACTGTTCTCTTTCACCTAGGGTAGTGAGTAAGGTAGACGTGTACAGCTGTACCCTAACTATGTCTACAGATGGTGAATGTTGGAAATGGTGCTTTCTGAGGCTCCTTACAGTTCTTGTTCATCAAGGGTAGAAAGTAAGGGAGACATGGTCAGATGTGCGCTAACTATGTCTACACATGGTGAATGTTGGATGTGGTGCCTTCTGAGTTCCTTACTGTTCTCCTTCACCTAGGGTAGTGAGTAAGGTAGACGTGTACAGCTGTACGCTAACTATATCTACAGATGGTGAATGTTGGAAATGGTGCTTTCTGAGGCTCCTTACAGTTCTTGTTCATCAAGGGTAGAAAGTAAGGGAGACATGGTCAGATGTGCGCTAACTGTGTCTACAGATGGTGAATGTTGGAAATGGTGCTTTCTGAATCTCCTTACAGTTCTTGTTCATCAAGGGTAGAAAGTAAGGGAGACATGGTCAGATGTGCGCTAACTGTGTCTACATACGGTGAATGTTGGAAATGGTGCCTTCTGAGCTCCTTACTGTTCTCCTTCACCTAGGGTAGTGAGTAAGGTAGACGTATACAGCTGTACGCTAACTGTGTCTACAGATGGTGAATGTTGTAAATGGTGCTTTCTGAGGCTCCTTACAGTTCTTGTTCATCAAGGGTAGAAAGTAAGGGAGACATGGTCAGATGTGCGCTAACTGTGTCTACAGATGGTGAATGTTGGAAATGGTGCTTTCTGAGGCTCCTTACAGTTCTTGTTCATCAAGGGTAGAAAGTTAGAGAGACATGGTCAGATGTGCGCTAACTGTGTCTACAGATGGTGAATGTTGGAAATGGTGCTTTCTGAGGCTCCTTACAGTTCTTGTTCATCAAGGGTAGAAAGTAAGGGAGACATGGTCAGATGTGCGCTAACTGTGTCTACAGACGGTGAATGTTGGAAATGGTGCTTTCTGAGGCTCCTTACAGTTCTTGTTCATCAAGGGTAGAAAGTAAGGGAGACATGGTCAGATGTGCGCTAACTGTGTCTACAGATGGTGAATGTTGGAAATGGTGTTTTCTGAGGCTCCTTACAGTTCTTGTTCATCAAGGGTAGAAAGTAAGGGAGACATGGTCAGATGTGCGCTAACTGTGTCTACAGATGGTGAATGTTGGAAATGGAGCTTTCTGAGGCTCCTCACAGTTCGTGTTCATCTAGGGTAGAAAGTAAGGGAGACATGGTCAGATGTGCGCTAACTGTGTCTACAGATGGTGAATGTTGGAAATGGTGCCTTCTGAGCTCGTTACTGTTCTCCTTCACCTAGGGTAGTGAGTAAGGTAGACGTGTACAGCTGTACGCTAACTATGTCTACAGATGGTGAATGTTGGAAATGGTGCTTTCTGAGGCTCCTTACAGTTCTCGTTCATCAAGGGTAGAAAGTAAGGGAGACATGGTCAGATGTGCGCTAACTGTGTCTACAGATGGTGAATGTTGGAAATGGTGCTTTCTGAGGCTCCTTACAGTTCTTGTTCATCAAGGGTAGAAAGTAAGGTAGACATGGTCAGATGTGCGCTAACTGTGTCTACAGATGGTGAATGTTGGAAATGGTGCCTTCCGAGCTCCTTACTGTTCTCCTTCACCTAGGGTAGTGAGTAAGGTAGACGTGTACAGCTGTACGCTAACTATGTCTAAAGATGGTGAATGTTGGAAATGGTGCTTTCTGAGGCTCCTTACAGTTCTTGTTCATCAAGGGTAGAAAGTAAGGGAGACATGGTCAGATGTGCGCTAACTGTGTCTACAGATAGTGAATGTTGGAAATGGTGCTTTCTGAGGCTCCTTACAGTTCTTGTTTATCAAGGGTAGAAAGTATGGGAGACATGGTCAGATGTGCGCTAACTATGTCTACAGAAGGTGAATGGTGGAATTTGTGCTTTCCGAGGCTCCTTACAGTTCTTAATCATCAAGGTTAGAGTGTAAGGGAGTCATGGTCAGATCTGTGCTAACGATGTCTACGGATGGTGAATGTTGGAAATGGTGCTTTCCGCAGCTCCTTACAGTCCTCCTTCACCTAGGGTAGAAAGGAAGGGAGACATGTGCAGCTGTGCGCTAGTAATGTCTACACATGGTGAATATTGGAAATGGTGCCTTCTGAGCTCCTTACTGTTCTCCTTCACCTAGGGTAGTGAGTAAGGTAGACGTGTACCGCTGTACGCTAACTATGTCTACAGATGGTGAATGTTGGAAATGGTGCTTTCTGACGCTCCTTACAGTTCTTGTTCATCAAGGGTAGAAAGTAAGGGAGACATGGTCAGATGTGCGCTAACTATGTCTACAGATGGTGAATGTTGGAAGTGGTGCCTTCTGAGTTCCTTACTGTTCTCCTTCACCTAGGGTAGTGAGTAAGGTAGACGTGTACAGCTGTACGCTAACTATATCTACAGATGGTGAATGTTGGAAATGGTGCTTTCTGAGGCTCCTTACAGTTCTTGTTCATCAAGGGTAGAAAGTAAGGGAGACATGGTCAGATGTGCGCTAACTGTGTCTACAGATGGTGAATGTTGGAAATGGTGCTTTCTGAGGCTCCTTACAGTTCTTGTTCATCAAGGGTAGAAAGTAAGGGAGACATGGTCAGATGTGCGCTAACTGTGTCTGCAGATGGTGAATGTTGGAAATGGTGCCTTCTGAGCTCCTTACTGTTCTCCTTCACCTAGGGTAGTGAGTAAGGTAGACGTGTACAGCTGTACGCTAACTATGTCTACAGATGGTGAATGTTGGAAATGGTGCTTTCTGAGGCTCCTTACAGTTCTTGTTCATCAAGGGTAGAAAGTAAGGGAGACATGGTCAGATGTGCACAAACTGTGTCTACAGATGGTGAATGTTGGAAATGGTGCTTTCTGAGGCTCCTTACAGTTTTTGTTCATCAAGGGTAGAAAGTAAGGGAGACATGGTCAGATGTGCGCTAACTGTGTCTACAGATGGTGAATGTTGGAAATGGTGCTTTCTGAGGCTCCTTACAGTTCTTGTTCATCAAGGGTAGAAAGTAAGGGAGACGTGGTCAGATGTGCGCTAACTGTGTCTGCAGATGGTGAATGTTGGAAATGGTGATTTCTGAGGCTCCTTACAGTTCTTGATCATCGTGGGTAGAAAGTAAGGGAGACATGGTCAGATGTGCGCTAACTGTGTCTACAGATGGTGAGTGTTGGAAATGGTGCCTTCTGAGCTCCTTACTGTTCTCCTTCACCTAGGGTAGTGAGTAAGGTAGACGTGTACAGCTGTACGCTAACTATGTCTACAGATGGTGAATGTTGGAAATGGTGCTTTCTGAGGCTCCTTACAGTTCTTGTTCATCAAGGGTAGAAAGTAAGGGAGACATGGTCAGATGTGTGCTAACTGTGTCTACAGATGGTGATTGTTGGAAATGGTGCTTTCTGAGGCTCCTTACAGTTCTTGTTCATCAAGGGTAGAAAGTAAGGGAGACATGGTCAGATGTGCGCTAAGTGTGTCTACAGATGGTGAATGTTGGAAATGGTGCCTTCTGAGCTCTTTACTGTTCTCCTTCACCTAGGGTTGTGAGTAAGGTAGACGTGTACAGCTGTACGCTAACTATGTCTACAGATGGTGAATGTTGGAAATGGTGCTTTCTGAGGCTCCTTACAGTTCTTGTTCATCAAGGGTAGAAAGTAAGAGAGACATGGTCAAATGTGCGCTAACTGTGTCTACAGACGGTGAATGTTGGAAATGGTGCTTTCTGAGGCTCCTTACAGTTCTTGTTCATCAAGGGTAGAAAGTAAGGGAGACATGGTCAGATGTGCGCTAACTGTGTCTACAGATGGTGAATGTTGGAAATGGTGTTTTCTGAGGCTCCTTACAGTTCTTGTTCATCAAGGGTAGAAAGTAAGGGAGACATGGTCAGATGTGCGCTAACTGTGTCTACAGATGGTGAATGTTGGAAATGGTGCCTTCTGTGATCCTTACTGTTCTCCTTCACCTAGGGTAGTGAGAATGGTAGACGTGTACAGCTGTACCATAACTATGTCTACAGATGGTGAATGTTGGAAATGGTGCTTTCTGAGGCTCCTTACAGTTCTTGTTCATCAAGGGTAGAGAGTAAGGGAGACATGGTCAGTTGTGCGCTAACTGTGTCTACAGATAGTGAATGTTGGAAATGGTGCTTTCTGAGGCTCCTTACAGTTCTTGTTCATCAAGGGTAGAAAATAAGGGAGACATGGTCAGATGTGCGCTAACTGTGTCTACAGATGGTGAATGTTGGAAATGGTGTTTTCTGAGGCTCCTTACAGTTCTTGTTCATCAAGGGTAGAAAGTAAGGGAGACATGGTCAGTTGTGCGCTAACTGTGTCTACAGATAGTGAATGTTGGAAATGGTGCTTTCTGAGGCTCCTTACAGTTCTTGTTCATCAATGGTAGAAAGTAAGGGAGACATGGTCAGATGTGCGCTAACTGTGTCTACAGATGGTGAATGTTGGAAATGGCGCTTTCTGAGGCTCCTTACAGTTCTTGTTCATGAAGGGTAGAAAGTAAGGGAGACATGGTCAGATGTGCGCTAACTGTGTCTACAGTTGGTGAGTGTTGGATATGGTGCCTTCTGAGCTCCTTACTGTTCTCCTTCACCTAGGGTAGTGAGTAAGGTAGACGTGTACAGCTGTACGCTAACTATGTCTACAGATGGTGAATGTTGGAAATGGTGCTTTCTGAGGCTCCTTACAGTTCTTGTTCATCAAGGGTAGAAAGTAAGGGAGACATGGTCAGATGTGCGCTAACTATGTCTACAGATGGTGAATGTTGGAAGTGGTGCCTTCTGAGTTCCTTACTGTTCTCCTTCACCTAGGGTAGTGAGTAAGGTAGACGTGTACAGCTGTACGCTAACTATATCTACAGATGGTGAATGTTGGAAATGGTGCTTTCTGAGGCTCCTTACAGTTCTTGTTCATCAAGGGTAGAAAGTAAGGGAGACATGGTCAGATGTGCGCTAACTGTGTCTACAGATGGTGAATGTTGGAAATGGTGCTTTCTGAGGCTCCTTACAGTTCTTGTTCATCAAGGGTAGAAAGTAAGGGAGACATGGTCAGATGTGCGCTAACTGTGTCTACAGATGGTGAATGTTGGAAATGGTGCCTTCTGAGCTCCTTACTGTTCTCCTTCAACCTAGGGTAGTGAGTAAGGTAGACGTGTACAGCTGTACGCTAACTATGTCTACAGATGGTGAATGTTGGAAATGGTGCTTTCTGAGGCTCCTTACAGTTCTTGTTCATGAAGGGTAGAAAGTAAGGGAGACATGGTCAGATGTGCGCTAACTGTGTCTACAGATGGTGAATGTTGGAAATGGTGCTTTCTGAGGCTCCTTACAGTTTTTGTTCATCAAGGGTAGAAAGTAAGGGAGACATGGTCAGATGTGCGCTAACTGTGTCTACAGATGGTGAATGTTGGAAATGGTGCTTTCTGAGGCTCCTTACAGTTCTTGTTCATCAAGGGTAGAAAGTAAGGGAGACATGGTCAGTTGTGCGCTAACTGTGTCTACAGATAGTGAATGTTGGAAATGGTGCTTTCTGAGGCTCCTTACAGTTCTTGTTCATCAAGGGTAGAAAATAAGGGAGACATGGTCAGATGTGCGCTAACGGTGTCTACAGATGGTGAATGTTGGAAATGGTGTTTTCTGAGGCTCCTTACAGTTCTTGTTCATCAAGGGTAGAAAGTAAGGGAGACATGGTCAGTTGTGCGCTAACTGTGTCTACAGATAGTGAATGTTGGAAATGGTGCTTTCTGAGGCTCATTACAGTTCTTGTTCATCAATGGTAGAAAGTAAGGGAGACATGGTCAGATGTGCGCTAACTGTGTCTACAGATGGTGAGTGTTGGAAATGGTGCTTTCTGAGGCTCCTTACAGTTCTTGTTCATCAAGGGTAGAAAGTATGGGAGACATGGTCAGATGTGCGCTAACTGTGTCTACAGTTGGTGAGTGTTGGAAATGGTGCCTTCTGAGCTCCTTACTGTTCTCCTTCACCTAGGGTAGTGAGTAAGGTAGACGTGTACAGCTGTACGCTAACTATGTCTACACATGGTGAATGTTGGAAATGGTGCTTTCGGAGGCTCCTTACAGTTCTTATTCATCAAGGGTAGAAAGTAAGGGAGACATGGTCAGATGTGCGCTAACTGTGTCTACAGATAGTGAATGTTGGAAATGGTGCTTTCTGAGGCTCCTTACAGTTCTTGTTCATCAATGGTAGAAAGTAAGGGAGACATGGTCAGATGTGCGCTAACTGTGTCTACAGATGGTGAGTGTTGGAAATGGTGCTTTCTGAGGCTCCTTACAGTTCTTGTTCATCAAGGGTAGAAAGTAAGGGAGACATGGTCAGATGTGCGCTAACTGTGTCTACAGATGGTGAATGTTGGAAATGGTGCCTTCTGAGCTCCTTACTGTTCTCCTTCACCTAGGGTAGTGAGTAAGGTAGACGTGTACAGCTGTACGCTAACTATGTCTACAGATGGTGAATGTTGGAAATGGTGCTTTCTGAGGCTCCTTACAGTTCTTGTTCATCAAGGGTAGAAAGTAAGGGAGACATGGTCAGATGTGCACAAACTGTGTCTACAGATGGTGAATGTTGGAAATGGTGCTTTCTGAGGCTCCTTACAGTTTTTGTTCATCAAGGGTAGAAAGTAAGGGAGACATGGTCGGATGTGCGCTAACTGTGTCTACAGATGGTGAATGTTGGAAATTGTGCTTTCTGAGGCTCCTTACAGTTCTTGTTCATCAAGGGTAGAAAGTAAGGGAGACATGGTCAGATGTGCACAAACTGTGTCTACAGATGGTGAATGTTGGAAATGGTGCTTTCTGAGGCTCCTTACAGTTTTTGTTCATCAAGGGTAGAAAGTATGGGAGACATGGTCAGATGTGCGCTAACTGTGTCTACAGATGGTGAACGTTGGAAATGGTGCCTTCTGAGCTCCTTACTGTTCTCCTTCACCTAGGGTAGTGAGTAAGGTAGACGTGTACAGCTGTACGCTAACTATGTCTACAGATGGTGAATGGTGGAATTTGTGCTTTCCGAGGCTCCTTACAGTTCTTAATCATCAAGGTTAGAGTGTAAGGGAGTCATGGTCAGATCTGTGCTAACGATGTCTACGGATGCTGAATGTTGGAAATGGTGCTTTCCGCAGCTCCTTACAGTCCTCCTTCACCTAGGGTAGAAAGGAAGGGAGACATGTGCAGCTGTGCGCTAGTAATGTCTACACATGGTGAATATGGGAAATGGTGCCTTCTGAGCTCCTTACTGTTCTCCTTCACCTAGGGTAGTGAGTAAGGTAGACGTGTACAGCTGTACGCTAACTATGTCTACAGATGGTGAATGTTGGAAATGGTGCTTTCTGAGGCTCCTTACAGTTCTTGTTCATCAATGGTAGAAAGTAAGGGAGACATGGTCAGATGTGCGCTAACTATGTCTACAGATGGTGAATGTTGGAAGTGGTGCCTTCTGAGTTCCTTACTGTTCTCCTTCACCTAGGGTAGTGAGTAAGGTAGACGTGTACAGCTGTACGCTAACTATATCTACAGATGGTGAATGTTGGAAATGGTGCTTTCTGAGGCTCCTTACAGTTCTTGTTCATCAAGGGTAGAAAGTAAGGGAGACATGGTCAGATGTGCGCTAACTGTGTCTACAGATGGTGAATGTTGGAAATGGTGCTTTCTGAGGCTCCTTACAGTTCTTGTTCATCAAGGGTAGAAAGTAAGGGAGACATGGTCAGATGTGCGCTAACTGTGTCTACAGATGGTGAATGTTGGAAATGGTGCCTTCTGAGCTCCTTACTGTTCTCCTTCACCTAGGGTAGTGAGTAAGGTAGACGTGTACAGCTGTACGCTAACTATGTCTACAGATGGTGAATGTTGGAAATGGTGCTTTCTGAGGCTCCTTACAGTTCTTGTTCATCAAGGGTAGAAAGTAAGGGAGACATGGTCAGATGTGCACAAACTGTGTCTACAGATGGTGAATGTTGGAAATGGTGCTTTCTGAGGCTCCTTACAGTTTTTGTTCATCAAGTGTAGAAAGTAAGGGAGACATGGTCAGATGTGCGCTAACTGTGTCTACAGATGGTGAATGTTGGAAATGGTGCTTTCTGAGGCTCCTTACAGTTCTTGTTCATCAAGGGTACAAAGTAAGGGAGACATGGTCAGATGTGCGCTAACTGTGTCTGCAGATGGTGAATGTTGGAAATGGTGATTTCTGAGGCTCCTTACAGTTCTTGATCATCATGGGTAGAAAGTAAGGGAGACATGGTCAGATGTGCGCTAACTGTGTCTACAGATGGTGAATGTTGGAAATGGTGCCTTCTGTGCTCCTTACTGTTCTTTTTCACCTAGGGTAGTGAGAATGGTAGACGTGTACAGCTGTACCCTAACTATGTCTACAGATGGTGAATGTTGGAAGTGGTGCTTTCTGAGGCTCCTTACAGTTCTTGTTCATCAAGGGTAGAAAGTAAGGGAGACATGGTCAGTTGTGCGCTAACTGTGTCTACAGATAGTGAATGTTGGAAATGGTGCTTTCTGAGGCTCCTTACAGTTCTTGTTCATCAAGGGTAGAAAGTAAGGAGACATGGTCAGATGTGCGCTAACTGTGTCTACAGATGGTGAATGTTGGAAATGGTGTTTTCTGTGGCTCCTTACAGTTCTTGTTCATCAAGGGTAGAAAGTAAGGGAGACATGGTCAGATGTGCGCTAACTGTGTCTACAGATGGTGAATGTTGGAAATGGTGCCTTCTGTGCTCCTTACTGTTCGCCTTCACCTAGGGTAGTGAGTATGGTAGACGTGTACAGCTGTACCCTAACTATGTCTACAGATGGTGAGTGTTGGAAATGGTGCTTTCTGAGGCTCCTCACAGTTCTTGTTCATCAAGGGTAGAAAGTAAGGGAGACATGGTCAGATGTGCGCTAACTGTGTCTAGAGATGGTGAATGTTGGAAATGGTGCCTTCTGTGCTCCTTACTGTTCTCCTTCACCTAGGGTAGTGAGTAAGGTAGACGTGTACAGCTGTACGCTAACTATGTCTACAGATGGTGAATGTTGGAAATGGTGCTTTCTGAGGCTCCTTACGGTTATTGTTCATCAAGGGTAGAAAGTAAGGGAGACATGGTCAGATGTGCGCTAACTGTGTCTACAGATGGTGAATGTTGGAAATGGTGCTTTCTGAGGCTCCTTACGGTTATTGTTCATCAAGGGTAGAAAGTAAGGGAGACATGGTCAGATGTGCGCTAACTGGGTCTACAGATGGTGAATGTTGGAAATGGTGCTTTCTGAGGCTCCTTACAGTTCTTGTTCATCAAGGGTAGAAAGTAAGGTAGACATGGTCAGATGTGCGCTAACTGTTTCTACAGATAGTGAATGTTGGAAATTGTGCTTTCTGAGGCTCCTTACAGTTCTTGTTCATTAAGGGTAGAAAGTAAGGGAGACATGGTCAGATGTGCGCTAACTGTGTCTACAGATGGTGAATGTTGGAAATGGTGCTTTCTGAGGCTCCTTACAGTTCTTGTTCATCAAGGGTAGAAAGTAAGGGAGACATGGTCAGATGTGCGCTAACTGTGTCTACAGATGGTGAATGTTGGAAATGGTGCCTTCTGAGCTCCTTACTGTTCTCCTTCACCTAGGGTAGTGAGTAAGGTAGACGTGTACAGCTGTACGCTAACTATGTCTACAGATGGTGAATGTTGGAAATGGTGCTTTCTGAGGCTCCTTACAGTTCTTGTTCATCAACGGTAGAAAGTAAGGGAGACATGGTCAGATGTGCGCTAACTGTGTCTACAGATGGTGAATGTTGGAAATGGTGCTTTCTGAGGCTCCTTACAGTTCTTTTTCATCAAGGGTAGAAAGTAAGGGAGACATGGTCAGATGTGCGCTAACTGTGTCTACAGAAGGTGAATGTTGGAAATCGTGCCTTCTGAGCTCCTTACTGTTCTCCTTCACCTAGGGTAGTGAGTAAGGTAGACGTGTACAGCTGTACGCTAACACTGTCTACAGATGGTGAATGTTGGAAATGGTGCTTTCTGAGGCTCCTTACAGTTCTTGTTCATCAAGGGTAGATAGTAAGGGAGACGTGGTCAGATGTGCGCTAACTGTGTCTACAGATGGTGAATGTTGGAAATGGTGCTTTCTGAGGCTCCTTACAGTTCTTGTTCATCAAGGGTAGAAAGTAAGGGAGACATGGTCAGATGTGCGCTAACTGTGTCAACAGATGGTGAATGTTGGAAATGGTGCCTTCTGAGCTCCTTACTGTTCTCCTTCACCTAGGGTAGTGAGTAAGGTAGACGTGTACAGCTGTACGCTAACTATGTCTACAGATGGTGAATGTTGGAAATGGTGCTTTCTGAAGCTCCTTACAGTTCTTGTTCATCAAGGGTAGAAAGTAAGGGAGACATGGTCACATGTGCGCTAACTGTGTCTACAGATGGTGAATGTTGGAAATGGTGCTTTCTGAGGCTCCTTACAGTTCTTGTTCATCAAGGGTAGAAAGTAAGGGATACATGGTCAGATGTGCGCTAACTGTGTCTACAGATGGTGAATGTTGGAAATGGTGCTTTCTGAGGCTCCTTACAGTTCTTGTTCATCAAGGGTAGAAAGTAAGGGAGACATGGTCAGATGTGCGCTAACTGTGTCTACAGATAGTGAATGTTGGAAATTGTGCTTTCTGAGGCTCCTTACAGTTCTTGTTCATCAAGGGTAGAAAGTGAGGGAGACATGGTCAGATGTGCGCTAACTGTGTCTACAGATAGTGAATGTTGGAAATAGTGCTTTCTGAGGCTCCTTACAGTTCTTGTTCATCAAGGGTTGAAAGTAAGGGAGACATGGTCAGATGTGTGCTAACTGTGTCTACAGATGGTGAATGTTGGAAATGGTGCTTTCTGAGGCTCCTTACAGTTCTTGTTCATCAAGGGTAGAAAGTAAGGGAGACATAGTCAGATGTGCGCTAACTGTGTCTACAGATGGTGAAAGTTGGAAATGGTGCTTTCTGAGGCTCCTTACAGTTCTTGTTCATCAAGGGTAGAAAGTAAGGGAGACATGGTCGGATGTGCGCTATTTGTGTCTACAGATGGTGAATGTTGGAAATGGTGCTTTCTGAGGCTCCTTACAGTTCTTGTTCATCAAGGGTAGAAAGTAAGGGAGACATGGTCAGATGTGCGCTAACTGTGTCTACAGATGGTGAATGTGGGAAATGGTGCTTTCTGAGGCTCCTTACAGTTCTTGTTCATCAAGGGTAGAAAGTAAGGGAGACATCGTCAGATGTGCGCTAACTGTGTCTACAGATGGTGAATGTTGGAAATGGTGCTTTCTGAGGCTCCATACAGTTATTGTTCATCAAGGTTAGAAAGTAAGGGAGACATGGTCAGATGTGGGCTAACTGTGTCTACAGATGGTGAATGTTGGAAATGGTGCCTTCTGAGCTCCTTACTGTTCTCCTTCACGTAGGGTAGTGAGTAAGGTAGACGTGTACAGCTGTATGCTAACTATGTCTACAGACGGTGAATGTTGGAAATGGTGCTTTCTGAGGCTCCTTACAGTTCTTGTTCATCAAGGGTAGAAAGTAAGGGAGACATGGTCAGATGTGCGCTAACTGTGTCTACAGATAGTGAATGTTGGAAATGGTGCTTTCTGAGGCTCCTTACAGTTCTTGTTCATCAGGGGTAGAAAGTAAGGGAGACATGGTCAGATGTGCGCTAACTGTGTCTACAGAAGGTGAATGTTGGAAATGGTGCCTTCTGAGCTCCTTACTGTTCTCCTTCACCTAGGGTAGTGAGTAAGGTAGACGTGTACAGCTGTACGCTAACTATGTCTACAGATGGTGAATGTTGGAAATGGTGCTTTCTGAGGCTCCCTACAGATCTTGTTCATCAAGGGTAGAAAGTAAGGGAGACATGGTCGGATGTGTGCTAACTGTGTCTACAGATAGTGAATGTTGGAAATAGTGTTTTCTGAGGCTCCTTACAGTTCTTGTTCATCAAGGGTAGAAAGTAAGGGAGACATGGTCAGATGTGCGCTAACTGTGTCAACAGATGGTGAATGTTGGAAATGGTGCTTTCTGAGGCTCCTTACAGTTCTTGTTCATCAAGGGTAGAAAGTAAGGGAGACATGGTCAGATGTGCGCTAACTGTGTCTACAGATGGTGAATGTTGGAAATGGTGCTTTCTGAGGCTCCTTACAGTTCTTGTTCATCAAGGGTTGAAAGTAAGGGAGACATGGTCAGATGTTTGCTAACTGTGTCTACAGATGGTGAATGTTGGAAATGGTGCTTTCTGAGGCTCCTTACAGTTCTTGTTCATCAAGGGTAGAAAGTAAGGGAGACATGGTCAGATGTGCGCTAACTGTGTCTACAGATGGTGAATGTTGGAAATGGTGCTTTCTGAGGCTCCTTACAGTTCTTGTTCATCAAGGGTAGAAAGTAAGGGAGACATGGTCAGATGTGCGCTAACTGTGTCTACAGATGGTGAATGTTGGAAATGGTGCTTTCTGAGGCTCCATACAGTTATTGTTCATCAAGGATAGAAAGTAAGGGAGACATGGTCAGATGTGCGCTAACTGTGTCTACAGATGGTGAATGTTGGAAATGGTGCCTTCTGAGCTCCTTACTGTTCTCCTTCACGTAGGGTAGTGAGTAAGGTAGACGTGTACAGCTGTATGCTAACTATGTCTACAGACGGTGAATGTTGGAAATGGTGCTTTCTGAGGCTCCTTACAGTTCTTGTTCATCAAGGGTAGAAAGTAAGGGAGACATGGTCAGATGTGCGCTAACTGTGTCTACAGATAGTGAATGTTGGAAATGGTGCTTTCTGAGGCTCCTTACAGTTCTTGTTCATCAAGGGTAGAAAGTAAGGGAGACATGGTCAGATGTGCGCTAACTGTGTCTACAGATGGTGAATGTTGGAAATGGTGCTTTCTGAGGCTCCTTACAGTTCTTGTTCATCAAGGGTAGAAAGTAAGGGAGACATGGTCAGATGTGCGCTAACTGTGTCAACAGATGGTGAATGTTGGAAATGGTGCCTTCTGAGCTCCTTACTGTTCTCCTTCACCTAGGGTAGTGAGTAAGGTAGACGTGTACAGCTGTACGCTAACTATGTCTACACATGGTGAATGTTGGAAATGGTGCTTTCTGAAGCTCCTTACAGTTCTTGTTCATCAAGGGTAGAAAGTAAGGGAGACATGGTCAGATGTGCGCTAACTGTGTCAACAGATGGTGAATGTTGGAAATGGTGGCTTCTGAGCTCCTTACTGTTCTCCTTCACCTAGGGTAGTGAGTAAGGTAGACGTGTACAGCTGTACGGTAACTATGTCTACAGATGGTGAATGTTGGAAATGGTGCTTTCTGAAGCTCGTTACAGTTCTTGCTCATCAATGGTAGAAAGTAAGGGAGACATGGTCAGATGTGCGCTAACTGTGTCTACAGAAGGTGAATGTTGGAAATGGTGCCTTCTGAGCTCCTTACTGTTCTCCCTCACCTAGGGTAGTGAGCAAGGTAGACGTGTACAGCTGTACGCTAACTGTGTCTACAGATGGTGTATTTTGGAAATGGTGCTTTCTGAGGCTCCTTACAGTTCTTGTTCATCAAGGGTAGAAAGTAAGGGAGACATGGTCAGATGTGCGCTAACTGTGTCTACAGATGGTGAATGTTGGAAATGGTGCCTTCTGAGCTCCTTACTGTTCTCCTTCACCTAGGGTAGTGAGTAAGGTAGACGTGTACAGGTGTACGCTAACTATGTCTACAGATGGTGAATGTTGGAAATGGTGCTTTCTGAGGCTCCTTACAGATCTTGTTCATCAAGGGTAGAAAGTAAGGGAGACATGGTCAGATGTGCGCTAACTGTGTCTACAGATGGTGAATGTTGGAAATGGTGCTTTCTGAGGCTCCTTACAGTTATTGTTCATCAAGGGTAGAAAGTAAGGGAGACATGGTCAGATGTGCGCTAACTGTGTCTACAGATGGTGAATGTTGGAAATGGTGCCTTCGGAGCTCCTTACTGTTCTCCTTCACCTAGGGTAGTGAGTAAGGTAGACGTGTACAGCTGTACGCGCTAACTATGTCTACAGATGGTGAATGTTGAAAATGGTGCTTTCTGAGGCTCCTTACAGTTCTTGTTCATCAAGGGTAGAAAGTAAAGGAGACATGGTCAGATGTGCGCTAACTGTGTCTACAGATGGTGAATGTTGGAAATGGTGCTTTCAGAGGCTCCTTACAGTTCTTGTTCATCAAGGGTAGAAAGTAAGGGAGACATGGTCAGATGTGCGCTAACTGTGTCTACAGATGGTGAATGTTGGAAATGGTGCTTTCTGAGGCTTCTTACAGTTCTTGTTCCTCAAGGGTAGAAAGTAAGGGAGACATGGTCAGATGTGCGCTAACTGTGTCTACAGATGGTGAATGGTCGAAATGGTGCCTTCTGAGCTCCTTACTGTTCTCCTTCACGTAGGGTAGTGAGTAAGGTAGACGTGTACAGCTGTATGCTAACTATGCCTACAGTCGGTGAATGCTGGAAATGGTGCTTTCTGAGGCTCCTTACAGATCTTGTTCATCAAGAGTAGAAAGTAAGGGAGACATGGTCAGATGTGCGCTAACTGTGTCTACAGATAGTGAATGTTGGAAATGGTGCTTTCTGAGGCTCCTTACAGTTCTTGTTCATCAAGGGTAGAAAGTAAGGGAGACATGGTCAGATGTGCGCTAACTGTGTCTACAGATGGTGAATGTTTTAAATGGCGCTGTCTGAGGCTCCTTACAGTTCTTGTTCATCAAGGGTAGAAAGTAAGGGAGACATGGTCAGATGTGCGCTAACTGTGTCTACAGATGGTGAATGTTGGAAATGGTGCTTTCTGAGGCTCCTTACAGTTCTTGTTCATCAAGGGTAGAAAGTAAGGGAGACATGGTCAGATGTGCGCTAACTGTGTCAACAGATGGTGAATGTTGGAAATGGTGCCTTCTGAGCTCCTTACTGTTCTCCTTCACCTAGGGTAGTGAGTAAGGTAGACGTGTACAGCTGTACGCTAACTATGTCTACATATGGTGAATGTTGGAAATGGTGCTTTCTGAAGCTCCTTACAGTTCTTGTTCATCAATCGTAGAAAGTAAGGGAGACATGGTCAGATGTGCGCTAACTGTGTCTACAGATGGTGAATGTTGGAAATGGTGCTTTCTGAGGCTCCTTACGGTTCTTGTTCATCAAGGGTAGAAAGTAAGGGAGACATGGTCGGATGTGCGCTAACTGTGTCTACAGATGGTGAATGTTGGAAATGGTGCTTTCTGAGGCTCCTTACAGTTCTTGTTCATCAAGGGTAGAAAGTAAGGGAGACATGGTCAGATGTGCGCTAACTGTGTCTACAGATGGTGAATGTTGGAAATGGTGCCTTCTGAGGCTCCTTACAGTTCTTGTTCATCAAGGGTAGAAAGTAAGGGAGACATGGTCAGATGTGCGCTAACTGTGTCTACAGATGGTGAATGTTCGAAATGGTGCTTTCTGAGGCTCCTTACAGTTCTTGTTCATCAAGGGTAGAAACTAAGGGAGACATGGTCAGATGTGCGCTAACTGTGTCTACAGATGGTGAATGTTGGAAATGGTGCCTTCTGAGCTCCTTACTGTTCTCCTTCACGTAGGGTAGTGAGTAAGGTAGACGTGTACAGCTGTATGCTAACTATGTCTACAGACGGTGAATGTTGGAAATGGTGCTTTCTGAGGCTTCTTACAGTTCTTGTTCATCAACGGTAGAAAGTAAGGGAGACATGGTCAGATGTGCGCTAACTGTGTCTACAGATAGTGAATGTTGGAAATGGTGCTTTCTGAGGCTCCTTACAGTTCTTGTTCATCAGGGGTAGAAAGTAAGGGAGACATGGTCAGATGTGCGCTAACTGTGTCAACAGATGGTGAATGTTGGAAATGGTGCCTTCTGAGCTCCTTACTGTTCTCCTTCACGTAGGGTAGTGAGTAAGGTAGACGTGTACAGCTGTATGCTAACTATGTCTACAGACGGTGAATGTTGGAAATGGTGCTTTCTGAGGCTCCTTACAGTTCTTTTTCATCAAGGGTAGAAAGTAAGGGAGACATGGTCAGATGTGCGCTAACTGTGTCCACAGATAGTGAATATTGGAAATGGTGCTTTCTGAGGCTCCTTACAGTACTTGTTCATCAGGGGTAGAAAGTAAGGGAGACATGGTCAGATGTGCGCTAACTGTGTCAACAGATGGTGAATGTTGGAAATGGTGCCTTCTGAGCTCCTTACTGTTCTCCTTCACCTAGGGTAGTGAGTAAGGTAGACGTGTACAGCTGTACGCTAACTATGTCTACAGATGGTGAATGTTGGAAATGGTGCTTTCTGAAGCTCCTTACAGGTCTTGTTCATCAAGTGTAGAAAGTAAGGGAGACATGGTCAGATGTGCGCTAACTGTGTCTACAGATGGTGAATGTTGGAAATGGTGCCTTCTGAGGCTCCTTACAGTTCTTGTTCATCAAGGGTAGAAAGTAAGGGAGACATGGTCAGATGTGCGCTAACTGTGTCTACAGATGGTGAATGTTGGAAATGGTGCCTTCTGAGGCTCCTTACAGTTCTTGTTCATCAAGGGTAGAAAGTAAGGGAGACATGGTCAGATGTGCGCTAACTGTGTCTACAGATGGTGAATGTTCGAAATGGTGCTTTCTGAGGCTCCTTACAGTTCTTGTTCATCAAGGGTAGAAACTAAGGGAGACATGGTCAGATGTGCGCTAACTGTGTCTACAGATGGTGAATGTTGGAAATGGTGCCTTCTGAGCTCCTTACTGTTCTCCTTCACGTAGGGTAGTGAGTAAGGTAGACGTGTACAGCTGTATGCTAACTATGTCTACAGACGGTGAATGTTGGAAATGGTGCTTTCTGAGGCTTCTTACAGTTCTTGTTCATCAACGGTAGAAAGTAAGGGAGACATGGTCAGATGTGCGCTAACTGTGTCTACAGATAGTGAATGTTGGAAATGGTGCTTTCTGAGGCTCCTTACAGTTCTTGTTCATCAGGGGTAGAAAGTAAGGGAGACATGGTCAGATGTGCGCTAACTGTGTCAACAGATGGTGAATGTTGGAAATGGTGCCTTCTGAGCTCCTTACTGTTCTCCTTCACGTAGGGTAGTGAGTAAGGTAGACGTGTACAGCTGTATGCTAACTATGTCTACAGACGGTGAATGTTGGAAATGGTGCTTTCTGAGGCTCCTTACAGTTCTTTTTCATCAAGGGTAGAAAGTAAGGGAGACATGGTCAGATGTGCGCTAACTGTGTCCACAGATAGTGAATATTGGAAATGGTGCTTTCTGAGGCTCCTTACAGTACTTGTTCATCAGGGGTAGAAAGTAAGGGAGACATGGTCAGATGTGCGCTAACTGTGTCAACAGATGGTGAATGTTGGAAATGGTGCCTTCTGAGCTCCTTACTGTTCTCCTTCACCTAGGGTAGTGAGTAAGGTAGACGTGTACAGCTGTACGCTAACTATGTCTACAGATGGTGAATGTTGGAAATGGTGCTTTCTGAAGCTCCTTACAGTTCTTGTTCATCAAGTGTAGAAAGTAAGGGAGACATGGTCAGATGTGCGCTAACTGTGTCTACAGATGGTGAATGTTGGAAATGGTGCATTCTGAGCTCCTTACTGTTCTCCTTCACCTAGGGTAGTGAGTATGGTAGACGTGTACAGCTGTACGCTAACTATGTCTACAGATAGTGAATGTTGGAAATGGTGCTTTCTGAGGCTCCCTACAGATCTTGTTCATCAAGGGTAGAAAGTAAGGGAGACATGGTCGGATGTGCGCTAACTGTGTCTACAGATAGTGAATGTTGGAAATAGTGCTTTCTGAGGCTCCTTACAGTTCTTGTTCTTCAAGGGTAGAAAGTAAGGGAGACATGGTCAGATGTGCGCTAACTGTGTCAACAGATGGTGAATGTTGGAAATGGTGCCTTCTGAGCTCCTTACTGTTCTCCTTCACCTAGGGTAGTGAGTAAGGTAGACGTGTACAGCTGTACGCTAACTATGTCTACAGATGGTGAATGTTGGAAATGGTGCTTTCTGAAGCTCCTTACAGTTCTTGTTCATCAAGTGTAGAAAGTAAGGGAGACATGGTCAGATGTGCGCTAACTGTGTCTACAGATGGTGAATGTTGGAAATGGTGCATTCTGAGCTCCTTACTGTTCTCCTTCACCTAGGGTAGTGAGTAAGGTAGACGTGTACAGCTGTACGCTAACTATGTCTACAGATGGTGAATGTTGGAAATGGTGCTTTCTGAGGCTCCCTACAGATCTTGTTCATCAAGGGTAGAAAGTAAGGGAGACATGGTCGGATGTGCGCTAACTGTGTCTACAGATAGTGAATGTTGGAAATAGTGCTTTCTGAGGCTCCGTACAGTTCTTGTTCTTCAAGGGTAGAAAGTAAGGGAGACATGGTCAGATGTGCGCTAACTGTGTCTACAGATAGTGAATTTTGGAAATGGTGCTTTCTGAGGCTCCTTACAGTTCTTGTTCATCAGGGGTAGAAAGTAAGGGAGACATGGTCAGATGTGCGCTAACTGTGTCAACAGATGGTGAATGTTGGAAATGGTGCCTTCTGAGCTCCTTACTGTTCTCCTTCACGTAGGGTAGTGAGTATGGTAGACGTGTACAGCTGTACGCTAACTATGTCTACAGATGGTGAATGTTGGAAATGGTGCTTTCTGAAGCTCCTTACAGTTCTTGTTCATCAAGGGTAGAAAGTAAGGGAGACATGGTCAGATGTGCGCTAACTGTGTCTACAGATGGTGAATGTTGGAAATGGTGCTTTCTGAGGCTCCTTACAGTTCTTGTTCATCAAGGGTAGAAACTAAGGGAGACATGGTCAGATGTGCGCTAACTGTGTCTACAGATGGTGAATTTTGGAAATGGTGCCTTCTGAGCTCCTTACTGTTCTCCTTCACGTAGGGTAGTGAGTAAGGTAGACGTGTACAGCTGTACGCTAACTATGTCTACAGATGGTGAATGTTGGAAATGGTGCTTTCTGAGGCTCCTTACAGTTCTTGTTCATCAAGGGTAGAAAGTAAGAGAGACATGGTCAGATGTGCGCTAACTGTGTCAACAGATGGTGAATGTTGGAAATGGTGCCTTCTGAGCTCCTTACTGTTCTCCTTCACCTAGGGTAGTGAGTAAGGTAGACGTGTACAGCTGTACGCTAACTATGTCTACAGATGGTGAATGTTGGAAATGGTGCTTTCTGAAGCTCCTTACAGTTCTTGTTCATCAAGGGTAGAAAGTAAGGGAGACATGGTCAGATGTGCGCTAACTGTGTCTACAGATGGTGAATGTTGGAAATGGTGCTTTCTGAGGCTCCTTACAGTTCTTGTTCATCAAGGGTAGAAAGTAAGGGAGACATGGTCAGATGTGCGCTAACTGTGTCTACAGATGGTGAATGTTGGAAATGGTGCTTTCTGAGGCTCCTTACAGTTCTTGTTCATCAAGGGTAGAAAGTAAGGGAGACATGGTCAGATGTGCGCTAACTGTGTCTACAGATAGTGAATGTTGGAAATTGTGCTTTCTGAGGCTCCTTACAGTTCTTGTTCATCAAGGGTAGAAAGTAAGGGAGACATGGTCAGATGTGCGCTAACTGTGTCTACAGATAGTGAATGTTGGGAATGGTGCTTTCTGAGGCTCCTTACAGTTCTTGTTCATCAAGGGTTGAAAGTAAGGGAGACATGGTCAAATGTGTGCTAACTGTGTCTACAGATGGTGAATGTTGGAAATGGTGCTTTCTGAGGCTCCTTACAGTTCTTGTTCATCAAGGGTAGAAAGTAAGGGAGACATAGTCCGATGTGCGCTAACTGTGTCTACAGATGGTGAATGTTGGAAATGGTGCTTTCTGAGGCTCCTTACAGTTCTTGTTCATCAAGGGTAGAAAGTAAGGGAGACATGGTCGGATGTGCGCTAACTGTGTCTACAGATGGTGAATGTTGGAAATGGTGCTTTCTGAGGCTCCTTACAGTTCTTGTTCATCAAGGGTAGAAAGTAAGGGAGACATGGTCAGATGTGCGCTAACGGTGTCTACAGATGGTGAATGTTGGAAATGGTGCTTTCTGAGGCTCCTTACAGTTCTTGTTCATCAAGGGTAGAAAGTAAGGGAGACATGGTCAGATGTGCGCTAACTGTGTCTACAGATGAAGAATGTTGGAAATGGTGCTTTCTGAGGCTCCTTACAGTTCTTGTTCATCAAGGGTAGAAACTAAGGGAGACATGGTCAGATGTGCGCTAACTGTGTCTACAGATGGTGAATGTTGGAAATGGTGCCTTCTGAGCTCCTTACTGTTCTCCTTCACGTAGGGTAGTGAGTAAGGTAGACGTGTACAGCTGTATGCTAACTATGTCTACAGACGGTGAATGTTGGAAATGGTGCTTTCTGAGGCTTCTTACAGTTCTTGTTCATCAAGGGTAGAAAGTAAGGGAGACATGGTCAGATGTGCGCTAACTGTGTCTACAGATAGTGAATGTTGGAAATGGTGCTTTCTGAGGCTCCTTACAGTTCTTGTTCATCAGGGGTAGAAAGTAAGGGAGACATGGTCAGATGTGCGCTAACTGTGTCAACAGATGGTGAATGTTGGAAATGGTGCCTTCTGAGCTCCTTACTGTTCTCCTTCACGTAGGGTAGTGAGTAAGGTAGACGTGTACAGCTGTATGCTAACTATGTCTACAGACGGTGAATGTGGGAAATGGTGCTTTCTGAGGCTCCTTACAGTTCTTGTTCATCAAGGGTAGAAAGTAAGGGAGACATGGTCAGATGTGCGCTAACTGTGTCCACAGATAGTGAATATTGGAAATGGTGCTTTCTGAGGCTCCTTACAGTTCTTGTTCATCAGGGGTAGAAAGTAAGGGAGACATGGTCAGATGTGCGCTAACTGTGTCAACAGATGGTGAATGTTGGAAATGGTGCCTTCTGAGCTCCTTACTATTCTCCTTCACCTAGGGTAGTGAGTAAGGTAGACGTGTACAGCTGTACGCTAACTATGTCTACAGATGGTGAATGTTGGAAATGGTGCTTTCTGAAGCTCCTTACAGTTCTTGTTCATCAAGTGTAGAAAGTAAGGGAGACATGGTCAGATGTGCGCTAACTGTGTCTACAGATGGTGAATGTTGGAAATGGTGCATTCTGAGCTCCTTACTGTTCTCCTTCACCTAGGGTAGTGAGTAAGGTAGACGTGTACAGCTGTACGCTAACTATGTCTACAGATGGTGAATGTTGGAAATGGTGCTTTCTGAGGCTCCCTACAGATCTTGTTCATCAAGGGTAGAAAGTAAGGGAGACATGGTCGCATGTGCGCTAACTGTGTCTACAGATAGTGAATGTTGGAAATAGTGCTTTCTGAGGCTCCTTACAGTTCTTGTTCTTCAAGGGTAGAAAGTAAGGGAGACATGGTCAGATGTGCGCTATCTGTGTCTACAGATGGTGAATGTTGGAAATGGTGCTTTCTGAGGCTCCTTACAGTTCTTGTTCATCAAGAGTAGAAACTAAGGGAGACATGGTCAGATGTGCGCTAACTGTGTCTACAGATGGTGAATGTTGGAAATGGTGCCTTCTGAGCTCCTTACTGTTCTCCTTCACGTAGGGTAGTGAGTAAGGTAGACGTGTACAGCTGTATGCTAACTATGTCTACAGACGGTGAATGTTGGAAATGGTGCTTTCTGAGGCTCCTTACAGTTCTTGTTCATCAAGGGTAGAAAGTAAGGGAGACATGGTCAGATGTGCGCTAACTGTGTCAACAGATGGTGAATGTTGGAAATGGTGCCTTCTGAGCTCCTTACTGTTCTCCTTCACGTAGGGTAGTGAGTAAGGTAGACGTGTACAGCTGTACGCTATGTCTACAGATGGTGAATGTTGGAAATGGTGCTTTCTGAAGCTCCTTACAGTTCTTGTTCATCAAGGGTAGAAAGTAAGGGAGACATGGTCAGATGTGCGCTAACTGTGTCTACAGATGGTGAATGTTGGAAATGGTGCTTTCTGAGGCTCCTTACAGTTCTTGTTCATCAAGGGTAGAAACTAAGAGAGACATGGTCAGATGTGCGCTAACTGTGTCTACAGATGGTGAATTTTGGAAATGGTGCCTTCTGAGCTCCTTACTGTTCTCCTTCACGTAGGGTAGTGAGTAAGGTAGACGTGTACAGCTGTACGCTAACTATGTCTACAGATGGTGAATGTTGGAAATGGTGCTTTCTGAGGCTCCTTACAGTTCTTGTTCATCAAGGGTAGAAAGTAAGAGAGACATGGTCAGATGTGCGCTAACTGTGTCAACAGATGGTGAATGTTGGAAATGGTGCCTTCTGAGCTCCTTACTGTTCTCCTTCACCTAGGGTAGTGAGTAAGGTAGACGTGTACAGCTGTACGCTAACTATGTCTACAGATGGTGAATGTTGGAAATGGTGCTTTCTGAAGCTCCTTACAGTTCTTGTTCATCAAGGGTAGAAAGTAAGGGAGACATGGTCAGATGTGCGCTAACTGTGTCTACAGATGGTGAATGTTGGAAATGGCGCTTTCTGAGGCTCCTTACAGTTCTTGTTCATCAAGGGTAGAAAGTAAGGGAGACATGGTCAGATGTGCGCTAACTGTGTCTACAGATGGTGAATGTTGGAAATGGTGCTTTCTGAGGCTCCTTACAGTTCTTGTTCATCAAGGGTAGAAAGTAAGGGAGACATGGTCAGATGTGCGCTAACTGTGTCTACAGATAGTGAATGTTGGAAATTGTGCTTTCTGAGGCTCCTTACAGTTCTTGTTCATCAAGGGTAGAAAGTAAGGGAGACATGGTCAGATGTGCGCTAACTGTGTCCACAGATAGTGAATGTTGGGAATGGTGCTTTCTGAGGCTCCTTACAGTTCTTGTTCATCAAGGGTTGAAAGTAAGGGAGACATGGTCAGATGTGTGCTAACTGTGTCTACAGATGGTGAATGTTGGAAATGGTGCTTTCTGAGGCTCCTTACAGTTCTTGTTCATCAAGGGTAGAAAGTAAGGGAGACATAGTCAGATGTGCGCTAACTGTGTCTACAGATGGTGAATGTTGGAAATGGTGCTTTCTGAGGCTCCTTACAGTTCTTGTTCATCAAGGGTAGAAACTAAGGGAGACATGGTCAGAAGTGCGCTAACTGTGTCTACAGATGGTGAATGTTGGAAATGGTGCCTTCTGAGCTCCTTACTGTTCTCCTTCACGTAGGGTAGTGAGTAAGGTAGACGTGTACAGCTGTATGCTAACTATGTCTACAGACGGTGAATGTTGGAAATGGTGCTTTCTGAGGCTCCTTACAGTTCTTGTTCATCAATTGTAGAAAAAAAGGGAGACATGGTCAGATGTGCGCTAACTGTGTCTACAGATAGTGAATGTTGGAAATGGTGCTTTCTGAGGCTCATTACAGTTCTTGTTCATCAGGGGTAGAAAGTAAGGGAGACATGGTCAGATGTGCGCTAACTGTGTCAACAGATGGTGAATGTTGGAAATGGTGCCTTCTGAGCTCCTTACTGTTCTCCTTCACGTAGGGTAGTGAGTAAGGTAGACGGGTACAGCTGTATGCTAACTATGTCTACAGACGGTGAATGTTGGAAATGGTGCTTTCTGAGGCTCCTTACAGTTCTTGTTCATCAAGGGTAGAAAGTAAGGGAGACATGGTCAGATGTGCGCTAACTGTGTCTACAGATAGTGAATGTTGGAAATGGTGCTTTCTGAGGCTCCTTACAGTTCTTGTTCATCAAGGGTAGAAAGAAAGGGAGACATGGTCGGATGTGCGCTAACTGTGTCTACAGATGGTGAATGTTGGAAATGGTGCTTTCTGAGGCTCCTTACAGTTCTTGTTCATCAAGGGTAGAAAGTAAGGGAGACATGGTCAGATGTGCGCTAACTGTGTCTACAGATGGTGAATGTTGGAAATGGTGCTTTCTGAGGCTCCTTACAGTTCTTGTTCATCAAGGGTAGAAAGTAAGGGAGACATGGTCAGATGTGCGCTAACTGTGTCTACAGATGGTGAATGTTGGAAATGGAGCTTTCTGAGGCTCCTTACAGTTCTTGTTCATCAAGGGTAGAAACTAAGGGAGACATGGTCAGATGTGCGCTAACTGTGTCTACAGATAATGAATGTTGGAAATGGTGCCTTCTGAGCTCCTTACTGTTCTCCTTCACGTAGGGTATTGAGTAAGGTAGACGTGTCCAGCTGTATGCTAACTATTTCTACAGACGGTGAATGTTGGAAATGGTGCTTTCTGGGCTCCTTACAGTTCTTGTTCATCAAGGGTAGAAAGTAAGGGAGACATGGTCAGATGTGCGCTAACTGTGTCTACAGATAGTGAATATTGGAAATGGTGCTTTCTGAGGCTCCTTACAGTTCTTGTTCATCAGGGGTAGAAAGTAAGGGAGACATGGTCAGATGTGCGCTAACTGTGTCAACAGATGGTGAATGTTGGAAATGGTGCCTTCTGAGCTCCTTACTGTTCTCCTTCACGTAGGGTAGTGAGTAAGGTAGACGGGTACAGCTGTATGCTAACTATGTCTACAGACGGTGAATGTTGGAAATGGTGCTTTCTGAGGCTCCTTACAGTTCTTGTTCATCAAGGGTAGAAAGTAAGGGAGACATGGTCAGATGTGCGCTAACTGTGTCTACAGATAGTGAATATTGGAAATGGTGCTTTCTGAGGCTCCTTACAGTTCTTGTTCATCAGGGGTAGAAAGTAAGGGAGACATGGTCAGATGTGCGCTAACTGTGTCAACAGATGGTGAATGTTGGAAATGGTGCCTTCTGAGCTCCTTACTGTTCTCCTTCACCTAGGGTAGTGAGCAAGGTAGACGTGTACAGCTGTACGCTAACTATGTCTACAGATGGTGAATGTTGGAAATGGTGCTTTCTGAGGCTCCCTACAGATCTTGTTCATCAAGGGTAGAAAGTAAGGGAGACATGGTCGGATGTGCGCTAACTGTGTCTACAGATAGTGAATGTTGGAAATGGTGCTTTCTGAGGCTCCTTACAGTTCTTGTTCATCAAGGGTAGAAAGTAAGGGAGACATGGTCGGATGTGCGCTAACTGTGTCTACAGATGGTGAATGTTGGAAATGGTGCTTTCTGAGGCTCCTTACAGTTCTTGTTCATCAAGGGTAGAAAGTAAGGGAGACATGGTCAGATGTGCGCTAACTGTGTCTACAGATGGTGAATGTTGGAAATGGTGCTTTCTGAGGCTCCTTACAGTTCTTGTTCATCAAGGGTAGAAAGTAAGGGAGACATGGTCAGATGTGCGCTAACTGTGTCTACAGATGGTGAATGTTGGAAATGGAGCTTTCTGAGGCTCCTTACAGTTCTTGTTCATCAAGGGTAGAAACTAAGGGAGACATGGTCAGATGTGCGCTAACTGTGTCTACAGATAATGAATGTTGGAAATGGTGCCTTCTGAGCTCCTTACTGTTCTCCTTCACGTAGGGTATTGAGTAAGGTAGACGTGTCCAGCTGTATGCTAACTATTTCTACAGACGGTGAATGTTGGAAATGGTGCTTTCTGGGCTCCTTACAGTTCTTGTTCATCAAGGGTAGAAAGTAAGGGATACATGGTCAGATGTGCGCTAACTGTGTCTACAGATAGTGAATATTGGAAATGGTGCTTTCTGAGGCTCCTTACAGTTCTTGTTCATCAGGGGTAGAAAGTAAGGGAGACATGGTCAGATGTGCGCTAACTGTGTCAACAGATGGTGAATGTTGGAAATGGTGCCTTCTGAGCTCCTTACTGTTCTCCTTCACCTAGGGTAGTGAGTAAGGTAGACGTGTACAGCTGTACGCTAACTATGTCTACACATGGTGAATGTTGGAAATGGTGCTTTCTGAGGCTCCTTACAGTTCTTGTTCATCAAGGGTAGAAAGTAAGGGAGACATGGTCAGATGTGCGCTAACAGTGTCTACAGATAGTGAATGTTGGAAATGGTGCTTTCTGAGGCTCCTTACAGTTCTTGTTCATCAGGGGTAGAACGTAAGGGAGACATGGTCAGATGTGCGCTAACTGTGTCAACAGATGGTGAATGTTGGAAATGGTGCCTTCTGAGCTCCTTACTGTTCTCCTTCACGTAGGGTAGTGAGTAAGGTAGACGTGTACAGCTGTATGCTAACTATGTCTACAGACGGTGAATGTTGGAAATCGTGCTTTCTGAGGCTCCTTACAGTTCTTGTTCATCAAGGGTAGAAAGTAAGGGAGACATGGTCAGATGTGCGCTAACTGTGTCTACAGATAGTGAATATTGGAAATGGTGCTTTCTGAGGCTCCTTACAGTTCTTGTTCATCAGGGGTAGAAAGTAAGGGAGACATGGTCAGATGTGCGCTAACTGTGTCAACAGATGGTGAATGTTGGAAATGGTGCCTTCTGAGCTCCTTACTGTTCTCCTTCACCTAGGGTAGTGAGTAAGGTAGACGTGTACAGCTGTACGCTAACTATGTCTACAGATGGTGAATGTTGGAAATGGTGCTTTCTGAAGCTCCTTACAGTTCTTGTTCATCAAGTGTAGAAAGTAAGGGAGACATGGTCAGATGTGCGCTAACTGTGTCTACAGATGGTGAATGTTGGAAATGGTGCATTCTGAGCTCCTTACTGTTCTCCTTCACCTAGGGTAGTGAGTAAGGTAGACGTGTACAGCTGTACGCTAACTATGTCTACAGATGGTGAATGTTGGAAATGGTGCTTTCTGAGGCTCCCTACAGATCTTGTTCATCAAGGGTAGAAAGTAAGGGAGACATGGTCGGATGTGCGCTAACTGTGTCTACAGATAGTTAATGTTGGAAATAGTGCTTTCTGAGGCTCCTTACAGTTCTTGTTCATCAAGGTTAGAAAGTAAGGGAGACATGGTCAGATGTGCGCTAACTGTGTCAACAGATGGTGAATGTTGGAAATGGTGCCTTCTGAGCTCCTTACTGTTCTCCTTCACCTAGGGTAGTGAGTAAGGTAGACCTGTACAGCTGTACGCTAACTATTTCTACACATGGTGAATGTTGGAAAAGGTGCTTTCTGAAGCTCCTTACAGTTCTTGTTCATCAAGGGTAGAAAGTAAGGGAGACATGGTCAGATGTGCGCTAACTGTGTCAACAGATGGTGTATGTTGGAAATGGTGCCTTCTGAGCTCCTTACTGTTCTCCTTCACCTAGGGTAGTGAGTAAGGTAGACGTGTACAGCTGTACGCTAACTATGTCTACACATGGTGAATGTTGGAAATGGTGCTTTCTGAGGCTCCTTACAGTTCTTGTTCATCAAGGGTAGAAAGTAAGGGAGACATGGTCAGATGTGCGCTAACTGTGTCTACTGATAGTGAATGTTGGAAATGGTGCTTTCTGAGGCTCCTTACAGTTCTTGTTCATCAGGGGTAGAACGTAAGGGAGACATGGTCAGATGTGCGCTAACTGTGTCAACAGGTGGTGAATGTTGGAAATGGTGCCTTCTGAGCTCCTTACTGTTCTCCTTCACGTAGGGTAGTGAGTAAGGTAGACGTGTACAGGTGTATGCTAACTATGTCTACAGACGGTGAATGCTGGAAATGGTGCTTTCTGAGGCTCCTTACAGTTCTTGTTCATCAAGGGTAGAAAGTAAGGGAGACATGGTCAGATGTGCGCTAACTGTGTCTACAGATAGTGAATATTGGAAATGGTGCTTTCTGAGGCTCCTTACAGTTCTTGTTCATCAGGGGTAGAAAGTAAGGGAGACATGGTCAGATGTGCGCTAACTGTGTCAACAGATGGTAAATGTTGGAAATGGTGCCTTCTGAGCTCCTTACTGTTCTCCTTCACCTAGGGCAGTGAGTAAGGTAGACGTGTACAGCTGTACGCTAACTATGTCTACAGATGGTGAATGTTGGAAATGGTGCTTTCTGAGGCTCCCTACAGATCTTGTTCATCAAGGGTAGAAAGTAAGGGAGACATGGTCGGATGTGCGCTAACTGTGTCTACAGATAGTTAATGTTGGAAATAGTGCTTTCTGAGGCTCCTTACAGTTCTTGTTCATCAAGGTTAGAAAGTAAGGGAGACATGGTCAGATGTGCGCTAACTGTGTCAACAGATGGTGAATGTTGGAAATGGTGCCTTCTGAGCTCCTTACTGTTCTCCTTCACCTAGGGTAGTGAGTAAGGTAGACGTGTACAGCTGTACGCTAACTATGTCTACACATGGTGAATGTTGCAAATGGTGCTTTCTGAAGCTCCTTACAGTTCTTGTTCATCAAGGGTAGAAAGTAAGGGAGACATGGTCAGATGTGCGGTAACTGTGTCTACAGATGGTGAATGTTGGAAATGGTGCCTTCTGAGCTCCTTACTGTTTTCCTTCACCTAGGGTAGTGAGTAAGGTAGACGTGTACAGCTGTACGCTAACTATGTCTACAGATGGTGAATGTTGGAAATGGTGCTTTCTGAGGCTCCTTACAGTTCTTGTTCATCAAGGGTAGAAAGTAAGGGAGACATGGTCAGATGTGCGCTAACTGTGTCTACAGATGGTGAATGTTGGAAATGGTGCCTTCTGAGCTCCTTACTGTTCTCCTTCACCTAGGGTAGTGAGTAAGGTAGACGTGTACAGCTGTACGCTAACTATGTCTACAGATGGTGAATGTTGGAAATGGTGCTTTCTGAGGCTCCTTACAGTTCTTGTTCATCAAGGGTAGAAAGTAAGGGAGACATGGTCAGATGTGCGCTAACTGTGTCCACAGATGGTGAATGTTGGAAATGGTGCTTTCTGAGGCTCCTTACAGTTCTTGTTCATCAAGGGTAGAAAGTAAGGGAGACATGGTCAGATGTGCGCTAACTGTGTCTACAGATGGTGAATGTTGGAAATGGTGCTTTCTGAGGCTCCTTACAGTTCTTGTTCATCAAGGGTAGAAAGTAAGGGAGACATGGTCAGATGTGCGCTAACTGTGTCCACAGATGGTGAATGTTGGAAATGGTGCTTTCTGAGGCTCCTTACAGTTCTTGTTCATCAAGGGTAGAAAGTAAGGGAGACATGGTCAGATGTGCGCTAACTGTGTCTGCAGATGGTGAATGTTGGAAATGGTGCTTTCTGAGGCTCCTTACAGTTCTTGTTCATCAAGGGTAGAAAGTAAGGGAGACATGGTCAGATGTGCGCTAACTGTGTCTACAGATGGTGAATGTTGGAAATGGTGCTTTCTGAGGCTCCTTACAGTTCTTGTTCATCAAGGGTAGAAAGTAAGGTAGACATTTACAGCTGTGCTCTAAGTATGCCTACAGATGGTGAATGTTGGAATTGGTGGTATATGACGCTCGTTGCAGATCTTATTCACCAAGGGTAGAATGTAAGTACACATGTTCAGGTGTGCGCTATCTATGCCTTGAGGTGGTGAATGTTGGAAATGTTGCTTTCTGCAGCTTCTTACAGTTCTTCTTCATCAAGGGTAGAATGTATGGGAGACACATACAGGAGTGCGCTAACTATGACTGGAGCTGGTGAATGTTGGAAATGATGCTTTCTGATGCTCCATACAGTTCTCCTTCACCTAGGGTAGAAAGTAAGGGAGACACGTACAGCTGTGCGCTAACTATGTCTACAGATGGGGAATGTTGGAAATGGTGTTTTCTGCATCTGCTTACAGTTCTCTTTCCCAAGGGTGGCAAGTACGGGAGATATTTAAAGATGTCATTAACCATGACTGCAGATGGTGGATGTTGGAAATGGTGCTTTCCACAGGTCCTTACAGTTCTCCTTCACCGAGGGTAGAAAGTAAGGGAGACATGTACAGCTGTGTGCTAACTATGTCTACAGATGCTGAATGTTGGAAATGGTGCTTTCCGCAGCTCCTTACTGTTCTCCTTCACCTAGGGTAGAGAGTAAGGGAGACGTGCACTGCTGTACGCTAACTATGTCTACAGATGGTGAATATTGGAAATGGTGCTTTCTGAGGCCCCTCACAGTTCTTCTGCATCAAGGGTAAAAAGTAAGGGAGACAGGGTCAGATGTGCGCTAACTGTGTCTACAGATGGTGAATGTTGGAAATGGTGCTTTCTGAGGCTCCTTACAGATCTTGTTCATCAAGGGTAAAGTAAGGGAGACATGGTCAAATGTGCGCTAACTGTGTCTACAGATGGTGAATGTTGGAAATGGTGCTTTCTGAGGCTCCTTACAGTTCTTGTTCATCAAGGGTAGAAAGTAAGGGAGACATGGTCAGATGTGCGCTAACTGGGTCTACAGATGGTGAATGTTGGAAATGGTGCTTTCTGAGGCTCCTTACAGTTCTTGTTCATCAAGGGTAGAAAGTAAGGGAGACATGGTCACATGTGCGCTAACTGTGTCCACAGATGGTGAATGTTGGAAATGGTGCTTTCTGAGGCTCCTTACAATTCTTGTTCATCAAGGGTAGAAAGTAAGGGAGACATGGTCAGATGTGCGCTAACTGTGTCTACAGATGGTGAATGTTGGAAATGGAGCTTTCTGAGGCTCCTTACAGTTCTTGTTCATCAAGGGTAGCAAGTAAGGGAGACATGGTCAGATGTGCGCTAACTGTGTCTACAGATGGTGAATGTTGGAAATGGTGCTTTCTGAGGCTCCTTACAGTTCTTGTTCGTCAAGGGTAGAAAGTAAGGTAGACATTTACAGCTGTGCTCTAAGTATGCCTACAGATGGTGAATGTTGGAATTGGTGGTATATGACGCTCGTTGCAGATCTTATTCACCAAGGGTAGAATGTAAGTACACATGTTCAGGTGTGCGCTATCTATGTCTAGAGATCGTAAATGCTGGAAATGGTGCTTTCTGAGGCTCCTTACCGTTCTTGTTCATCAAGGGTAGAGAGTAAAGGAGACATGGTCAGATGAGCGCTAACTGTGTCTACAGATGGTGAATGTTGGAAATGGTGCCTTCTGAGCTCCTTACTGTTCTCCTTCACCTAGGGTAGTGAGTAAGGTAGTCGTGTACAGCTGTACGCTAACTATGTCTACAGATGGTGAATGTTGGAAATGGTGCTTTCTGAGGCTCCTTACAGTTCTTGTTCATCTAGGGTAGAAAGTAAGGGAGACATGGTCACATGTGCGCTAACTGTGTCTACAGATGGTGAATGTTGGAAATGGTGCTTTCTGAGGCTCCTTACAGTTCTTGTTCATCAAGGGTAGAAAGTAAGGGAGACATGGTCAGATGTGCGCTAACTGTGTCCACAGATGGTGAATATTGGAAATGGTGCTTTCTGAGGCTCCTTACAGTTCTTGTTCATCAAGGGTAGAAAGTAAGGGAGACATGGTCAGATGTGCGCTAACTGTGTCTACAGATAGTGAATGTTGGAAATGGTGCTTTCTGAGGCTCCTTACAGTTCTTGTTCATCAAGGGTAGAAAGTAAGGGAGACATGGTCAGATGTGCGCTAACTGTGTCTACAGATGGTGAATGTTGGAAATGGTGCTTTCTGAGGCTCCTTACAGTTCTTGTTCATCAAGGGTAGAAAGTAAGGGAGACATGGTCAGATGTGCGTCAACTGTGTCTACAGATGGTGAATATTGGAAATGGTGCCTTCTGAGCCCCTTACTGTTCTCCTTGACCTAGGGTGAAGAGTACGGGAGACGTGTACAGCTGTACGCTAATTATGTCTACAGATGGTGAATGTTGGACAAGGTGCTTTCTGAGGCTCCTTACAGTTCTTCTTCATCAAAGGTAGAAAGTAAGGGAGACATGGTCAGATGTGCGTTTACTATGTCTACAGATGGTGAATGTTGGAAATGGTGCTTTCCGCAGCTCCTTACAGGCCTCCTTCACCTAGGGTTGAAAGGAAGGGAGACATGTACAGCTGTGCGCTAGTAATATCTACATATGGTGAATGTTGGAAATGGTGCTATCTGAGGCTCCTTACAGTTCTTCTTCATTAAGGGTACAACGTAAGGGAGATATGGACAGATGTGCGCTAACTATGTCTACAGATGGTGAATGTTGGAAATGGTGCTTTCTGAGGCTCCTTACAGTTGTTCTTCATCAAGTGTAGAAAGTAAGGGAGACATGGTCAGATGTGCGCTAACTATGTCTACAGATTGTGAATTTAGGGAATGGTGCTTTCCGCAGCTCCTTACAGTCCTCCTTCACCTAGGGTAGAAAGGAAGGGAGACATGTACTGCTGTGCGCTAGTAATGTCTACAGATGGTGAATGTTGGAAATGGTGCTTTCAAAAGCTCCCTACAGTTCTCCTTCACCGTGGGTAGAAAATAAGGGAGACATGTACAGCTGTGCGCTAACTATGTGTACAGATGGTGAATATTGGAAATGGTGCTTTCTGAGGCTCCTTACAGTTCTTCTACATCAAGCGTGAGAAAGTAAGGGAGGCAAGGTCAGGTGTGCGCTAACTGTGTCTAAAGATGGTGAATGTAGGAAATGGTGCACTCTGCAGCTCCCTACAGTTCTGCTTCACCGAGGGTAGAAAGTAAGGATGACATGTACAGCTGTGCGCTAACTATGTCTACAGATGCTGAATGTAAGAAAAGGTGCTTTCCGCATCCCCTTACAGTCCTCCTTCACCTATGGTAGAAAGGAAGGGAGACGTGTACAGCTTTACGCTAGTAATGTCCACAGATGGTGAATGTTGGAAATGGTGCTTTCCGCAGCTACTTACAGTCCTCCTTCACCTAGGGTAGAAAGGAAGGGAGACATGTACAGCTATGCTCTAGCTATGTCTACAGTTGTTGAATATTGGAATTGGTGCCTTTTGAGCTCCTTACTGTTCTCCTTCACCTAGGGTAGAGCGAAAGGGAGACATTGTCATAAGTGTGCTAACTATGTCTACAGATGGTGAATGTTGGAAATGGCTCTTTCTGAGGCTCCTTACAGTTCTTCTTCATCAAGGGTAGAAAGTAAGTGAGACATGGTCAGATGTGCGCTAACTATGTCTACAGATGGTGAATGTAGGAAATGGTGCTTTCTGCAGTTCCCTACAGTTCTCCTCCAGCTAGGGTAGTACGTAAGGGAGACATGTACAGCTGTGCGCTAACTATGTGTACAGATGGTGAATATTGGAAATGGTGCCTTCTGAGCTCCCTCCTGTTCTCCTTCACCAAGGGTAGAGAGTAAGGGAGACGTGTACATATGTACGCTAACTATGTCTACAGATGGTGAATGTTGGAAATGGTGCTTTCTGAGGCTCCTTACTGTTCTTCTTCATCAGAGTAGAAAGTAAGGGAGACAAGGTCAGATGTCCGCTAACTATGTCTACAGATGGAGAATGTTGGAAATGGTGCTTTCTGAGGCTCCTTACAGTTCTTCTTCAACAAGGGAAGAATGATAGGGACACACGGTCAGATGTGCGTTAACTATGTCTACAGATGGTGAATGTTGGAAATGGTGCTTTCTGAGGCTCTTTACAGTTCTTCTTCATCAAGCGTAGAAAGTAAGGGAGGCAAGGTCAGGTGTACGTTAACTATGTCTAAAGATGGCGAATGTAGGAAATGGTGCTTTCTGCAGCTTCCTACAGTTCTCCTTCACCGTGGGTAGAAAGTAAGGGAGACATGTACAGCTGTGTGCTAACTATGACTACAGATGGTGAATATTGAAAATGGTGCCTTCTGAGCTCCTTACTGTTCTCCTTCAGCTAGGGTAGAGAGTAAGGGAGACGTGCACAGCTGTCCGCTAACTATGTCTACAGATGGTGAATGTCGGAAATGGTGCTTTCCGCAGCTCCTTACAGTCCTCCTTCACCTAGGGTAGAAAGGCGGGGAGACATGTACAGCTGTGCGCTAGTAATGTCTACAGATGGTGAATGTAGGAAATGATGCTTTCTGAGGCTCCTTACAGTTCTTCTTCAACAAGGGAAGAATGATAGGGACACACGGTCAGATGTGCGTTAACTATGTCTACAGATGGTGAATGTTGGAAATGGTGCTTTCTGAGGCTCTTTACAGTTCTTCTTCATCAAGCGTAGAAAGTAAGGGAGGCAAGGTCAGGTGTACGTTAACTATGTCTACCGATGGTGAATGTAGGAAAAGGTGCTTTCTGCAGCTCCTTACAGTCCTCCATCACCTTGGGTAGAAAGAAGGGAGACGTGTGCAGCTGTGCTCTAGTAATGTCTACAGATGGTGAATGTTGGAAATGGTGCTTTCTGAGGCTCCTTACAGTTCTTCTTCATCAAGCGTAGAAAGTAAGGGTGGCAAGGGCAGGTGTGCACTAACTGTGTCTAAAGATGGTGAATGTAGGAAACGGTGCTTTCTGCAGCTCCCTACAGTTCTCCTCCACCGAGGGTAGAACGTAAGGGAGACATGTACAGCTGTGCGCTAGCTATGTGTACAGATGGTGAATATTGGAAATGGTGCTTTCTGAGGCTCCTTACAGTCCTCCTTCACCTAGGGTAGAAAGGAAGGGAGACATGTGCAGCTGTGCACTAGTAATGTCTACAGATGGTGAATGTTGGAAATGATGCTCTCTGAGGCTCCTTAGTGTACTTCTTCATCAAGGGTAGAATGTAAGGGACACACGGTCAGGTGTGCGCTAACTATGTCTACAGATCGTGATTGTTGGAAATGTTGCTTTCTGAGGCTCCTTACAGTTCTTCTTCATCAAGCGTAGAATGTAAGGTAGGCAAGGTCAGGTGTGCACTAACTATGTCTAAAGATGGCGAATGTAGGAAATGGTGCTTTCTGCAGCTCCCTACAGTTCTCCTTCACCGTGGGTCGAAAGTAGGGGAGACATGTACAGCTGTGCGCTAACTATGACTACAGATGGTGAATATTGAAAATGGTACCTTCTGAGCCCCTTACTGTTCTCCTTCACGTAGGGTAGAAAGTAAGGGAGACATGTACAGCTATGCGCTAGCTATGTCTACAGTTGGTGAATATTGGAAATGGTGCCTTCTGAGCTCCTTACTGTTCTCCTTCACCTAGGGTGTAGAGTAAGGGAGACGTGTCCAGCTGTACGCTAACTATGTCTACAGATCGTGAATGTTGGAAATGTTGCTTTCTGAGGCTCCTTACAGTTCTTCTTCATCAAGGGTAGAATGTAAGGTAGGCAAGGTCAGGTGTGCACTAACTATGTCTAAAGATGGCAAATGTACGAAATGGTGCTTTCTGCAGCTCCCTTTAGTTCTCCTTCACCGAGGGTAGAAAGTAAGGGAGACATATACAGATGTGCGCTAACTATGTCTACAGATGGTAATTTTGGAAATGGTGCTTTCTGAGGCTCCTTACAGTTCTTCTTCATCAAGGGTAGAAAGTAAGGGAGACATGGTCAGATGTGCGCCAACTATGTCTACAGATGGTGAATGTAGGAAAAGGTGCTTTCCGCAGCCCCTTACAGTCCTCCTTCATCTAGGGTAGAAAGGAAGGGAGACGTGTACAGCTGTGCGCTATTAATGTCGACAGATGGTGAATGTTGGAAATGGTGCTTTCTCAGGCTATTTACAGTTCTTCTACATCGAGCGTAGAAAGTAAGGGATGCAACGTCAGGTGTGCGCTAACTATGTCTACAGATCGTGAATGTTGGAAATGGTGCTTTCTGAGGCTCCTTACAGTTCTTCTTCATCAAGGGAAGAATGTAAGGGAAACACGATCAGGTGTGCGCTAACTATGTCTAAAGATGGCAAATGTAGGAAATGGTTCTTTCTGCAGCTCCCTACAGTTCTCCTTCACCGATGGTTGAAAGTAAGGGAGACATGTACAGCTGTGCGCTAACTATGTCAACAGTTGGTTAATGTTGGAAATGGTGCTTTCTTAGGCTCCTTACAGTTCTTCTTCATCAAGGGAACAAAGTAAGGGAGACATGGTCAGATGTGCGCTAACTATGTCTACGGATGGTGAATTTAGGGAATGGTGCTTTCCGCTGCTCCTTACAGTCCTCTTTCACCTAGGGTAGAAAGGAAGGGAGACATGTACTGCTGTGCGCTAGTAATGTCTACGGATGGTGAATGTTGGAAATGGTGCTTTCTGTGGCTCCTTACAGTTCTTCTTCATGAAGGGTAGTAAGTAAGGGAGACATGGTCAGATGTGCGCTTACTGGGTCTACAGATGGTGAATTTTGAAAATTGTGCTTTCTGAGGCTCCTTACAGTTCTTCATCAAGCTTAGAAAGTCAGGGAGGTAAGGTCAGGTGTGCGCTAACTATGTCTAAAGATGGTTAATATTGGAAATTGTGCCTTCTGAGCTCCTTACTGTTCTCCTTCACCTAGGGTAGAGCAAAAGGGAGACATTGTCATAAGTGCGCTAACTATATCTACAGATGGTGAAAGTTGGAAATGGCGCTCTCTGAGGCTCCTTACAGTTCTTTTTCATGAAGGGTAGTAAGTAAGGGAGACATGGTCAGATGTGCGCTTACAGGGCCTACAGATGGTGAATTTTGGAAATTGTGCTTTCTGAGGCTCCTTACAGTTCTTCTTCATCAAGCGTAGAAAGTAAGGGAGGCAAGGTCAGGTGTGCGCTAACTATGTCTAAAGATGGTGAATGTAGGAAATGGTGCTTTCTGCAGCTCCCTACAGTTCTCCTTCACTGAGGGTAGAAAGTATGGGAGACGTATACAGCTGTGCGCTTGCTATGTCTACAGATGGTGAATATTGGAAATGGTGCCTTCTGAGCTCCTTACTGTTCTCCTTCACCTGGGGTGTATAGTAAGGGAGACGCGTCCAGCTGTACGCTAACTATGTCTACAGATGGTGAATGTTGGAAATGGTGCTTTCTAAGGCTCCTCACAGTTCTTCTTCATCAAGCGCAGAAAGTAAGGGAGGCAAGGTCAGGTGTGCGCTAACTATGTCTAAAGATGGTGAATGTACGAAATGGTGCTTTCTGAGGCTCCTTACAGTTCTTCTTCATCAAGGGTAGATAGTAAGGGAGACATGGTCAGATGTGCGCTAACTATGTCTACAGATGGTGAATGTAGGAAAGGCTGCTTTCCGCAACTCCTTACAGTCCTCCTTCACCTAGAGTAGAAAGGAAGGGAGAAATGTACAGCTGTGCGCTAGTTATGTTTACAGATGGTGAATTTTGGAAATGGTGCTTTCTGAGGCTCCTTACAGTTCTTCTATATCAAGCATAGAAAGTAAGGGAGGCAAGGTCAGGTGTGCGGTAACTATGTCGAAAGATGGTGAATGTAGGAAATGGTGCTTTCTGCAGCTCCCTACAGTTCTCCTCCACCGAGGGTAGAACGTAAGGGAGACATGTACAGCTGTGCGCTAACTATGTGTACAGATGGTGAATATTGGAAATGGTGCCTTCTGAGCTCCTTCCTGTTCTCCTTCACCAAGGGTAGAGAGTAAGGGAGACGTGTACATATGTACGTTAACTATGTCTACAGATGGTGAATGTTGGAAATGGTGCTTTCTGAGGCTCCTTACAGTTCTTCTTCATCAAGGGTAGAAAGTAAGGGAGACAAGGTCAGATGTCCGCTAACTATGTCTACAGATGGTGAATGTTGGAAATGGTGCTTTCTGAGGCTCCTTACAGTCCTCCTTCACCTAGGGTAGAAAGGAAGGGAGACATGTGCAGCTGTGGACTAGTAATGTCTACAGATGGTGAATGTTGGAAATAATGCTCTCTGAGGCTCCTTACAGTACTTCTTCATCAAGGGTAGAATGTAAGGTAGGCAAGGTCAGGTGTGCACTAACTATGTCTAAAGGTGGCGAATGTAGGAAATGGTGCTTTCTGCAGCTCCCTACAGTTCTCCTTCACCGTGGATAGAAAGTAGGGGAGACATGTACAGCTGTGCGCTAACTATGACTACAGATGGTGAATATTGAAAATGGTACCTTCTGAGCTCCTTACTGTTCCCCTTCACGTAGGGTAGAGAGTAAGGAAGACGTGCACTGCTGTACGCCAACTATGTCTACAGATGGTGAATGTTGGAAATGGTGCTTTCTGAGGCTCCTTACAGTTCTTCTTCATCAAGGGTAGAAAGTAAGGGAAACAAGGTCAGATGTCCGCTAACTATGTCTACAGATGGTGAATGTTGGAAATGGTGCCTTCTGAGGCTCCTTACAGTTCTTCTTCATCAACGGTAGAAAGTAATGGAGACATGGTCAGATGTGCGCTTACTATGTCTAGAGATGGTGAAATTTGGAAATTGTGCTTTCCACAGCTCCTTACAGTCCTCCTTCACCTAGGGTAGAAAGGAAGGGAGACAAGTACAGCTGTGCGCTAGTAATGTCTACAGATGGTGAATGTTGGAAATGGTGCTTTCTGCGGCTCCCTACAGCTCTTCTTCATCAAGGGTAGAAAGTAAGGGAGACATGGTCAGATGTGCGCTAACTATGTCTACAGATCGTGAATGTTGGAAATTGTGCTTTTTGAGGCTCCATACAGTTCTTCTTCATCCAGCGTAGAAGGTAAGGGTGGCAAGGGCAGGTGTGCACTAACTGTGTCTAAAGATGGTGAACGTAGGAAATGGTGAATTCGGCGGCTCCCTACAGTTCTTCTTCACCGAGGGTAAAAAGTAAGGGATACTTGTACAGCTGTGCGCTAACTATGTGTACAGATGGTATCTATTGGAAATGGTGCCTTCTGAGCTCCTTGCTGTTCTCCTTCACCAAGGGTAGAGAGTAAGGGAGACATGTACATATGTACGCCAACTATGTCTACAGATGGTGGATGTTGGCAGTGGTGCTTTCTGAGGCTCCTTACAGTTCTTCTTCATCAAGGGAAGAATGTAAGGGACACACGGTCAGGTGTGCGCTAACTATGTCTAAAGATGGCAAATGTTGGAAATGGTTCTTTCTGCAGCTCCCTACAGTTCTCCTTCACCGATGGTTGAAAGTAAGGGAGACATGTACAGCTGTGCGCAAACTATGTCAACAGATGGTGAATGTTGGAAATGGTGCTTTCTGAGGCTCCTTACAGTTCTTCTTCATCAAGCGTAGAAGGTAAGGGTGGCAAGTGCAGGTGTGCACTAACTATGTCTAGAGATGGTGAAAGTTGGATATGTTGCTTTCCACAGCTCCTTACAGTCCTCCACCTAGAATAGAAAGTAAGGGGGACATGTACAGCTGTGCGCTAACTATGTCAACAGATGGTGAATATTGGAAACGGTGCCTTCTGAGCTCCTTACTGTTCTCCTTCACCTAGGGTAGAGAGTAAGGGAGACGTGCACAGCTGTACGCTAACTATGTCTACAGATGGTGAATGTTGGAAATGGTGCTTTCTGAGGCTCCTTACAGTTCTTCATCATCAAGGGTTGAAAGTAAGGGAGACTGGGTCAAATGTCCGCTAACTATGTCTACAGATGGTGAATGTTGGAAATGGTGCTTTCTGAGGCTCCTTACAGGTCTTCTTCATCAAGGGTAGAAAGTATGGGACACATTGACAGATGTGCGCTAACTATGTCTACAGATGGTGAATGTAGGAAAAGGTGCTTTCCGCAGCTCCTTACAGTCCTCCTCCACCTAGGGTAGAAAGGTAGGGAGACATGTACAGCTGTGCGCTAGTAATGTCTACAGATGGTGAATGTTGGAAATGGTGCTTTCTGAGGCTCCTTACAGTTCTTCTTCATCAAGCGTAGAAGGTAAGGGTGGCAAGTGCAGGTGTGCACTAACTATGTCTAGAGATGGTGAAAGTTGGATATGTTGCTTTCCACAGCTCCTTACAGTCCTCCACCTAGAATAGAAAGTAAGGGGGACATGTACAGCTGTGCGCTAACTATGTCAACAGATGGTGAATATTGGAAACGGTGCCTTCTGAGCTCCTTACTGTTCTCCTTCACCTAGGGTAGAGAGTAAGGGAGACGTGCACAGCTGTACGCTAACTATGTCTACAGATGGTGAATGTTGGAAATGGAGCTTTCTGAGGCTCCTTGAAGTTCTTCTCCATCAAGGGTAGAAAGTAAGGGAGACACGGTCAGATGTGCGCTAACTATGTCTACAGATGGTGAATGTTGGAGATGGTGCTTTCTGAGGCTCCTTACAGATCTTCTTCATCCAGGGCAGAAAGTAAGGGAGACACGGTCAGATGTGCGCTAACTATATCTACAGATGGTGAATGTTGGAAATGGTGCATTCCGCATCTCCTTACAGTCCTACTTCACCTAGGGTAGAAAGGAATAGACATGTACAGCTGTGCGCTAGTAATGTGTACAGATGGTGAATGATGAAAATGGTGCTTTCTGAGGCTCCTTACAGTTCTTCTTCATCAATGGTAGAAAGTAAAGGACACACAGTCAGATGTGTGCTAACTGTGTCTACAGATCGTGAATGTTGGAAATGGTGCTTTCTGAGGATCCTTACAGTTCTTCTTCATCAAGCGTAGAAAATAAGGGAGGCAAGGTCAGGTGTGCACTAACTATGTCTAAAAATGCTGAATGTAGGAAATGGTGCTTTCTGCAGCTTCCTACAGTTCTCCTTCACCTAGGGTGGAAACTAAGGGAGACATGTACAGCTGTGCGCTAGCTATGTCTCAGATGGTGAATATTGGAAATGGTGCCTTCTGAGCTCCTTACTGTTCTCCTTCACCTAGGGTAGAAAGTAAGGAAGAGATGGTCAGATGTGCGCTAACTATGTCTACAGATGGTGAATGTTGGAAATGGTGCTTTCTGAGGGTCCTTACAGTTCTTCTTCATCAAGGGTAGAAAGTAAGGGAGACATGGTCAGATGTGCACTAACTATATCTACAGATGGTGAATGTTGGAAATGGTGCTCTCCGCAGCTCCTTACAGTCCTCCTTCACCTAGGGTAGAAAGGAAGGGAGACATGTACAGCTGTGCGCTAGTTATGTCTACAGATGGTGAATATTGGAAATGGTGCCTTCTGAGCTCCTTACAGTTCTCTTCACCTAGGGTAGAGAGTAAGGGTGACGTGTACAGCTGTTAGCTAACTATGTCTACAGATGGTGAATGTTGGAAATGGTGCTTTCTGAGGCTCCTTACAGTTCTTATTCGTCAAGGGTAGAAAGTAAGGGAGGCAAGGTCTGGTGTGCGCTAACTATGTCTAAAGATGTTAAATGTAGGAAATGGTGCTTTCTGCAGCTCCCTACAGTTCTCCTTCACCGAGGGTAGGAAGTAAGGAAGACAAGTACAGCTGGTGTGCTAACTATGTCTACAGTTGGTGAATATTTTATAAATGGTGCCTTCTGAGCTCCTTACTGTTCTCCTTCACCTAGGGTAGAGAGTAAGGGTGACGTGTACAGCTATATGCTAACTATGTCTACAGATGGTGAATGTTGGAAATTGTGGTTTCTGAGGCTCCTTACAGTTCTTCCTCATCAAGGGTAGAATTTAAGGGACACATGGTCAGATGTGCGCTAACTATGTCTACAGATGGTGAATGTTGGAAATGGTGCTTTCTGAGGCTCCTTACAGTTCTTGTTCATCAAGCATAGAAAGTAAGGGAGGCAAGGTCAGGTGTGCGCTAACTATGTCTAAAGATGGTGAATGTAGGAAATGGTGCTTTCTGCAGCTCCCTACAGTTCTCCTTCACCGAGGGTAGAAAGTAAGGGAGACATGTACAGCTGTGCGCTAACTATGTCTACAGATGGTGAATGTTGGAAATGGTGCCTTCTGAGCTCCTTACTGTTCTCCTTCACCTAGGGTAGAGAGTAAGGGAGACATGTCGAGCTGTACGCTAACTATGAGTACGGATGGTGAACATTGGAAATGGTGCTTTCTGAGGCTCCTTACAGTCCTCCTTCACCTAGGTAAAAAGGAAGGGAGACATGTACAGCTCTACCAAGGGTAGAGAGTAAGGGAGACATGTACAGCTATGCCCTAGCTATGTCTCCAGTTGATGAATATTGGAAATGGTGCCTTCTGATCCCCTTACTGTTCTCCTTCACCTAGGGTAGAGCGATAGGGAGACATTAACATAAGTTCGCTAACTATGTCTACAGATGGTGAATGTTGGAAATGGTGCTTTCTGAGGCTCCTTACAGTTCTGCTTCATCAAGTGTAGAAAGTTAGGGATGCACGGTCAGATGTGCGCTAACTATGTCTACAGATGGTGAATGTTGGAAATGGTGCTTTCTGAGGCTCCTTACAGTCCTCCTTCACCTAGGTAAAAAGGAAGGGAGACATGTACAGCTATGCGCTAGTAATGTCTACAGATGGTGAATGTAGGAAATGGTGCTTTCTGAGGCTCCTGACAGTTCTTCTTCGTCAAGGGTTGAAAGTAAGGGGGACGTGGTCAGATGTGCGCTAACTATGTCTACAGATGGTGAATGTTGGATATGGTGCTTTCTGCAGCTCCATACAGTCCACCTTCACCTAGGGTAGAAGGAAAGGGAGACATGTACAGCTGTGCACTAGTAATGTCTACAGATGGTGAATGTTGGATATGGTGCTTTCTGAGGCTCCTGACAGTTCTTCTTCATCAAGCGTAGAAAGTGAGGACGGCAAGGTCAGGTGTGTGCTAACTATGTCTACAGATGGTGAATGTTGGGAATGGTGCCTTCTGAGCTCCTAACTGTTCTCCTTCACTGAGGGTAGAAAGTAAGGGAGACACGTACTGCTGTGCGCTAACTATGTCTACAGATGGTGAATATTGGAAATGGTGCCTTCTGAGTCCCTTACTGTTCTCCTTCACCTAGGGTGTAGAGTAAGGGAAACGTGTACAGCTGTACGCTAACTATAACTACAGATGGTGAATGTTGGAAATGGTGCATTCTGAGGCTCCTTACAGTTCAGCTTCATCAACGGTAGAAAGTTAGGGACGCACGGTCAGATGTGTGCTAACTATGTCTACAGATGGTGTATGTTGGAAATGGTGCTTTCTGAGGCTCCTTACAGTTCTTCTTCATCAAGGGTAGAAAGTAAGGGAGACATGGTCAGATGTGCGATAACTATGTCTACAGATGGTGAATGTTGGAAATGTTGCATTCTGAGGCTCCTTACAGTTCTTCTTCATCAAGGGTAGAACGTAACGGAGACATGGTCAGATGTGCGCTAACTATGTCTACTGATGGTGAATGTTGGAAATGGTGCTTTCCGCAGCACCTTACAGTCCTCCTTCACCTACGGTAGAAAGGAAGGGAGACATGTACAGCTTTACGCTAACTATGTCTACAGATGGTGAATCTTGGAAATGGTGCTTTCTGCTGCTCCCTACAGTGCTACTTCACCGATGGTAGAAACTAAGAGAGACATGTACAACTGTCCGCTATCTATGTCTGCAGATGGTGAATGTTGGATATGGTGCTTGCTGCAGCTCCCTACAGTTCTCCTTCACCGAGGGCAGAGAGTAAGGGAAACATGTACAGCTGTGCGCTAACTATGTCTACAGATGGCGAATGTTGGAAATGATGCTTTCTGAGGCTCCTTACAGCTCTTCTTCATCAAGCGTAGAAAGTAAGGGAGACATGGTCAGATGTGCGCTTACTATGTCTACAGATGGTGAATGTTGGAAATGGTGCTTTCTGAGGCTCCTGACAGTTCTTCTTCATCAAGCGTAGAAAGTAAGGGAGGCAAGGTCAGGTGTGTGCTAACTATGTCTACAGATGGTGAATGTTGGAAATGGTGCTTTCTGAGGCTTCTTACAGTTCTTCTTCATCAAGGGTAGAAAGTAAGGGGGACGTGGTCAAATGTGTGCTAACTATGTCTACAGATGGTGAATGTTGGATATGGTGCTTCCTGCAGCTCCATACAGTCCTCCTTCACCTAGGGTAGAAAGGAAGGGAGACAAGTACAGCTGTGCGCTAGTAATGTCTACAGATGGTGAATGTTGGAAATGGTGCTTTCTGAGGCTCCTGACAGTTCTTCTTCATCAAGCGTAGAAAGTAAGGGAGGCAAGGTCAGGTGTGTGCTAACTATGTCTACAGATGGTGAATGTTGGAAATGGTGCCTTCTGAGCTCCTTACTGTTCTCCTTCACCTAGGGTAGTGTGTACGGGAGACATGTACAGCTGTGCGTAACTATGTCTACAGATGGTGGATGTTGGAAATGGTGCTTTCTGAGGCTCCTTACAGCTCTTCTTCATCAAGCGTAGAAAGTAAGGGAGGCAAGGTCAGGTGTGCGCTAACTATGTCTAAAGATGGTGAATGTAGGAAATGGTGCTTTCTGCAGCTCCCTACAGTTCTCCTTCACCGAGGGTAGAAAGTAAGGGAGACATGTACAGCTGTGCGCTAGTAATGTCTACAGATAGTGAATGTTGGAAATGGTGCTTTCTGAGGCTCCTTACAGTTCTTCTTCATCAAACGTAGAAAGTAAGGGAGGCAAGTTCAGGTGTGCGCTAACCATGTCTAGAGAAGATGAATGTAGGAAATGGTGCCTTCTGAGGCTACATACAGACCTCCTTCACCTAGGGTAGAAAGGAAGGGAGACATGTACAGCTGTGCGCTAGTAATGTCTACAGATGGTGAATGTTGGAAATGGTGCTTTCTGATACTCCTTACAGTTCTTCTTCATCAAGCATAGAAAGTAAGGGAGGCAAGGTCAGGTGTGCGCTAACTATGTCTACAGATGGTGAATGTTGGAAATGGTGTTTTTTGAGGCTCCTTACAGTTCTTCTTCATCAAGCGTAGAAAGTAAGGGAGGCAATGTCAGGTGTGCGCTATCTATGACTAGAAAAGGTGAATGTAGGAAATGGTATTTTCTGAGGCTCCTTACAGTCCTCCTTCACCTAGGGTAGAAAGGAAGGGAGACATGTGTAGCTGTGCGCTAGTAATGTCTAAAGATGGTGGATGTTGGAAATGGTGCTTTCTGAGGCTCCTTACAGTTCTTCTTCATCAAGCGTAGAAAGTAAGGGAAGCAAGTACAGGTGTGCGCTAACCATGTCTAGAGACGGTGAATGTAGGAAATGGTGCCTTCTGAGGCTACTTACAGTCTTCCTTCACCTAGGGTAGAAAGGAAGGGAGACATGTACAGCTGTGCGCTAGTGATGTCTACAGGTGGTGAATGTTGGAAATGGTGCTTTCTGAGACTCCTTACAGTTCTTCTTCATCAAGCGTAGAAAGTAAGGGAGGCAAGGTCAGGTGTGCGCTAACTATGTCTACAGATGGTGAATGTTGGAAATGGTGCTTTATGAGGCTCCTTAAAATCCTCCTTCACCTAGGGTAGAAACGAAGGGAGAAATGTTCAGCTGTGCGCTAGTAGTGTCTACAGATCGTGAATGTTGGAATTGGTGCTTTCTGAGGTTCCTTACAGTTCTTCACCATCAAGCGGAGAAAGTAAGGGAGGGAAGGTCAGGTGTGCGCTAACTATGTCTAGAGAAGGTGAATGTTGGAAATGGTGCTTTCTGAGGCTACTTACAGTTCTTCTTCATCAAGCGTAGAAAGTAAGGGAGGCAAGGTCAGGTGTGCGCTAACTATGTCTAGAGATGGTGAATGTAGGAAATGGTGCTTTCTGAGGCTCCTTACAGACTTCCTTCACCTAGGGTAGAAAGGAAGGGAAACATGTACAGCTGTGCGCTAGTATTGTCTACAGATGGTGAATGTTGGAAATGGTGCTTTCTGAGGCTCCTTACAGTTCTTCTTTATCAAGCGTAGAAAGTAAGGGAGGCAAGGTCAGGTGTGCGCTAACTATGTCTAGAGAAGGTGAAGGTAGGAAATTGTGCTTTCTGAGCCTCCTTACAGTCCTCCATCACCTAGGGTAGAAAGGAAGGGAGACATGTACAGCTGTGCGGTAGTAATGTCTACAGATGGTGAATGTTGGAAATGGTGCTTTCTGAGGCTCCTTACATTCCTCCTTCACCTAGGGTAGAAAGGATGGGAGACATGTACAGCTGTGCACTTGTAATGTCTGCAGATAGTCAAGGTTGGAAATGGTGCTTTCTGAGGCTCCTTACAGTTCTTCTTCATCAAGCGTAGAAGGTAAGGCAGGCAATGTCAGGTGTGCGCTATCTATGACTAGAGAAGGTGAATGTAGGAAATGGTATTTTCTGAGGCTCCTTACAGTCCTTCTTCACCTAGGGTAGAAGGGAAGGGAGACATGTACAGCTGTGCGCTAGTAATGTCTGCAGATGGTGAATGTTGGAAATGGTTCTTTCTGAGGCTCCTTACGATTCTTCTTCAACAAGCGTAGAAAGTAAGGGAGGCAAGGTCAGGTGTGCGCTAACTATGTCTACAGATGTTGAATGTTGGAAATGGTGCTTTCCGCAGCTCCTTACAGTCCTCCTTCACCCAGGGTAGAAAGGAAGGGAGACACGTTCAGCTGTGCTCTAGTAATGTCTACAGACGGTGAATGTTGGAAATGGAGCTTCCTGAGGCTCCTTACAGTTCTTCTTCATCGAGCGTAGAAAGTAAGGGAGGCAAGGTCAGGTGTGCGCTAACTATGTCTAGAGAAGGTGAATGTTGGATATGGTGCTTTCTGAGGCTCCTTACAGTCCTCCTTCACCTGGGGTAGAAAAAAAGGGAGACCTCTACAGCTGTGCGCTAGTAATGTTTACAGATGGTGAATATTGAAAATGGTGCTTTCTGAGGCTCCTTATAGTTCTTCTTCATCAAGCGTAGAAAGTAAGGGAGGCAAGGGCAAGTGTGCGCTAACTATGTCTAGAGAAGGTGAATGTAGGATATGGTGCTTTTTGAGGCTCCTTACAGTCCCCCTTCACCTAGGGTAGAAAGGAAGGGAGACATGTACAGCTGTGAGCTAGTAATGTCTACAGATGGTGAATGTTGGAAGTGGTGCTTTCTGAGGCTCCTTACAGTTCTTCTTCATCAAGGGTAGAAAGTAAGGGAGACATGTACAGATGTGCGCTGACAACGTCTAAAGATGGTGAATGTTGGAAATGGTGCTTTCTGTAGTTCGTTACGTTTCTTTTTCGCATAGGATATAAAGTAAAGGTGAAATACTCAGCAATGAACTATCCATGTCCATAGAAATTGAATGTTGATAAGAAAGCCTTCTGCAGCTCCATACTGATCCTCTCCATGTAGCGTAGAAAGTAAGGGAGACATGTACAGGTGTGAGCTAATTAAGTCCACAGATGGTGAATGTTGGAAAGGGTGCTTTCAGCAGCTCCTTTCTCTTCTTCTTTACCTAGGTTACAAAGTAGGGGAGATATGTACAGCTGTGCGTTATGTATGTCAACGGATATTTAATTTTAGAAATGGTGCTTTCTGCAGCTACTTACAGCTCTTCTTCACCTAGGGTACGAAGTAAGGGAGACATGTACAGCTGTGCGCTAACAAAGTCTACGGATGGTGAATGGTGGAAACGATGCTTTCTGAGGCTCCTTACCGTTCTTTTTCGCCTAGGATAGGATGTGAACGAGACATACTCAGCAGTGCACTGTTTATGTCCACAGATGGTGAATGTTGGTAAGATAGCTATCTGCAGCTCCTTACAGTTCTGCTTCACATAGGGTAGAAAGTAAGGGAGACATGTACAGCAGTGCGTTACCTATGACTAGAGATGGTGAATGTTGGAAATGGTGCTTCTGAGTCTCCTTACAGTTCTTTTTTGCCTAGGATGGAAAGTAAAGGAGACATACTCAGCAGTGCAATGTTTATGTCCACAGATGGTGAATGTTTGTAAGAAAGTTTTCTGCAGCTCCATACAGTTCTTCTTCACCTAGGGTAGAAAGTAAGACAGACATGTACAACAGTGCGCTAACTATGTCTAGAGATAGTGAATGTTGAAAATGGTGCTTTCTCCAGCTCCTTACAGTTCTTCTTCACGTAGGGTAGAAAGTAATGGAGATATTTACACCTGTGTGCCAACTATGTCTACGGATGGTGAATGTTGGAAAGTGGTGCTTTCTTAGGCTCCTTACAGTTCTTATTCGCCTAGGATTGAAAGTAAATTAGACATACTCAGCAGTGCACTATTTGTGTCCACAGATGGTGAATGTTGATAAGAATGCTATCTGCAGACCCTTACAGTTCTCCAGCATCTAAGGTGGAAAGAAAGGAAGAGATGTACAGCTGTGCACTATGTATGTCTACACATGTCGAATGTTGGAAATGGTGCTTCCTGCAGCTAATTACAGTTCTTCTTCACCTAGGGTAGAAAGTAAGGGAGACATGTACAGCTGTGCGGTATGTATACCCACAGATGGTGAATGTTGGTAAGAAAGCTTTGTGCAGTTCCTTACAGTTCTCCTGCATCTGGCGTAGAATGAAAGGTAGACATGTACAGCTGTGCGCTATGTATGTCTACAGATGGTGAATGTTGGAAATGGTGCTTTCTGCATCACCTTATGGTTCTTCTCCATCGAGGGTAGAATGTAAGGGAGATATGTATAGATGAAAGCTAATTATGTCTACAGATGGAGAATGTTGGAGAGGGTGCTTTCTGCAGCTCCTTACAGTTCTTTTTCATCCAGCTTAGACAGTGAGGGAGACATGTACAGGTGTGCACTAACTATGTCTAGAGATGGTGAATGTTGGAAATGGTGCTTTCTGAGGATCCTTACAGTTCTTCTTCATCAAGGGTAGAAAGAAAGGGAGACATGTACAGGTGTGCGCTAACTATGTCTACAGATGGTGAATGTTAGAAGTGGTGCTTTCTGCAGCTCCTTACAGTTTTTCTTCATCAGGGGTAGATAGTAAGGGAAATAGAGTGCTATCCTCGCCTCTCCTCGGACTACCAGGGAGGTGGTAACCCAGACATCCGATCTGACCTTCAGCACAGCCACTTCATCAGCTTCTGCTAAGACGAAGACCCAGAAGTCAGATGCACGGACCTTCAAGAAGGAACCGTCCCGTGCAGACTTCATACGTACTTCGACCTCCCAGCCTTCGACCGGTACTTCCACCAAACGTCCTTCCAAGAAGGCTCATAGGAAGCACAGTTGTCCTTTTTCGCCACGGCGCATTTCTTCTCCTGCGCCACCCAGCGGTTGCCGCCCCAGGCCGTCATCCGTTTCGCCTGGCCGCACCGCTGGTAGCCGAACATCTGGCCGTTCACCGGCGGAGGAAGCTCCCCCTCCCGGCCATCCTCCCAAGATGGCCGATGAACCTATAGACCCAATGGACGATGACTGTCCGCCTACTGATAGCGGCGGCGGTGCTCGCTCGAAGCCAGGCCCTCAGCGGCCTTCGAGGTGACCCCTTCTTTCATTTTCCTCTCTTCTTACGATGGCACTTATTCACTGGAATATTCGCAGCATTCGCTCCAACCCAGAGGACCTGAAGTTGCTGCTCTGCTTGCACCGTCCGCTATTCGTAGCCCTCCAGAAATTGAAGCTACGCCCATGCGATCACATTGCCTTGGCACACTACACCTCTGTGCGTTTTGACCTACCCCCTGTGGTAGGTATCCCAGCTCATGGAGGGGTTATGTTGCTGGTCCGGGATGATATTTACTATGATCCCATCACGTTGCACACTGGCCTGCAGGCAGTTGCCATCCGCATTACTCTTCCCACTTTTACATTTTCCATTTGTACCGTTTACACTCCATCGTCATCTGCCGTTACCAGGGCAGACATGATGCAACTTATTGCTCAGCTACCTGCACCATTTTTGTTAACTGGAGACTTCAATGCCCACCATCCCCTTTGGGGCTCTCCAGCATCCTGCCCGAGGGGCTCCCTGTTAGCAGACCTTTTCAACCAGCTCACTCTTGTCTGCCTCAATACTGGCGCCCCTACTTTTCTTTCGGACACATCTCACACCTATTCCCATTTAGACCTCTCTATATGTACTCCCCAACTTGCACTCCGGTTTGAGTGGTATGCACTTTCTGATACATATTCGAGCGACCACTTCCCGTGTGTCATCCATCTCCTGCAGCATACCCCCTCTCCGTGCTCCTCTAGTTGGACCATCTCCAAGGCTGACTGGGGGCTCTTCTCTTCCAGGGCGACCTTTCAGGATCAGCCCCCAGGGGCTCAGCATTCGTTTTCTGGGTACGGGCTTGGCGACCCCGGGGTTTATGAGCTGGGGACTGGTAAGCGCCGCCAGTCCCCTGTCACCATAACCTCTAAGCATACTTCAACGACCACCGTGCGGCGCGGCGGTGGAATGTTGTGTGTCTCAGGGAATGGGGATCTTGGCTTGACCGCCCGGATCGCGAGGATGGAATAAACCTCTATAAAAAAAACCTCAATCTCAAGGTGTGCTGCCTGCTGATGAGATGCATGGCTGTTGAGGTGGAACAGTCGATAGCGGGCAACCTCTGGGGAACCTGCCACACCTCAGTTGTATAAGGCTTACCTAGGCACACGGGGCTCTGTCTAGGTGGACTTCTAGTTCCCTAGCTGCTCGTGGGACCGAGATGGATCCTTCGAAATTCTCTTTTCTTCCTCCCAGCGGAAAGGGTGGGCTGCTGGAAGGTTCTAACACCCAGTCTCTTAAGAGGGCCCGTGCAGTCAGTCCCCCTGACTCCGGCGCTTCTTTTAAAAGTCCTGTCTTAGGTAACAGAATGCATTCTGGTAATCCGAATGTGTTTCTCATTGTGAAACGGAAGGAGGGTAGTTTCGAGAAGGTTTCGCCCTTCTATATCCAAAAGGGATTGGAGGGAATCTGTGGCTCCTTAAAATCGGTGAAGCGCTTACGTAATGGGACCTTGCTAGTGGAAACTTCCACTTCCCAGCAAGCAACTAACCTCCAATCTGCTAAATGCCTTGGAGAGTATGCCATAGACACCAAACTGCACAGCACCTTGAACTATAGCAAAGGTGTTGTGACATGCCGGTATCTAGCTGATATTCCCAAGGAAGAACTGCAACATGAGTGGGCTCCGGAAGGTATCGTTGATGTCCAACACATCATGAAGAGGGTTGATGGCACTCTTGTCAAATCCGACTCCTTTATTCTGACCTTCAATAGCACAACACTTCCTGAACATGTTAAAGCTGGCTTCCTTCGCCTTAGTGTGAGGCCTTATTTCCCGGCCCCAATGCGCTGTTTCAAATGCCAGCGTTTTGGGCATACCACCTTAGGCTGTAAAGGCGATGCGACTTGTGGAAACTGTGGTCAGGCTGCTCATGAAGGAGTTGGTTGCTCGTCTCCGGCTAAATGTCTTAATTGCTCTGGGAACCACCCTGTTTGGAGTAGGGACTGCCGCATATTTTTAGAGGAACGCAAGGTCCAGGAAATAAAAACCACCAAGCGTATCCCCTATGGTGAGGCCAAGAAGATTTATAAGTCGATGCAACCTCCCACATTTGCTACATCTTTTGCATCCCTGGTCCAGAAGCCTACTCCAAAAGTCGATGCCTCAACGCAGACTGAGGTGGTGAGTGTTGGCACTAACACCTGTAGCTGTCAGTGCACTTGCAACGCAGCCAGTGTTCCAGAGCCAGTAGCCCCTACTCGAACGGCAGACAAAAGTACAGTGGCGGACTTGGTCCAGCCCCTCGCACCTCCAACAGCTGAGGTTGTCCCCAAGCCCAGTGCGCCACTTACCACTCCCACATCCGCTCCCCCAAAGTCCTCCAAGCCACAGAAAGCTACTGTGCAGCAGCAACAGCGGGTCAAATCCCGTGGTAAACCATCTGACCATGCGGATGTTGTTTTACGCGAGGCTTCATCCGACTCTTCCCCAGAGTTGATGGAGTACGATGTATGTGTGGGGCAATCATCTCGTCCCACGCCTGCCCCTCCACCTGCTGCGGTCTCCCCACCCCGTCGGAGAGACAGGATGAAGGTGCTACCCCCAACATAGATGGCTCCCATACTCCAGTGGAACTTGCAAGGGTTCAGGACGCATGTGGAGGAACTTCGTCTACTTTCTCAGGGTAGACCACTGTGTCTCTGTCTCCAGGAGACGTATTTCCATCCATCATACTCCCCTGAGATACGAGGCTATACACTCCACAAAAAGGACGACCTGCGTGGAGAGAGAGCTAGAGGAGGCGTAGGTATTTTCGTCAGGACGGACTACCATTCCTCGCCTCTCTCACTTACGACGACTCTACAGGCCGTCGCTGTGTCCGTGCACGTGCGTCATACATTGACTGTATGTTCACTTTACTTGCCCCCACATGATGCTCTTGATGAAGCGGCCCTCACCGACCTTCTTACACAGCTCCCCCAGCCATTCATTATTTGTGGTGATTTTAATGCCCACAATGTGCTTTGGGGCTCTGCAATTACCTGTCCCAGGGGTAGTGCAATTGAGAGGCTTCTCCTGTCATCCTGCGCCTACTTGCTCAATGGAGGACAGAGTACTCATTTCTGCACGGTGACTGGGTCGTTCTCTGCCATTGATCTCTCGGTTTGCTCTCCAGCTCTTGCCGCCAGTGCTCACTGGGAAGTGGTCGCTGACTTGCACGGCAGTGATCATTTCCCAATCTGGATTTACCTGCCAGATGGCGTGGGGCCCGAAAGGAGACCACCACGATGGGTGCTCAGTGGAGCTGACTGGACACTTTATAGCCAGTTGGTCCAATTCGAACACTGTGCGAATGTTGAGGTGTGGGTGGATCATATTATCAAAACGGTCCACCATGCCGCTGCGGCATCCATTCCACAGTCCACAGGCCACCGGAAAAGGCCACCTGTGCCTTGGTGGAGTGACGAATGCCGCTCTGCAATCAGGACCAGGCGTGCGGCTCTGCGGCGGTTCAAGTGTCGGCCGACTGCTGAGAATCTTGCAGCCTTTCGGGTGGTGAGGGCGAGATGTCGCCGCATTATTCGTGAGAGCAAGAAGAGGTCGTGGCAAAAGCTCCTGAACACCATTAATCGTTCCACCAAAAGTTCCATTGTGTGGGAGACCATTAGGAGAATTTCTGGCAGAGGAGGGAGGTGCCCCATAGCTGCTGTAATGAATAACGGCACTCTCCACACAGATCCGCGAGACATTGCCCAGACTATGGCAGCATATTTTGCGACAGTTACTGCCACAACCAGTCAGGATCCAGGTTTCCAGCGCCATAGAGCGGTTGCTGAGAGGTGTAGTCTGAACTTCCAGCCCACCTCTCGTGAAGTTTACAACTGCCCTTTTTCTATGTGGGAGCTGGATTCTGCATTGTCTGGAGTTCGTGACACTTCCCCTGGTCACGACAGGATCCATTACAGTATGCTATGGCACCTCACAATGCGCAACAAAGAAATCCTCCTCGCACTTTTTAATGCCATTTGGGCGTCGGGTCACTTTCCTGACGCGTGGCGTGAGGCAGTTTTAATCCCTTTTTTAAAACCTGGGAAAGACCGCTCGAGCCCAAGTAGCTACCGTAGTATTGCCCTCACTAGTTGCATAGGGAAGACCTTGGAGCGGATGGTCAACCGCCGCCTTGTCTGGATGTTAGAATCCCGGCAACTACTTAGTCGCTATCAGTGTGGTTTCAGGAGGTTTCGTTCCACCTTCGATAACCTTGCCCTCCTGGAGGCGGCTATCCAACAAGCTTTCCTACGCCGTCATCACCTTATAGGTGTATTTTTCGACATCGAGAAGGCCTACGATACCACTTGGCGGCGTCTCATCCTGGAGCAGCTTCACGAATGGGGTTTTCGTGGTTGTCTTCCTCTTTTTATTCAGTCTTTCCTCTCGCCACGATATTTTAGATACCGAATTGGTGACGTCCTGTCTGATCGCTTTGAGCAGGAGAACGGTGTCCCTCAGGGTAGCGTTTTAAGTGTGACTCTGTTTGCCATCGCTATTAATCGCATTACGTCCATGGTGAAAAGTCCTGTCCAGTGTTCTTTATTTGTGGATGATTTCTCTTTGTTCTGCTCTTCTTCAAGCCTTGCAACGACAACTCGTCAGTTGCAACTTACGAGTAGGCGTTTGGATGACTGGGCGCTGAAGAGTGGATTTAAGTTTTCCACCGAGAAGTCTGTATGTGTTCTTTTTAACCGTTCTCGTTCGATTTTCACCTTTCCTGAGTTGCGCTTGAGGGACACTATTCTTTCTTTTAAAGACACGGTGAGATTTCTGGGGCACATTTTTGACTCGAGGCTCACGTGGTTACCTCATCTTAAAGACCTGAAACGGCGGTCGCTTCAGGCTTTAAGCATTTTAAAATGTCTTAGCCACAGTACATGGGGAGCTGACAGGACTTGTCTGCTCCATTTTTACAGGGCGTTTGTGCGATCTCGGCTCGATTATGGGTGCACGGTGTATCGGTCTGCGAGGCCTTCGTACTAGAAGATTTTGGACGTTGTCCACCATGAAGGGCTGTGGTTGGCCACTGGGGCATTCCGAACTAGCCCCATACCAAGCCTCTGTGTAGAGGCTGGTGAACCGCCACTTCATATGCGGCGACGGCTACTTACGGTACGCCAGGCGTATAAAACTTTGTCCACACCGTACACACCTGCATACCATACCGTTGCTCAGCCTCCTCTGGCACGGTTATTTCATAACCGGCAACGTGCGACGCAGCCCTATGGGATTCGCGCACAGGATTGCCTCGCTGCAATGTCTATGGCTGGTCTTCGTGTTTTACGTCGCGGTTGGAGCGGATCTCCACCTTGGCTCCTCCGGAGACCCAAACTTATTTTAGATTTGACTCGTTTTAAGAAGGATGGCACGCCAGATTTTACATTCCAGTCACTTTTTTTTAACATTTTAGATGTGCATTACGGTTTCACTGTCGTTTACACTGATGGCTCCAAACAGGAGAATTTCCTTGGCTGTTCTGTGGTGTTCCCTGACCATGTTACCCGGATTCGCCTCCCTGCTGAATATACCGTTTTCGCAGCGGAGCTCCACGCGATCCTGACGGCACTGGAGCAGATGCATCGTGTTCGGGGCGATCGATTTCTTCTCTGCTCCAATTCTCTTAGTGCCTTACAATCGCTGCAGAACCTGTACCCGACTGAAGAGATGGTCCAGCTGATACATAGCCAACTGTACTTGCTCCAACAGCGGGGTAAAGAGGTATCCTTCTGCTGGGTGCCTGGTCATGTCGGCATCTGGGGCAATGAACAGGCTGATCGGGCTGCCAAGGAGGCCTGCAGAGAGCAGGATGTGGTCCAGTGTCCTATCCCCTTGCAGTCAGTCATCGCTGCACTCCACAGGAAGTGCATGGACTTGTGGGAGGACGAATGGCTGGCGGTGACGGCCAATAAACAGCGGTCGGTAAAGTCAACCACTCGGCCGTGGCGTTCCTCCTGTCGGTTGCTCAGGCGGGAAGAGGTGGCCCTCACACGTCTTCGGATGGGGCACTGTCCTCTGACGCATAGCTATTTATTACGGCGGGAGGATCCTCCGTTTTGTGATGCTTGTGGCGTGCACATCTCTGTCCGCCACATTTTAACAGACTGCATTTTATACCGTGATGCAAGGGCAGAAGCACAAGTTGATGGTGATCTGCCCTGTGTTTTAGCTAATGATGAGACGTGTGTGTCTAGGGTTTTTAAGTTTTGTGATGTGTCTGGACTCTGGCCTAAACTTTTAGGCTGGAGGTTTTAGTGTATTGCAGAGTGGCTGACTCCTCCCTTTTATTCCTTGCGGTCAGCCAGCCACTTCCATCTGCTACATTGTTTTAGCCCCCTCTCTCGTTTTCTTCCTGTGTTGTCCATGTTTTACTGCTGACGCCCTGCTTCATCCCACGCTTCGGTGTGGGTGAGCACATCTTTTCCGATGATTGTTTCCCGTGTTTTATGTTCCGTTTTATGTAAATATTCTGAGCTTTTTTTTTTCCTTGACACCCGTCTCACTATGATGCTGAACGGGCGCTGAAGACCTTGCTGTCGTGCGCCCACAAAACCCCTCTACTACTTTCAGGATCAAACCTTCACAAGCTGCGATCGTCAGGTCGCACACCTCACGGATGTCATTCCCACTGCTGCTGAATATTCCATCCCTCACCCTACTTCTTCTCCACGTAGCATACCGGTCCCCTGGTGGACCGCAGCATGTAGAGACGCTTTACGTGCTCGTCGACGTGCTTTACGCACCTTTAAACGCCACCCTACAGTGGCGAATTGTATCAATTATAAACGATTATGTGCTCAGTGTCGTCGTATTATTAAAGAAAGCAAGAAAGCCAGCTGGGCTGCTTTCACAAGCACCTTCAACAGTTTTACTCCTTCTTCTGTTGTCTGGGGTAGCCTGCGCCGGCTATCTGGCACTAAGGTCCACTCACCAGTTTCTGGCTTGACGGTCGCGAATGACGTCCTTGTGGCCCCTGAGGATGTCTCCAATGCCTTCGGCCGCTTTTTCGCAGAGGTTTCGAGCTCCGCTCATTACCACCCTGCCTTCCTCCCCCGCAAACAGGCAGAGGAGGCTAGGCCACCTAACTTCCGCTCCTCGAATCGTGAAAGTTATAATGCCCCATTCACCATGCGGGAACTCGAAAACGCACTTGGCCGATCACGGTCCTCTGCTCCAGGGCCTGATTCTATTCATATTCAGATGCTGTAGAACCTTTCTCCTGCGGGTAAAGGTTTTCTTCTTCGTACATACAATCGCATCTGGATTGAGGGACATGTTCCCGCATGCTGGCGCGAGTCTATTGTTGTCCCGATTCCTAAGCCAGGGAAGGACAAGCACTTGCCTTCCAGTTATCGACCCATCTCGCTTACCAGCTGTGTCTGTAAAGTTATGGAGCGAATGGTTAACTCTCGATTGGTTGGCTGCTCGAGTCTCGACGCCTTCTTACCAATGTACAATGTGGATTTCGTAGGCGCCACTCTGCTGTTGACCATCTGGTTACCTTGTCGAACTTCATTATGAATAACTTCTTGCGGAAGCGCCCGACCGCGGCTGTGTGATTTGGAGAAGGCTTACGACACCTGTTGGAGGGCGGGCATTCTCCGCACCATGCATACATGGGGCCTTCGCGGTCGCCTCCCTCTTTTTATTCGTTCCTTTTTAATGGATCGACAGTTCAGGGTACGTGTGGGTTCTGTCCTGTCCTGTCCTGTCCTGTCGGACACCTTTCGCCAGGAGAATGGGGTGCCACAGGGCTCAGTTTTGAGCGTCGCTCTCTTCGCCATCGCGATCAATCCAATAATGAATTGCCTCCCAGCTGATGTATCAGGCTCCTTTTCGTGGACGATTTTACCATCTATTGCAGCGCGCAGTGTACACGTGTCCTGGAGCGCTGTCTTCAGCATTCTCTTGACCGTCTTTACTCCTGGAGTGTCGCCAGTGGCTTCCGTTTTTCTGCCGAGAAGACGGTCTGTATTAACTTCTGGCGCTACAAAGAGTTTCTCCCACCGTCCTTACGACTCGGTCCCGTTGCTCTCCCAATCGTGGAGACAACCAAATTTTTAGGCCTTACATTTGACAGGAAACTTAGCTGGTCTCCACATGTGTCATATTTGGCTGCCCGTTGTACCCGTTCTTTAAATGTCCTCCGTGTTCTCAGTGGTATGTCGTGGGGAGCGGATCGAACCATCCTACTTCGTCTATATCGGTCGATCGTCCGCTCCAAGCTGGATTATGGGAGCTTCGTATACTCCTCTGCACGGCCATCCATCTTACGCCGCCTCAACTCCATACAACATCGGGGTTTATGACTTGCGATCGGAGCGTTTTATACTAGTCCCGTAGAGAGTCTTCATGCTGACGCTGGCGAATTGCCACTCACCTACCGGCGCGATATACTGCTTTGTCGGTATGCCTGTTGGCTACTGTCAATGCCCGACCACCCGTCTTATCGTTCCTTTTTTGACGACTCTCTCGACCGTCAATACGGGTTGTATGTCTCTGCCCTGCTACCCGCTGGAGTTCGCTTTCGTCGCCTCCTTCAACACCTTAATTTTTCACTCCCTGCAACCTTTCGAGTGGGCGAGAGCCACACGCCACCTTGGCTCCAGGCTCAGGTTCGCGTTCACCTTGACCTCAGCTCGCTCCCAAAAGAGGTTACCCCCGGTTCGGTCTACCTCTCCCGTTTTGTGGAACTTCGTTCGAAGTTCATCAACATGACTTTCATTTATACAGATGGCTCTAAGACCAATGACGGGGTCGGGTGTTCCTTTACTGTCGGGGCACAAAGTTTCAAATACCGGCTCCATGGACATTGTTCGGTCTTCACAGCTGAGCTCTTTGCCCTCTACCAGGCTGTTCTTTACATCTGCTGCCACCGACATTCTGCTTATGTCATCTGCTCCGATTCCCTGAGCGCCATCCAGAGCCTCAGTGATCCGTATCCGGTTCACCCTTTCACGCACCGGATCCAACGCTCTCTTCGGCAGCTGGTGGACGTCGGTTCTCCGGTTAGCTTTATGTGGGTCCCTGGCCATGTCGGTATCCCTGGGAACGAAGCTGCAGATGCCGCGGCCAAGGCTGTGGTCCTCCAGCCTCGGACAGCTTCTTGTTGTGTCCCTTCATCCGATTTTAGCAGGGTTATTTGTCGGCGCATTTTATCGCTGTGGCATGCCGATTGGGCTGCACTTACAGACAACAAGCCTCAGGCCTTAAAACCTCTTCCCGTGGCTTGGACGTCATCCTCCCGCCCTTCTCGGTGGGAGGAGGTAGTTTTGGCCCAGTTAAGAATTGGACACTGCCGGTTCAGCCATCGCCATCTGCTGACGGCTGCACCGGCGCCGTTCTGCCCATGTGGACAATTGCTGACGGTCCGCCACATTTTAATGTCCTGTCCGGATTTTAACACACTGCGTCTAGATCTTAACCTGCCATGTACTTTAGATGCCATTTTAGCGGATGACCCACGAGCAGCTGCTCGTGTTCTTCGTTTTATCAATTTGACAAACCTCTCTCAGGATATTTGATGATGCTGTTTTTTAATCCTATGCCAGTCAGTCTGTCTTTTATCGTGTTTTCCATTTTAGTTGTTGTTTTAAACTTGTGCCTCGCGGTGCATTCTTAACGTAGCCAGGGCGCTAATGACCATTAAAGTTGTGCGCCCTAAAACCACAAAAAAAAAAAAAAAAAAAAAAAAAAGAAGCTGTGCGTTAACTATTTCTACAGGTGGTGAATGTTGGTAAGGAAACTTTCTCAGTTCCTTCGAGTACTTATTCACATTGGGTAGGAAATAGAGGGGATATATAAAGTTGTGCAGTAACTATATCTGCATATTGTGAATGTTGGCAAGGAAGCTTTCTGCAGCTCCTACCAGTACTTATTCACTTAGAGAAGAAAATGAAGCAGATATATACAGCTCTGCACTGAGTGTACCTCCAGATGTTGAATGTTGGTAAAGAAACTTTCTGTAGCTCATTCCATTATTTCTTCACCTATGGTAGAACATAAAAGTGACATATACAGCTGTGTGGTAACTATATCTGTAGATCGTGAATGTTTTTAAGGTATCTATCTTCAGTTCCTCTTAGTACTTCATGACCTTGAGGAGACACCCCCCCCCCCCCACGGGGTTCACAACTCTTTTGTAGATACGTGTGTACCGAGGGCAGCAGTGCTAGCTAGTGTAGTCTTCCTTTCTTTCTGGGCTCTATACCTTCTTATTCCACATCCTTCTCCATCCCCCATCTCCCCCATCCCCCCCCCTCACATCTCACCATTGCACGCTCTCTCTCTCTCTCTCTCTCTCTCTCTCTCTCTCTCTCTCTCTCTCTCTCTCTCTCTCTCTCTCTCCACTTGGAGTACGTTAATTCCTACATATGGAGACAGATGCTCGAAACTGTGAAACAGTCTCTCTTTTTCGATTGCTCTACTGGCAAGTCTTTGTCCTCCTTCTGTTTTCCTCTTTTGCTCACCTCTTTTCTTTACTATTTTCTCTGCTGCAGCATTTGATACCTCTCCTCTTTCCTTTCCTTTTCTTTGTTCCTCTTTTATCTTTTTTCCTCCCTGTGCATGTCTGAAGGCTGTCCCATGCATTCCCATGCTTTATTCTCTGCCCCAAGTAGACAACTAGCATATGTTCGTACCCCCTGGTAACTGCCATGCAATGGGAGATGTGATTACCCGAGCTGATGCCTTACGGAAGTTTCCTCCGTCTGTTACATGGCAGGTGTGACCTGAGGTGTGAACAGTCACCTAAGGCATGAGTGCACTCAGAGAGAGCCCCCACAAGGAAGGAACGTGCCATCAAAGATGCCGGTAATCATGGGGGGATACTTCTGCAATGGTTTCCTCATTATCTACTATGTCTGCTCATAAGTGAAAGTTAAATGAGTCTCGGCCACCGCTAATTCTTCCATCAGTGCCACTGTTCCTTGTTGTTTCTTGGTCAGATGAAGGTCAAGACTCCCCCCCCCCCCCCCCAGTCTACCCTTTCATTATTCAGAAAGGTCTTGATGCAATTGCAGATCCTGTTAAGTCTTGTTCCCTATTACAAAATGGCATCTTGTTAGAAACAGTCGGTGCCCTCCAGGCACAAAAATTTCTGCCTACTTCACTGCTACACACTTTCCCTGTCCAGTTGGAAGTGCACTACGCTTTTAATTCATCATGTGCGGTCGTTTATATGCGCTCCCTCGACAGATTGTCTGATGAGGAAATTCAAAACTAACTGTCTGACCAGGGCATAACGGCTGTTCATTGAGTCATGAAAAGGGTTGACATGGTCTTTGTTCCAACCTGTACTGTCTTCTTGACATTTGACAGAGTTCAACTTCCATTGAACATACAAGAGAGCTACAAGATAATTTCTGTTCACCCTCACATCCCAAACCCTACGCGTTACTATCGGTGTCAGCGGTTTAGTCATACCAGTCAGTCATGTTCCAATCTGGCCAAATGCGTTATGTGTGGCAAGAATGCCCTTGAGGATGCTTGTCTACCTCCATCCCCTTGTTGCATCATCTGTGTTGGTGACCATGCTGCTTCCTCTTGAGATTGTCCCATTTTTAAAGACAAACGGCTCATTCAGTAAATCAGCGTGAAGGAAAAGGTGTCGACATTTACTGTTCAAAAGTTATTTGCCAGTCGAAACCCACTGTGCCTCACACAGGTAAATACAGCATTGGCCTTGCCTCTCCTCGGCCTACAAAGGAGGCAGCCATGCAGACTTGTGATCTCAGGTTTAATGCCACAGTTATCAGATCAGCCAGCGCAGAGGTCGTACGTTGAACCTCCCCACTCTCAGCTGCTCACTCTGTGGTGCAGTCTTCATCGGGTTCTGCTAAATCCCAAGCCCCAAAATCAGATTCCTGGACTTCCAAAAAAGAGCCTACTTGTGAAGATTTTTTACGTACGCCGACTTCACAACCACCGATTCCTCCTTAATCTCAACGTCCTGTTTTCAAGAAGACTAATAAGAAACCGAGTTCCTCTCCTTCTCTGCCATGGCATGTCTCATCTACAGCACGATCTGGTGGTAACCGCCCTCAGCTGTCTTCTGTGTTGCTGAGGCACACTGCAGGTGGCCGATCAACAGGCCAATCGCTGGTCGTAGGAGCTGCTACCACAACATATGGATCAGGATCTTCTGCGTTCAGCAGAATGCCATTCCACGCTGTCAACCGCGGGCTCTGAACAGTCGTTGAGTTGTGGGCAACCTTTGTCACATTCTTGCCTTTTCTGTCCACTCTATGTCCATTATCCATTGGAATATCAGCGGCATTTGAGCCAATTGGTATCAATTGCCTATCCTCTTATGATCCTACTGGCTGGTCATCTTCTGTCTTCAGGAACAAAGCTGTGTCCCCACAATCGCTTTGTTTTCCCCCATTTTCAGTCAGTGCAATTTGATCTCCCCTCTGTTGAAGACATTCCAGCACATGGGGGACTCACAATTCTTCTCCATGATACTCTCCATTATCACCCAATCCCCTTAAAAAGTTCCTTCCAAGCTATCATTGCCACTGTCCGTCTTTCCCTTTCTGGATACACCTTCTCTCTTCGTACTGTATACATTTCATCGTCCACACCAATGGCAAGAGCTGATTTCCTTCATCTTCTTGGTCAGCTTCCACCCCCCCCCCCCCCCCCCCCCACCACCCTATTTGCTGGTTGGGGACTTCAGTGCCCACCATCCACTTTGGGGATCTCTGTGACCTTGTCCACATGGCTCACTATTGATAGGCGTCTTCCATCAAGCAGATCTTGTTTGCCTCAACAGTGGGGACCCTACATTTTTGTCTGCCTCTACAACAAATTTCTCTGATTTGGACCTTCTGGTCGGTTTTGTTCTGCTAGCTCAGTGCTTCGAATGATTTGCTCTTGCTGTTACACACTTGAGTGACCACTTTCCATGTGTCCTTATATTGCAGCCACAACTGCCATATATGCACGTGAGATGCTGGAAGTTTGCCCAAACCAATTGGACACATTTTTTGTCTCTAGCAGCATTCGATGACCGTCACTTTCCTAGCATCGATGATGAGGTCACTCATATTACAGAAGTTATTCTTACAGCTGTGGATCATTCAATACCTTGCACCTGCGATTTGCCCTGGCAGCCCCCAGTTCCTTGGTGGAATGAGGCATGCCTTGCACAAAGCGTAAGTGGCGATGTGCTCTTCGGGTTTTCCGACACCATCCTACTTGGGCAACAGTATCCGCTATAAGCATTTCTGTGCACGATGCCGTCAAGTCATTCGCGATAGCAAGAAGGCAAGCTGGGACTTCACTAGCTCATTTAACACCTTCACTCGCTTCTCGGAAGTTTGGAGTCAGATTCGAGGGTTATCTGGCGCACCTAGTTTCTCCCCGGTCTCTGGGCTCACTGTCGCACATGGTACATTAGTGGACCCCATTGCAATTTCTAACTCATTGGATCAACACTTTGCTGAGATTTCGAGCTCTTCATATTACCCGCCTGCTTTTCTCCTGAAGAAATGTGCAGTGTAAGTGCGACCTCTTGCTTTCTCCTCTCAAAATAGCAAAAGCTGTAATACTGTTTTCTCCATGTGGGAACTACAACAAGCACTCTCTTCTTCTCTCTTCTTCTCTCTTCTTCTCTCTTCTTCTCTCTCTTCTGCCCCAGGACCCGATGGCATCCATGTCCTAATGTTGCTGCATTTATCATACCCTAGTCTGCGTTACCACCTTCGCCTTTATAATCAAATTTGGACCGACAGTACTTTTCCCAGAAGATGGCAGGAAGGTATCATAGTTTCTGTTCTGAAACCTAGGAAGGACAAACATCTCTCCCCTAGCTATCACCCCATTTCTCTCATGAGTAGTGTATGTAAGGTTTTGGAGCATATGGTGAATTGCTGTTTAGCCTGTTGGCTGGAGTCCTGAAATATTTTAACACCTGCCCAATGCAGTTTCCAAAAGCATCGTTCTGCAGTTGACCATGTTGTTGCTCTCTCCACTTACATCATGAACAATTTTATCAGGAAACGCCAAACAGTAGAAATATTTTTTGATCTGGAGAGAGCATACGATACCTGTTGGAGGACGGGTATCCTCCACTTACTGTTCTTTTGGGGCTTTCGAGGTCGACTGCCCGTTTTTATTCGTGAATTTATGGCAGATCACACACTTAAAGTGTGGGTGAACATTACATTCTCTCATACTTTCTCTCAAGAAAACGCGGTAGCCCAGGGCTCTGTGCTAAGTGTTGTACTGTTTGCCATTGCCATAAATCCAATTATGGAGTGTCTCCTTCCTAATGTCTCAGACTCCCTCTTTGTGGACGATTTCGTGACCTACCATAGAGGTTTTGCACCCTAAAACCATAACAATAAACCTAGGGTAGAAAATAAGAGATATATACAGCTGTGCAGTAACTATATTTGCAGATGGTGTATGTTGGCAAGGGAGCTTTCTGTAGCTCCTTCCAGTACCACATCACCTAGGATAGAAAATAAAGGTGATAAGTACAGTTGTGCAGTAACAATATCTGCAGATGGTAGATGTTTTTAAGGAAGCTCTCTGCTGCTCCTTCCAGTACTTCTTCACATAGAGTAGAAAATCAAGGCGATATGTACAGCTGTGCAGTAGCTATACCTGCAGATGGTGAATATTGGTAAGGCAGCTGTCTGCAGACTCTTCCATAACTTCTTCACCTAGGGTAGAAGATAAAGGTAATACATACAGCTGTGGAGTAACTGTATCTGCAGATTGTGAATGTCGGTAAGGAAGCTTTCCGCTCCTTCTTCCATAACTTCGTCATTTAGAGGTGAAAATCTAGGCGATATGTACAGTTAAGCAGTACATATATATTCATCTTGCAAATGCTGGTTGGAAGCTTTCTTCAGCTATTTCTATAAGTCTTTTGCGTAGGGTAGAGTTTCAAGGCGATGTGTACATCTGTGCATTAACTCTATCTACAGATAATGACTGGTGGTAAGAAAGCTTTCTGCAGCTTTTTTCATAAATATTTTCCTCTGGTTAAGAATCATTGGTGACACTACAGCTGTGTCACATCTATATCTTCAGATAGTGACTTATGGTAGAGAAGCATTCTCCAGTTTTTTTGTTTCATAAGTTTTTCAGCTAGGGTTAAGAATACAGGGTGATGTGTACAAGTAAACAGTTACTATATCTACAGGGAGTTGCAAGTCGGTAAGAAGCTTTTGCCAGCTTCTTTCATAAATTTTCACACAGGATTAAGAACCAAGTTCAATGTGTAGAACTGTGTGGTAATTATATCTACAGATTGTGAATGGTTGTGTGGAATGTTTCTGTACCTTCTTTCATAAATTTTTTACTCTGGTTAAGAATCATCTTCAACATGTACAGCTCTGCCATAACTATACTTTCAGATAATGAACGATCACAAGGAACACTTCTGCGCCTTTTTCCAAAAATTTTTCGTCTGTTTAAGAATCAGTTGTGATGTGTTCAGCTGTGCTGTAACTCTATCTACATATAGTTACTGGTGATAGATAAGCTTCCTGCAGCTTGTTTCATAAATTTTTTGCCTGGGGTAAGAATGTAGGGTGATGTTTACTGCTACACAGTAATTATATCTATAGATAGTGTCTGGTGGTAAGGAATCTGTCTGCAGCTTCTTTTATAATTTTTTTCCTCTCGTTAAGAAGCAAGTGTGACGTGTTGAGCTGTACTGTAACCATATGTACAGATAGTAACTGGTGGTAGAGGAGCTTCCTGCAGCCTCTTTCATAAATTTTGCACTTAAGGGAAAGAATCAAGGGAGATGTGTACGGCTGTGCAATAACTGTATCTACAGGGAGTTGCAAATGGATATGAAGCATTCTGGAGCTCATTTCATAAATTTTTCATCTAGAGTGATGAACCAAGTTCAACATGTACAGGTGTTCAGTAACTATATCTACAGACAGTGAATGTTGGTAGAGAAGCTTTTTGCAGCTTCTTCCATAAATTTCTCACCTAGGGTTACGAATCTAGGATGATCTGTACTGTTGCGCAGTAACATCATCTACAGATAGTGACTGATGGCAAGGAAGATTCCTGCATATTCATTCATAAATATTTTACTTACAAATATTGGCTAGGGGAATTAGTAAAGTAGTGCTGTAACTATATTTACGAAGAGTGGATAGTGTGTGGTTAGCTTGTTACAACTTCATTAATAATTTTTTTACTTATTTTTAAGGTGCAAGGGAGATGATTGAATTGGTCAATGAAGTATATCTACAATGACAGGCTAGTGTGTGAGAAACTTTCTGAAGCTCCTTTCATAAATTTTCCAGTTAGTAATAAGAGGTAAGGTATTGTAGTAACTACAGCTACAAAAAGCATCTACAGGGTGTGATGTTTTCTGCTACTGCTTTCACGTTGTGTTAAGAGGTAATGGAAGCAAGTGAGAGGTTGTAGTAACTGTATGAACCAAGTGTGTCTAGTGGGTGAGCACCTTTCTGAGACTTCTTTCATAAATTTTTCATTAGTTTCTAGATGCAAGGGAGATGAGTTGTGCATTATAGTAGCCAGTATCTACCAACAGTGGCTAGTCTGTGTGAAGCCTTCTGCAGCTTGTCTCATAGGTTCCCCCTTGTTCCACAGGGTGCTTGCCCATCTTTGGAAGGTTCGTGCTTGGCTACCACAGGGCCCTAGCCTTTGCAGAACCCTTTTCCCTTCTGTACTACATGTCTACCCTCTTAAAATATATATATATATATAAATCCCCCCCCACGTCTATTGGGGATCATGGGTGGCGTGTCTGTAGCTGACATAAGAACAGTTTCACCACTGTTTCTCATTCCTTTTTCCTTTCTTTGTTCAACTTCTCACAGCCTTCCTCCACTTCAATGTTTGATGCACCTCTTACTTCTTCTTCTTCCTCAGTTTCCACCCGTCTACCATCATGTGGGCCAATCTGTGACGGCTCTCTGGGACCAAGATCCATTCCCTAATTACTGGCCTGGATCCATTCCCCACTTTCTGGCTGAACTGTGGCAGACCATGTCAGTGTGGACCCTATTGCTATCACCACCACTTTCTGTGAAAATTTCGAGCTCCTCTCACTATCACCCTGACTTCCTCCACCAGAAGCAAACAGAGGCGGCTCAGATGATATTCTTCCCTTCTCAGAATGGTGAGTGTTACTATGCTGCCTTTACTGTGATGGAGCTGGATCATGCTCGCTCTTCATCCTGATCCTCCACCCAGGGCCAGATGCTTGAGTAACTCTATCTACCAAGAGTGGCTATTGGTGAGAAGCAGTCAGCAGTTTCTTTCATAAATTTTACCCTTAGTTTTTTGATGCAAGGGAAACAAAGCATTGTAGTAAGTGTTTTTACTGAAAGTGGCTATCTGGTGAGAAGCTTTCTGCAGCTCATTCATAAATATTTCACTTAGTGCTAACCCTTGGACTGCTGTTGATGAGTTTACTCGACATGCTGCCTGCCGCTCCATGGGTGCTACAGAGTATAGTTGCGGGTGCTGGTTTACCCCTTAGTGCTGTTGATGAGTTCAGTCGCACCAGTTTGCTGGCCCCTGAGCACTTATGATGAGTACAGATGCACCGCTACCTGAGTGCTGATGCTGAGGTAACTTGTACAGTCGACTTCCCGCCCCCTGCCTCAGTAGCCTCTCACAGTTCTGGCTAATAGCTTGTCATCAGAACCTCTGTCTGTTGTGGGCCTAGGCTTCAAACTACAGGTTTGTGTTCATCAGAATTTTCTTTAGTCCTTTTTTCCTATCATGTTTTACAAAGAAAGTGGCAGACGTGGTTGGTGCACTGAGGAAGAAATCATGGAGATTCTTACAAGGAGCAACAGTGAGGATGAACTGTATGATTTTGACGAAAGTTTCAGCTCTTCCACAGAATTGGAAAGCTGTAGTGATAAACCTTCCACGTCAACAAGTGTTTCAATGCAGTCTGGTGTTTCAACAAGACATGTTAGTATTTCTGAATCTGAAGACTCAGAAAGTGATGGTGAAATACCTATGAAGAAATCATGTCTTAATGATGAATTTGACTTCAATGAAAATGATGTCATGGGACAGTTTTTTGTTACTTACGAGAATGTTAAATTTCAGTGGCAACTCTGCCAATACTGGAGGAGATTAATTATTTAAAATGAGGAACACTGATGACAGAGTTTGTACAGCTTTCCATTGTGCAATTAATCCGCATAAGAAACTCTGCAATGATGAAAGTTTGTTATTATTTAAAGGACGCTTATCTTTCACACAATTCATTCCATTGAAACAAGAGTATATTCAGACGAAAAACATTTGTGTTATGTGATTGTAAGACTGTCTGTCTTAGATTTCATTTTTCTACAGGGACATCAACAGAAACTAAGTTCCACAATTTGAGGAAAAGTAGTGATGTAGTGGCGACACTAATAAAACTGTTTTTAGAACGTGGACAATACCCACTACCTCGATAATTGGTACTTAAGCGCAGAAATTTTCCTGGCTTCACACTCATGGGACAAACGCATGTGGCGCTATCCATAAGAACAGATGCAACATGCTGAAAGTTCTGCAGAAACTGAAATGGAAAGACATTAAATTTATTTGCGCTAACAAATAAAGTGGTGTGACAAAAGGGAAGTGTGGACATTGACCACATGTAACACCACAGAAATTGTTGACAGGAATATTAGAGAGAAAATTAAGAAACCACAAATCATTGTAGAATATAACTTGAATTTGGTATCAGTTGACCATTCTGATAGGCTGCTTAGCTCTGACAGATGTATACGAAAAACAATGAACTGGTATAAGGAGTTCGTTTTGCACATTCTTGATCTGTGTGTTTTAAATGCTCATGTTCTTCACAGGTCACTAACAGGTAGTATGCTTCTGATAGAGTTCATCGGTCGCTGGTAAGGGAACTTCCAGAAATGTATGCATCAGAGTGCAGAAAAGCTGGCAGGGGAAGGTATTCTGATGATAATCCTCAAAGGTTTTTGGGAAGGGATTTTCCAAACAGTATAACAAGTGAGCATTCTTAGTAAAGTAGGCTACTGTCTAGATGCATTGTTTGCTGGAAACAGAAAGTGCATTAAAAAAGCAAGTACGAATGTAAAACTTGCAAGGTGTGTGTCATTCCCAGTTTTGAAAATTACCACACAGAAACAAATTGCCAATTGCAGCACAGAACGAATACAACAATGCTATCAGACAAAAACTTAGAAATTGAAAAAAAATATAAAAAAGCAAAAGACAACATAAAGATGTATTTTTAACTTTGCCAGTGCTGGTCCAAAGCCCAGATCAAAAAGAAGGATGGAAAATATATTCACGAAGTATAAAAGAAACTGGTAAATTTACTGTTTGATTCTGAACCTGCTATATAAGTGAATTTTATGTGCCAACGAAAAGACAGAGGTTTCACACCTTTAAAATGTTGGAAAATCTATTGAGTACTTACGTGCAACAATTAAAAGTGCAGCACAAAAAAAAATTGTTAGGCAGACAGTCATATCCAGCGATTCCTTGTTACACTACCACTGATTACCATCTGCAAAGGACAGCTGCATGTGTGCCTGGATAGAACACTTCACACAGTGTACCTATTACAGGTAAAGAATCTGATGGCAGATGACAAAGAACTCAGATTTTTGTATTCTCAGAAACAAATAGTAGACCATGCGAAATTTCCACACACATCACAAAACAAACTTACCAAAGTGAAGTATAAATGTTCTTACCACTGCTTACGGTACATTCCAATGTGTATGTCATTTTCTGCTATTAACAACATAATGTGGCATTTTGAACAACGAAAACAGCGTACGGTTATCTGTAATATATGGCTTATTTTTATTCAGTCTTGAGTTAGTACGGTTAGGAACCAATAGAGAAATGCAGATCCTAGTGTTGGGTGAAAACACGATGATCCATGGATCCACCTACTGTGCCGAGAGACCACTCCAGTCGCAGAAACTGAAAGCAACCCTGTTACTTCCGGACAGTATAGCTAACGGTTGCAACAGCTAGTGCTGGATGGCAGTGAGGGAATTTGATATTCAGGTGCAGGATTACTTTGAAAGTGAGAGGTATAATGAAGGACCTATTCTCCCTGTGTCAAATGTAGTGCAACGAACAGCCAATGAGCTTGTTATTGGAACTGCTATAGTGAAACGTGTGACTCAGAGAAAATGCATAGGCCTTGATAGTGGTGAGAAAGACTTCATGCTTAGCAAGCCAGGTAAATGCAGGAAGGGTATGAAGCGAGTGAAAGCCATTGACAATTTTAATCAGTGTGCTATTTGTGCCCATATTTACAATTATTACTGTAAAGGTGAATTACCGACGAGGAAAAAACTTTTTGTTTCACTTCATGATGCAGGTCTGTTTTCCGGGGGTATGACGTCACCTTCTTAGGTTCTGATTTCCTTAGACTTAAGGTATAGAACATTCAACAATCATAAATTTGCACTGCAGTTTCCTCAGAAAAAATGTGCACTATTGACTTTGACAAAGTCATATTTACAGATCGACTTGAATATTACAAAGTTGTATCATTTATTAAAATCTTACCCTAAAAGAACTTAACAAATACTCATGTTTCACACATTTGGACTGATGACACAATTTCTTCAGTTCTACGAAAAACAACTGGGAAAGGTGGCAGATTAATTGTTTGCCATGCTGGAACAAGTTCAGCAGTCATAAACAATGCTTTGTGGGCTTTTGCTTCAAAGTAGTCAGGAGATTTCCACGAAGAAATGAATGCTGCGATCTACATCTCACGGTTTATGGATAAACTTCTTTGGAACATTCCTCCAGAGTCTATTATAATGATAGATAAAGCACCTTATTTTTCTAACCAGGTGAACAAAGTGCCGACCATGTGAAACAGAATAGGTGATTTGTTAAGTTGGTTGCAGTGACATAATGTTAATTGCACTGATGAACCAAAAAAGGCAGAGCTGCTTCAGCTTGTTAAGCCCGTAACTGCCATGTGGAGTGGTCCCGCTGTTAGGGGCACCATGTCATGGATTGTGCGGCCCTTCCTGCTGGAGGTTCGAGTCTTCACTTGTGCATCGGTGTGTGTGTGTTGTCCTTAGCATAAGTTAGTTTAAGTTGTGTGTAAGCCTAGGAGCCAACGACATCAGCAGTTTGCTCCCTTAGGAATTCAAAAAGCCACAAACTCTTGTATACACGATTGATGATGAAATCAGCTAGAACTGCTGGTCACAAGGTTATTTGTTTGCCACCGTACCATTGCATGTACAATGCGATTGAGTGTCTTTGGGCTCAAGCAAAAGGAAATGTAGCAAGAAATAATAAGTGTGCACCTTTTTCACAAAGCAAGGAGTTAAAATTGCTTCATCGAGCTTCGAGCTGCACAGGGGAGCTGTGCGGCCTGAGACTCCTTGCCATGGTTTGCAAGGTGTTTTGTCCTTAGTGTAAATTAGTTTAAGTTAGATTAAGTTAGATTAAATAGTGTATAACCCTAGGGACCAATGACCTAAGAAGATTAGTAACATAGGTACTTACCACAAATTTCGAAACTTTCGTCAGGCTTTGACTGAAGTTCAGTAGATATGTGGTGATTCTACATGTGAAAAAAAATATTGAAGGTGCTTGCGAGAGAGGGTGAATTATGGAGACCCACATGAAAAACATTGTTAATCTTGGTGAAGCAGATGGTGGTAAGAGTGCCAGCAGCAGCTCTGAGGACAAGATTTCAGATGATCATGAAATTCCCAGTGCCTGGTCCAACTACAAGAATATTGGCTGTCTCATTTATGGGATTAATGCAGTGCATGGTGAGTACACAATTCAGTTGTTCTTTCTTAACATTCACATGCAGAAACATGAACTGCCTTCTTATGTCAATTAAGAATTTCAGGAAACTTATTTCGGCATATAACACGAGTATTTGTTAAGTTCTTTTAGGGTAAGATTTTAATAAATGATACAACTTTGTAATATTCTTTGACACTTAACTACCACAGTTTGAAATTGATTCCATGGTGTAATATGTGTTACAAGAGTGATCAGTGATAATTTTAGCAAAAGGTTATTAATATGTTTCCCTAACTATTTTCTCTCTGCTATTGCTTTATTTAAAACACACATAAACATGTATGTTGTTGTACTTGTTTATAAGGTTTATTAAACCTATCAAAATGCAGCAGTTTTAACAACTTAAGTTGAACTGATGAACGGAACTGTGCAATTGCACAAGTATCATTAATTAACATTGAAACTATTAAGAATAAATAATATCCCTCGAATCTTGAATTCTATCAAGGTAGCAACTCACTTTATAGATAAATATCCTGCAGTAATGACACTTCTTGCACATGATATATATAAAAGAGACAAAATAATTTGAAAACTGTCAATAATATTTCCCACCTGCACTACCTTATGTGTCTCATGGAATCAAATTCCATGGCGTTAAAATAAAACCAAGTAAATTATTGAGTATCAACTTGGTGACTGCTGTTTTGTCCAGGTGGACAAGCACAGCTATTCAGGCATGTGTTCCAACAAAGCTGAGTACCTGGCACAGGCGCTGACTCCATGGGCCTGAGGGGGCCTGAGCCCCCTCAAGAATCGTTTGGGTGGGGAGGAACGGGAGCAGGGAGCTCTCCCAATAATTTTAGAAAATTATTAGTTACATTATGCTTTTTAAAACCCCAAAATTATGTTGGAATTTATTTTTTTCCTTGTTTGCAATAGATCCCTTTTAAGATACATTCAGTAATGAGTTAAAACAAGTAATTATTATGGTAGTAAGCAGGTTAACTGAAAACGAGGGGTGTGAATCATGATAGTGTTACGGTGCTGCAGCCACACTTAGTATTTGACCCAGTGTGTGAAATTTTGGGGAAAGGCCGGTGCCGGTAGGCCAGCACTGAGGCTGTGGTGACATCAAAAGGACTGGAGCATAAGTGCCTGGAACTCTCCGCCTTGCATCACCTTGACGCTTTGAGACATTATGACACTGCGGTGATATATAGCCCACCTTGCTGTCACAGTCATTCAGTGTGGGTAGTTTGATTCAGTGCATGGTGCAGACATGTTTAGTATTCTGACTTTAGTGTCTAGTGGTCTAATTTGTATGACTATATTTTATTCATTTACTTTAATCTCTTAGTGTATTGTGAATTAAATTTGCAATGGATAAATGTGATACCAAAAAGGCACGCTTAGAAGTTGTTGATACTGCAAGTCAACCTCCAACAATTATTGTGTCATCTATTGCTTCATTGTCTTCGGGTAAGAACTATTCACACCCACAACCTGGACAATCTGGTAAGGGAAGGTCATATCAGAAGTCTTAGTTGATCAATTATACATGGCTAGAATATGAAGTATCTACCAAAAAAGTCTTTTGCAAAACCTTCAAATAGGCAGATGCTAAAAATTTATTACAATTTTCTTAAAAAAAGAATGCATTTACTTCAATAGGATTTTCTAGCTGGAAAAAGGCTTTGGAAAAATCCCATCTTCATGAAAATACATTTTATGGACAAATAAGGTGTTCTGAAACTAAATTCTATCACTAACCAAAGTATGACCTCCCAATTCAGTGAACAGTTAGACAATAATATGAAGAAAGCTCTTGAGACAAATTTTTAGTACTGTGCAATTCCTATACCAATAAGGACTAGCAATTAGATCGCACGAAGACATCATCTCAAATGTTTTCAGTTGTTGGAACTCCGGAAGAATGATGTACCTGAGTTTAAAGATTGCTTAGGGCGTTCGGGGTGTAAATGGATGTTCCATGATACTCAAAAAGAGATTATTGATCTACTAGGAAAGTATGTGTTGAGAAAGTTTATTGGCTTCAATCAAGAAGACTGAACATTTTTATGTTATGGTTAATGAAACAAGTGATTCTTCAGTTCATGAACAAGTGTCATTTTGTGTTCATACTGTCAATGATTCCTTAATCATCAATGAAGTCTATTGGCTTGTATGAGACTCTCTTTAGTGCACTCTGTTTAGTATTTTAAAAGATGTTTTGCTCATCTTGATTTGTCAGTGGATAACTTCGGAGGACAGTACTATGATGGTGCCTCGAATATGAGAGGTAAGTTCAAAGGACTAAAAAAGTTATTTTTGGATATACAACCAAAAGCATGATATATGCACTGCACTGCTCACAGGTTAGACCTGGCAGTTGTAGACAGTCTCCAACATCTTTCATCTATGAGGGATATTATGGCTTTAGCCAAGGACGTAATAAATACCATAGCGAATCCAACAAAATGATGTTACTTTTCAGAAGCATATGATGTGAGAGCGCCATCAACCAAGCTAGTCTGTGACCCCTTTGGCCAACTCAATGGACTATGCGAGCTTCTAGTGTCTTGAATATTGAAAAACTTTGAAGAACTTTTAGAGTTTTTTGAAACATTTTCTGCAGAGGACAAAACAGAGGCAGGTTGAAAATGTGCAGTCTACCTTGAGTCAACGTTACAAATAAAGACTTACTTCTTTTTACGTCTTTATTGCCATGCAATGAACCCAGTAGAGGATGTCAATGAAAAAATTCAATGCCTTCATCTAAGTGTTGCTGATCTGGAAAAAATATGAGGGCTTGATTTGTATACTGAATGGAAGGTGTGATAGTTCTGAACACTTTTGGGAATTGTGTTTAAAAGAAAAACCTTCACAAGTTGATGATCCTTCGCTTCCTAGGAATCAAAGTATACCCAAGAAGTATGAAAACAACAAAGCCAGCGCACCATACACTTTCAAAACCCAAAAGGAATATTGCAAAGCTGTTACAATGAAGTATGTGAAATGGTGCAATCTTGCATTACAGAGCGGTTTGCTTCAACTGGACTCTCACAGGTCATTGCAGATGGGTAGGAAAAGTGTGCTTGCTTTTAGTAAACAGAGGTGAAACAAATTTGGAAAAATCAACTGAGTTTTTCAAAAATGACCTAGACATTTAGAGGCAGCACTTACTCTTGAATATGTTATTTGATATCACTAATTAAAAACAACTGGTCTTAAAAAATATGCTTGATGTAAGAAAGTACATTACACAAGAGCCTGCAGTTGTAGAAATGTTATGTGAAGTGGTGAAGTGAATTAAGATTCTCCAAGTAGTTCCAATCACGACAGCAAAATCAGAATGGTCATTTAACACTCTTAAATGTCTGAAGTCATATCTCTAATCAACAAAGGGACAGAATCGATTGGACAATTTGGCTATTCTTCATGCCCACCAAGATGTTATGGATGAATTGGGTATTTCACCAGTCACCAACAACTTTGTATTTAGTAATCCAGTCAGATGGTTGACATTTACACCTTTATAAAGACACTCTAGCCCTAATAATGGCATTTAGAGCAATATTAAAAATCTTTATAAAATAGAGAATTAAATACATACACAATGTTAAATTTTTAGTATCTAAATATTAGTACTAGTTTAGTACTGTATTACTATATAACTACAATACTGTATTGATTATTTTCAAATACCTTAATTTTTTTTTGGGTTGTAACACTCAATTAAAGACCACTTTTTACATAATTTTTGACTGAAAGTATTAGGCATACTTTATTAAAGCATTAACTTTGAAATATTGTTTTTATGTAATGAACCCTGAACCTTATTCAAAGTAAGCTTACATTAGCTATTTCACTTATTAATAAAAGTGCTACTACTGTGTGACAGCAATATTTTATGTTTTATTCTCTTAATGATAGTTTAGGATTCATTTAATATAATTTCAGTCTTTTCAGGGCTATATATTCACTGCTCTGTAATAGTCTGTTAGCATGATTATCACTGTAAATTAAATTAGCTTTTTATGGAAATACCGCTGGCACTCATTGCCAATTAGCACAAGCACCAGGGATCATTGTATTTTGGCTCAACTTTAAAAACGGGTATGCAAGAAAGAACTATTGAGGTAAATCTAATTAATCAAATCACTTTCACCATAAGCTAAATACAAGATTAAATCCTTAGTGATGGAAAATAGTTTTAATGATTCAGTTTGATTCTGCAGTAATACATCTGCAGAGAAACTATGTAGAGACAGCATTTGTTCTGTATCAGCTGTGAGAGGGCACAGTGCTTTGCCTGCAGTCGTAGTTACTCCAGAAATATTCAGCACCGAGCAGGTGCAGGCACTGAGAGTGGCTAGTGGGTGAGAAGCTTTCTGCAGCTCCTTTCATAAATTTTTCACTTTTTTTTTAAACCTGCAGGGAGCTCACAGTTCTTTAGTGGGTTCGTGCTTGGCTTCCACAGGGCCCCAGCCTTTGCAGCATATTTTCCCTTCTGTGCTGCATATCTATCCCCTTGCTCTTATTTTTACCCTCCCTTGGGGAACGTGTTTTGGGTATATTTTGGAATATGTTCCACATTTTCGGTGGCTCACATTGGATCAGTCTCACCACTGTGTTTTCATTCCTCTTTCTTTCTTCATTCACCTTCACCTGTCCTCCTTCCACTTCAGCATTTGAGGTTCCTCTTTTCCTTCTTCCTCCCTGTGTACTCCTGTAGGCTGGCCCATGCATCTGATGCATAGCAGGTAACAGGGTAACGTGTATTTCCCAGACTTGGGTCTACAGGTTGGGTTCACACATACCCCTCCATTGTGTAGGCAAGGCCCAGGGAGGGGTGATTGCCTGAGCAGCTACCTTCCCAAATTGCCGACTGGTCCCTCCATCAGGTGTTCAGTAGGTGTGACCTGAGGCATAAACAGTCACCTAAGGCAGGTGCGCTGCCTTGAGAAGGGGGGCCCCCAGTTGGAAGCAGTACATCATCAGAGATGCTGGCAATCATGGAGGATTTTATTGCAATAAGACAATCATCTTCCCAATCATCTACAAAGCCTAAGTGGAATGATCTAACGATTCAAAGACCATCCCAGTTGCACCACAGTTCCTCATGGTTTCACTTACTGTAGACGGTGAGTCCTTTGCATTGGTAAATCCATTTATTATTTAGAAAGGTGTTAATGCAAATGCTTGCTCTGTGAAGGCCTGCTCTCTTTTATGGAGTGGCACTTTCCTCTTGGAGACTATTTCTGATTCTCAAGCACAAAAACTGCTTGCCTCTTCACTTCTCCTCAGCCATCCTGTTAGTTTCAAGCTGCTCTGAATTGTGAATTCTTTCCGTGGTGTTATCTACACTAGGCTGCTTGACAGTGTGTCGGAGGCTGAAATCCAAACATACCTGCCTGATCAGGGTGTCACTGCCATCCAATGGATGATGAAAAGGATAGATGCCTCCATAGTGCTCCCCCCCCCCCCCCCCCCCCCCACACACACACTTTTTCTCACTTTTATCACAGTCCAACCATACATTCCGAACTCTATACGCTGCTACCAGTGTCATAGTTTCAACCACACTAGCAGTTCTTATTGGCATCCGGCCAAATGTTCAACTTGTCATACTAATGTGCACAAGGGTGATTGTCCACCTCCTTCAGCCTGCTGCATTATCTGCAATGGCGTATGTGCTGCCTCCTTGCAGAATTGTCCCATCCTCCCAGACTTGTCCCATGTACCTCAATAAGGAGGCGATTCAGGAGGTCTGGGTGAAGGAAAAGGGTCTTACGTGGTTGCTCGCAAGTTGTTGGCAAGTCAGAAACCCTGTATGCTACCATATGGCACCTACAGTACTGTTCTAGCTACAGCTCACTCCACAGAAGAAGTGGCCAAGCTGACATGCAAATCCAAATTTAGCACCATGGTTGTGAAATCGCCCAGTGGTATGGTAGGGTATCCATCTAATCCTTCAAATGTGCAATGCATCATCAAATGTTCACCTCATGGGACAAATACCGCAGCTATACAACCGGCAGCATGGAAAGGACAGGAGGAGTACTCTTGATGTGTTCCTATGTTGCTCCAGCTACCCAACATCCACGTCTTTGTCTGGTAACCAGAAAGATTCAAAGAAGTTAAACAAAGGCAAGCAGTCTTTCCTTCACTGACTCGAAGATCGTCTTTGACAGTGTTGCCACATGATATCCTCGTCAGTCCGATATCTGTGTCACTGGTGCACAACACCAGCCATTTTGTTGCACTGTACTCTACAGGCCAAGAGCAGAAAAATGCCGATGCTCCTGCAGACCTAGTGGATTGGGATCCTCCTGCCTTTATGCCCTGAAGCAGAGTGTCTCTGAAGGCTGGCACTTGGCAACTGCCGAGGTGATACCCCATCATATTTTTTTCATCATGAGTATCCTCCAAGGCGTTTCTTCACAGACTGTTTTGACCTTCCCCCCCAAGGTCGGCATTCCATCTCATGGGGGAGCCATGCTGCTCATACAGGATGACATTCATAGTCAACTTATCTCCCTGACTTTCTGCCTACAAGCTGCTGCAGTTCGCCTTTTCCTTCCTTACTTCAAGTTCTCCCTTTGTACAGTTCACATCCCTCCACCATTTGATATCAACAGGGCAGACTTCCTCTAGCTTATTAGGCAGCTACCTCTCTCCTTTCTGCTGCTCAGTGACTTTAATGCACACCGTCTCCTTTTGGGTTCTGCCAGAACTTGTCTGAGAGATGGCTGACCTTCTCAATCACCGTAATCTCTTCTGACTTAATACAGGAGCACCCATCTTTCTTTCAAAATCCACACACTCCTATTTCCATTTCAATACACTCTTCTGTGCTGCTCAGCTTGCCCATCTTCTCGAGTGATCCATTCTCTCTTACGCATACTTGAGTGACCATTTCCCATGTGCTGCATGTTTACTGACTCCTCCCCATCTATATGAACACCCAAATGATAGCTTACTAAGACTGACTGGAGGCTTTACTCCTTCATGGCAACCTTCGACAAACATCATTTCCCCTATTTATGATGACCAGGTGCAATATCTTAAAGATGTTATCCCAACCTGCAGAATGTTACATACATCGCACTTTCTCTTTACCGCGGCATGTCCCAATCTCTTGATGAACTGAGTCATGCTCAGATGCAATTTGCGCATGGGGACATGCTCTCCACATTTTTAACCATCATCCTATGATAGTAAACTGCATATATTTTAAAAAGATCCATGGTCAGTGTCCTTGCATTCCTCAGGATAGCAAAGAAGCTAGCTGGATTCATTCACTAAGTCTTTTAATAGTTCCACTCCATCTTCTGTAATGTGAGACAACCTCCAATGGCTCTCTGGGATCAACATCCATTCACCAATTCCTGGTCTGACAGTAGCAGACGATGTTATCATGGATCCTACTGCTATCTCCAACACCTTGGGCTGCCATTTTGTGAAGATTTTGAGCTCCTCTCAATATCAGCCTGCATTCCTCCATCAGAAAGGATTTGGAGGTGGCTCAAGCGATACCCTTCTCTTCTCAGCATCGTGAGTGATACAACGCTGCCTATGCGGGAGCTAAATCATGCTCTCAGTTCAAAACATGTTATGTTGAATTTTTACTTTTTTGCATTTTAAAAATCTACATAGTTTCCACTTTCAATTCATACATATTTTCTTCAGTTCAGAAGACTAAAATGATTTTTAAAATATTTTTGAATTTTCTTTTGCATGGGTGTGACCCACTGTGATGCTGTTAAACTGCTGTCAAATCTTGTACTAATGAATGTAAAAGCATATGAGAGAGGAAATGTGTTCTGGCCAACCTGTAATAGTTCAGTGTATATCACTCGCACGATCATCATGTTTTTTTATGTTTATTTACTCTTTTGTAACCCTGAAAATATTCATAGTGAATTCTGTTCATTGAAGTCTCTATTTTATTGAAGGATAATCATGGGTGAACCTAAAGTGGCTAGAAATCCTCTGAAGGCTTTTAAGAAAATAAGAAATGTAGGAAAGCCAATGGTAGATGTTATTACCATAAACAATAAATATGATAACGAAGTGTGTGAACCTAACTATCTTGCTTCAACTGCCCATTGCAGTGAAAGTGGAAAAGTAAGTACTTGGAAGAGGAAGCTAGGTTCAGTTAGTGAAAAGTATGAATATTTTATGGGAAAATCAGATGTGACTGAAAGATTTGATATGTCAGTTCTCAACTTAATTTTTGCAAACTGTGTAAGATGTACTCAGTGTAGTGAAGTTGGTCTGGAACACATTGTAAAAAAATCATGTAGGACTTGCCAGTGAAATGGAATTGAAGTGTGGTAAGTGATCATACATGACAACTTTCTGGAACAGTGTTTCAATAGCTCAAAATTACGAAAATGGTAGCAAAATCTATGAATGCAACATTAATGTGTCTATGTCTTGCATACAATCCATAGGGTGCTACAGTCGGTGCAGTTTCCTGAGGCACAATGAGTCTTCCAAATAGCACTTAGCAGTAATATCTAAAAATTGTAGATGTCCTCAAAAAACAAAGGTACACTTGAAATAATTTTGCAGCTAACTATAGTGGCAGTAGTGGAGGAATGGAAGTGGCATGTGTTGCTAGCATATTTCAATGTTTTGTTGCGTGTGGTAAAGTGTGATATGTGAATTAATTTGGTGGCAGTGATTCTAAAAGTTTCAGACATCTTCAAGGACTGAACTGGTACACCAATGATGTAGTGTGGAAATTTGTGTGTATTGGACACATACAGAAACGAATGGGATCAAGACTTTGGTGACTGAAAGCTTCATACAAAAAAACAAAACCTCAGTGATGGCAAAGGATCAGATGGGAAGGGAAGGTTAACTGGCAGTGTAACTGACAAAATACAAAACTATTATGTATTTGCTATTAGGCAAAGTACACACAATGTTGAAGTGGAGATGGCTGTTTGGGTTTTTTTCAACCAATGAAAGTCCCCATCAAAGGAGAAAACAGCTGGTGCAACTACAACCAGGGATTGCTAACTGGTGATGTGCACACCTATAAACATAGTCTGCCTGATATTGTAAAGGGGTGATATAACCTGTTTTCAGAGACTTAGCGGCACCATAACTGTGGAAAAAGTATGCTCACAGAAAAACTCAAAACCCCAATAAAAGTATAAATTAAACTGTGTTTTGGTGCCACATGGTGATCACAAACTCGTAACAGACTCAGCATCAAAATATGAAATAATTAAAGTGTTGCAAGAGGATAGAAACGTTCTGTTAGTGAGAATCAGTGAGCTAGAACAAGAACTAATCAAATATGTAAGCAGTGAAAAGTGGTGTACCGTAAAAAGCGCGTCGAACACACACAATTTAAAATCGCAACTAAAAATGCACTCATGTTATAATGTATCTACAATGCCAACGGTATCCAGAAAAAGTGCGTCTAAACAAGTGCAGCTTCAGATAAAGAAACTGTTCTGATGTCAGCTGGTAAAGAGCCAATGCAATGTGTAAGTGTGACTGAAGTCAGTGTTTACACGGCAATCAGCGAAAACGAAACTGTAATGAACGATTCCAATAGTGTTCCAGAAGATAAAGCACCTGAACATATGAAACAAAGTTAAGAGTTAAGGAATGCATTACGGAATCTGAAAGTTTTATTAGTGAGTGACGGCCAAGACAGGTACTGCAGAAACATTCTGGAGACACAACTAGACACAAAATATGACATTCAAAGTTTTATTGAACCAAATGCTCCTATCCGTGAAGTTTTTAATTGAATTGACAAATTAGCAGAAGACTTGAACGCAAGTGATACTCTTACATTAATGGCAGGGTTGTACGATACTGGAGACTCCTACAACAACATGTGTTATCAAGTGTTCTCCAACTCAGTAACAAGACAAACATCATTTTGCATCCAGTTCCCAAAAGATTTGACAAAGAACATATAACCGAAAAAATTGACATGTTTAATCATCATTTAGTTCAAACAGTTAACTGCTCAAAATTTTGCAACAAAAGTAGAATATCCATAAACTTTGAAATGGAATGACTGTCTCGTGATAAATTCACACGTCACAGATTCCACTTGAACAGACAGGGGAAGGAGCAAGTATGCAATTAAAATTAACAATCGTACAAACCAGATGCATGTATCCCTGAATCAACCAGTCTACCCGAAGAAATCAATGTTTCACCAAAATAAATACAATGTGAAAACCAGTGCAGTAGAAGTGCCTAAAATGAAACAAATGCTACTTGACAAGTGGATTACCATTAGAAGCACCACAGTACATGAAAGGCAGGGCCCAGAATCCAGGGAACTAGCTAGCAAGAAGACACCACCCACACCTCAAATCAAGGAGGATTTTCTACAGCTAACAATAGTAGATGTAAAAAAGGGGTAAGTGGTCTAGCAAGACACAATATAGTCCCTGTTTCATACTTTAAATTGTTCCATCAGAATGTTCAGTCTCTTTCCAATAAAATGAATGAAATACATATCTTGTTAAATGATATGAGTGATATTTCTGTTTTATGCTTTACTGAGCACTGGCTAAATAAAGACATGATAGAACTAGCACACCTACCTCAGTTTAAATTAGCTGCCACATTTTGTAGAGAAGTACGCAGGCATGGTGGTAGCTGCATATATGTTCGAGAAGATATAGACTTCACTAACGCAACCAAATTTGACAACTTATCTAAAGAAAGAGACATAGAACTCTCTATAGTAGAACTGCCAACTAGCAATTCTGTAATCATCTGTGTATATAGGTCACCAGATGGTGATAAAAAAGTTTTTTATAATAATATGGAAGAGCTGTTAGAGGACTTCAACACTGTTAAAAAATATTATCATTTTTGGAGATTTCAATGTTGTAAATTTAAAGAAGAAATCAATGACATACTGAAGTCCTTTAACCTAAAACCAACTATAACCAACCCAACTCGTATTACCACTACTTCTGCAACAACCATAGATCAGGTGTTTGTAAATACAGATAAATATTTCTGCAACACACAGACTGCAAACACTGGTTTTAGTGATCACAATGCCCAAATACTAACAATCTCTATTCCAGGAAACATGAAAGCCCAGAAAACTAGAGCTATTGTGAGGAAGTTTAATAATGAAAACATAGATTACTTTTGTTCTCTCTTGAGAAGAGAAATATGGACTGATGTTTACAGTTCAAACAACACAAATGACAAGTTTGATAAGTCTATGGCCACATACAAATATTTTTTTGAAATAGCCTTTCCTAAACAAACGTCACTTATAAATTCTGTGTACAAACCAAATAAAGGGTTCACAACAGGAATAAAAATATCATACCAGAACAAAAGGAACTTATATCAATACTCATACCAAACCACAAATCCTGTATTTATCAATTACTTTGAACAATATAAACAAATACTTAGACAGGTTATGACAAAAACAAGAAAATTGAAAACAACAAACAAATAAAAAATTCCAGGAATAAGACTAAAGACACCTGGAGTATCATAAAAAGAGAAACAGGTACTACATCATTAGCACCCAAAAATATAGAATGTCATGAAAACAACAATAAAATAATCAACCCCACAGTAGTGGCTAATAAATTTAACAACTACTTTTATAATGTAGCACACCACCTGATTACCAAACAATACAACTCACAATCAGACAGCAATACACTCCAGTTAGATACAAAAATTCTTACAAGAACCCTATTCATGTCTCCAACAACACGTGAGGAATTATCTGTCATCATAAAAACGTTACCCAATAAGTATTCAGCAGGTACTGATGAAACATCAGGTAATATCATCAAAGCAAGTGTAACATCTATCATAAAACCATTAACGGATATTTTCAATTCATCATTTGTGAGTGGTGTATTCCCGAAAAATCTGAAAATGGCAAAAGTGACACCACTGAACAAGAAAGGGGACAAACATGAAGCTGCAAACTATAGACCTGTATCAGTATTGTCAGGCTTTGGTAAAATTCTTGAAAAGCTATTTCTTAGAAGTCTGACAGCCTTTCTAAATAAAGAAAACATAATAAGTGATGCACAACACGGATTCTGAACTGGAAGATCAACACAGTCAGCTATTTATACCTTCTTAAATGAAATTCTAATTGCAGTAGATAATAAGCAACATGTGTCTGGCATATTTCTTGACCTTAGTAAAGCCTTCAAAGTAATTGATCATAAAACTCTGTTGCAGAAGCTAGGTAACTATGGAATACGAGGCCTGCCAAACAAGTGGATACATTCCTACCTTCATGACCGTCAACAGATCACTCAGATAAAATACAAAGACATAAAAACACAAAAAAATTGTAATTTTTACAGTAATGCACAAAACTATACATATGGAGTTCCTTAAGGATCAGTCCTTGGGCCAATTCTTTTCATTCTTTATGTTAATGATTTGTCAGAAATATAACTAAAGGGACAACAGTACTTCTTGCAGATGACACAAATATCCTAATCAAATAATGTGATGAGGAAAGCCTACAAAAAACAGCTACAGGTATAATACAAAATTTGACACAATGGTTCAGAACAAACAAGCTAATAATAAATAATGAAAAAACAGTGACAGTCAATTTCCGCAATTCTCAGAAACTACATCCTGCAAGACCAATTTTTAAAATCGATGGAAAAATTGTATCATCGGTGAGTGATACAAAATTTTTAGGTATACATATTCAGCAAAACCTAAAATGGGAGACACATCTTAACCATGTAAATAAAAAGCAAAACACACTTGCATACGCAGTAAGAATCCTTACACAAAATACAAGCTGTGCATCTGTGATCACAATGTACCATGGCAGTATTCAGTCACTGCTGATGTACAGCATTATCTTTTGGGGGAACTCCGTGGGTACAAACAAAACATTTAGGCTACAGAAAAAGATCGTTAGAATAATAAGCCATGCTAAGTACAGAGGCTCCTGTAGACCAATATTTAAAAATCTCAATATATTGCCTCTTCCTTGCTTATATATGTATGAAATATTAAATTTCACAAAAGGAAGTATTTTAAAAGATGGAAATATCTTCAAGTATAACAGTGATTACCACCCTCGTGATACTAGGTGGAAGCATTACTTTCATGTCAATACAGTAAGTACAAACATTTGTGAGAGAGGAGTGTATCATACTGGCATACTGTTGTACAATCACATGCCATCCTATTTGCAACAGATGCAAAATTTACAAAAGTTAAAAGTGAAACAGAAAGAGTACTTGCTTGACCACTACTTGACCACTGCTTCTATTCTGTTTCTGAGTTTTTAGAGTATCAGAAAAGTGTAGTCTAACTGCTCAAATAGGCTATCATTTTATTTAATTGTATTGAATTTGTCATCAATATTCAACATGTATTGAATAATTTTAAATTATTTTTCCTTTCAAAATAACAATGTGTATGATGTTGTATATACTGTACCAACCTGACTTGTCCTACATTGTTCGTGCAAAATATGTACCTAAACATGATTTACAGGACCAATAAAGAAACACAAATACAAATGCATAGCCAAGAATTCACAAGACTGTATTTGTGAGAAAAGGAAACAGTTCACTTTGGTGTGTGTGATGATGTTGCTACTTTCAATGATGGCAACATTGTAAGGTGCAAAGTATTTCAAAACATAGGAATGAAGGTAGGTTTCAACATGGTATGAATGATGCTTGCCTTAGGTATGTTACATCTTCAGGCTACTGACAGGAAATAGCCTAAAAAAAACAAGCAAGAGAACAGAGAGAAAGCTGCTAGAGGAGTTTGTAGAAGAAAAGGTAATCCATCTTATGAATCTGGAATGCACTAAAAAGGTGATCCAAACTTTGTTGCTCAATTCCTAAAAGTTTTATTTTTTCATATACGTTCCATGTTTTCTCAAGATCTGCCAAGCCATTTTGCTTCAGATCTTCAGGAAATGTAATACAGTCCCTTCCACATAACTTAACACAGTCTCTTTCCAGAAACCTTTATATTTCTTTATAAACAAAAAATGGCAAAAAAGTAGAGAAATTTCATTCAAATGGAAGAAATTAATCTCTAACAACTGAACTGAAACTTTTAAAAATTACTCTGTTAAGCCATAGCCAATACTCCAATAGATAACCTACCAAAATTTCAACTTGCTAGGTCAAATACTTTCTGATTAACCATGTTAAATAAGTGCTGTTTTAACGTTGTAAAGATAGCGCTTTCCAGAGACCCTTAACCTTGTTAAGACATTGATAACTCAGCTGACTCCCGTATTCATTAGTGGTAGCAAAACCTGCAAACATTGAAATGAAAATGTACAGTGGTATCCGAAATAGAAAAGTATGAGGGTTACTCCAAAAGAAATGCACAACATTTTCATAAAAATACAATTTTCATTCTGCATGTGTGAAAGTTTTACAGTGTGTAGATACATCCTTCCCACTTGATTCCAAACTTAGTTCAACCTGTTCCCGTGAGTGGTGCCGTCACAGCATGTCTTCTAGATGGCTGCTACACTTGATGTTCGTCAGAAGCAACATACTGTCATAGAATTCTTGTGCTGTGAAAACGAGACAGTGGGAAACATCCACAAGAGGTTGAAAAAGGTGTATGGAGATGCTGCTGTCGATCGCAGTACATTTAGTCAATGGGCAAGCAGGTTACATGATGAAAGCAGGCACGGCAGTATTTAGGATTGTCCCTGCAGTGGCAGGCCTCATACTGCACACTCTCAAGACAATGTGCAGAGAGTTAACGAAATGGTGACTGCTGACAGATGCATCACAGTGAACGAATTGTCACACTACCTTGGGATAGAGGAAGGAAGTGTTTGCAGAATACTGAAAGTGTTGGCGTTAAAAAAGGTTTGAGCTAGGTGGGTTCCCAGGATGTTGACAGTGGCTCACAAAGAAACAATAAAAAGGTATGCAGAGAACTTTTGGAACAGTACAAGAATGGTGGAGATGAATTTTTTGGAAGAATTGTGATTGGTGATGAAACATGGCCCTGTCATTTTTCATCAGAGATGAAGAGGCAATCAATGGAGGGGCATCATGCAAATTCAACAAAGGAGAGGGGAGAAGGGGGGGGGGGGGAATTCAAAACCTCACCTTCTGCTGGAAAAGTTATGGCTACGGTGTTTTTCGATTTTGAAAGACTCTTGCCTGTGGGCATCATCCCAAGTGGAACCACCATAAATTCTGATGCATATGTAATGACACTGAAGAAACTTCAAGCTCGACAGAGTCGTGTTTGACCACATTGGCAAAAGCAGGCTGTTTTGCTGTTGCATGACAATGCACGGCCACATGTTAGTCAAAGAACCATGGAAGATCACAAAACTCGGATGGATAACACTGAACACCCTCCTTACAGTCTGACCTGGCTCCATGTGACTGTCATCTCTTTGAGAAACTGAAAGACTCTCTTCATGGAACAATGTTTGATGATGATGATGATGATTTCCTTGTGCCTTGTGCACACCGCCAAACAGTGGAGCCAACAGGTTGGTCCAGAATTTTACCATGTGGGTATACAGGCGCTGATTCCAAGATGGCATAAGGCAGTTGAGAGGAGTGGAAATTATGTGGAGAAATGAAAATATTGTTCCTAAAGGATGTATCTACATACTGTAAAACTTTCAAACATGTAGAATATAAGATGGGTTTAAAAAAAAATAGTGTGCCTTTCTTTTGGAGTGACCCTCATACATAGTTCAAGCATTTAACACTGTGATTAGAAAGAACCAGAATTTCATACAAAAATGAATTTAAATTCAGTCTGCTATTAAATTGCTGTGGTTGGCAGCAGTCAAAATCATGAACCTTTACCAATATCTATCCAGTTTTATTAAAAATGAAACTCCTCCAGCTGTGTTTAAGATTTTATATTTATTGGGCTACTAGTTTCGACATTGCACCAACGCTATCTTCAGGCACTATATAACAGCAGCATGCATAAAACTAACAATGTCAGACATCAGTAGTGTGAACTAGTGTACAAAATAAATATATTATAAACATATTATAAATATGATGAATTCATTAAAAGTAGTTACATTTTGTTCATAAATAAGTGAATAGTCAATATATTTAAACTAGTAATTTTATACAAGAACGGGTTTATGTGGATAGGTGAAATAATTGAGTATTATGGTGTAGTGATGGTCATCCAAGTAAGTGGGTGACAAGGCATTTCAATGATTGTTGTTAACTTATGTCAACTCTTGACTGGATTACGTATAACAATATGAGAGTTATACTTTGCGTACCTTACGCTGTACTCTTCTTCAGTAATTAGTTATTAGAGGAACTAAAAGTATTTTAGATATGTGACGAGCTGCTTTGATTGACAACACCCTGTTTACTTCTATTTGGAGCATTGTTATGTACTTCATTGTTCTTTTACATTAGATTACCTTAGACCTGGGTCATGGCCTTAGTGAGGCACCGACATTGAAACGGTACGTTTTGGTGGCATGTTAGCTTACGTTTCTCTTGTTGGAATGAGTAGATTAATTAATTGACTCATATGCATTTATTTTACACCACTGAATACCTTTTAATATATTAACTGGGTTCCAAACCATTCTTCCACTTCCTCCTCACTTGTGTTTCATATTGTTATGAATGATGATGTTTCAGTAACCTGTTCCACTTTGTTACTTTATAGTGATGATGATACAGTGTTATGCAAACTTAAATCCTTTCCACCTTTCCCACTATTCACTATTTATAAACAGTGGAATCAAACCCAGAATGAGATTTTCACTCTGCAGTGGAGTGTGCGCTGATATGAAATTTCCTGGCAGATTAAAGCTGTGTGCCGGACCAAGACTCGAACTCGGGACGTTTGCCTTCTGCAGACAAGTGCAAGAGCACTTGCCTGCGAAAGGCAAAGGTCCCGATTTCAAGTCTCGGTCCGGCACACAGCTTTAATCTGTCAAGAAGTTTCAATGGAATCATACCTTACATATGTCAGATTGGCAATGCGTATTTTCCTTCCTGTTAGTTAAACTATGCACACAAAGAAGAGTTTTAGGGTATTCTTATTTGCTTTTAACACAATTTTAGTACTGTTTTATGCCTATATTATTCTCTCTAAGAGTAATGGCACGTCACCCAGACTTACATACACCCCCATTTTTATTCTAATGTCTGGTATTGATCTGTAACAGAAATAACTGTGCATATTTAACATCATTTGTACCATAAAAATTGTTAATGTCAAGGTAAATTGCATCTTAGTGAAAATGAATTAAATGTAACTACTTTTAATGAATTCATCCTGTATATAATCCATTTATAATATATTATTATTTTGTACACTAGCTCAGAGACTACATGTATGGTGTTGTTACATAGGGCCTTAAGATGATGATGATGCAACACTGAAGCTAGTAGCCAATATAAAGTCTTACGTACAGCTGGAGGAATTTCATTTTTAATAAAAATTATACCAGCTGTGCCCCACCTTCATTCAGTTTAAATATGGATGTACGAAGAATATCTGAACTACTGGGCTGAGCAACAAGCCAATGTGACAAACCACTACCACCTATGTTAGAGGCAGCCACAGGTGGGGTATACAGCCTTGATTACTGATTAGCTCCATGTGAGCAAATATATACCCATCTGATGATCAGTAATAGCCAGGAACCTCTCTCTCCACTCCCCGTGCCCTCCCCCCCCTTCTCCCTCACTCTCTCTCTCTCTCTCTCTCTCTCTCTCTCTCTCTCTCTCTCTCTCTCTCTCTCTCTCTCTCTCTCTCTGTGGTTTTCTTTTTTTTCCGGGTTGCGGTGGGGGGGGGGGGGGGGCGAGGAGGGAGGGAATGTCTCTGGACAGGTGCCTGCATCTCAGCAGAGTGCTGCCCCCTCCCCCAGAAATGCCATTGACTCAGTTATCTGCTAATTAAAATTCCACTAATTGAGCCTCTGTAGACAGGAAACTATTGACTGTATGGGTACCCAACATTATAGGAATAACGTTGAGACTGAGCACTGCAGGGTTTGTGTTGCTGGTTGTGTATCGTGACGTGCGTTATTTCTCTTACACAAAATTTTTGTTGTACAATCAACCATTTTTCATGGGGATCCCCTCAGGTAGCGGAAGTTTAATTATAACCACCATATACAATGTAAAAATGTAGAGTCTCAACCTACTTCCAGGGTGCAAGCACGAAATTGCTCCTACATATGTCGATGGCTGTCCATGAGTGGTAATTCCCTGCATCATCCTTACTGAGAAGTACTCAATGTAGTAACAATTTTGTTCTTAACTCAACCAGCCATGATTTTGGTAAAATTCATTGGTGTTGTATAGAGTAGAGTGTCTTGCTGGAGCCAAGGAATACTGTATCCACGTCAGTGCCTCAAACTCTGGCTTTTTGTGTGAAAAAAGCAAAGTTTTATTTTTGTGTGATTGCTGTTTTTGCAGTCCATACCAGTTAGAACCTAGGACATAATTCTGGTTGATACACTTCATTGTGTTTGATTTCAGAATACAGGGTATTTCAAGAAGTACCAAATGAGTAAAAAAAAAAAAATCACAGCTATTATGTTATTTGAGATGTGTCCACGAATAACACACTGTAGGAAAAATAAAACTCTTGAGTTTTGCATGGCTCCCACTAGGTAGCAGCACTGTGCATCCACTTAAGTTCTAGTAAAAATGGTGTGCAGTGGCAGTATGTAATAACTGTTTAGCATGGCTTTCATACTAGGTATGGTGTGGATCCTCCTACAGCACAGAGCATTAGATGATGGCATGAACAATTCTGAGAAACAGGTTGTTTGTGCAAAGGCGAATCCCTGGGCCAGCCCCAAGTGTCTGACATGGCCATTGAATGCATCTGCCACAGTTTCACAAAGAGTCGGCAAAAATGTGTTCACCATGTAGCTCGACAGTGCAACATGCCCTCAATGTCCCTCTGGCTTGTGTTGCGAGGACGCTTACACATGAAACAGTACAAAATTCAGCTACTGCAAGCTCTTTGTGAAGGCGAAAACAAAAACATTCTGTAATTTCATTCTTGGCAAGATGGAGGATGATAGTTTCCTTCCATGTCTAGTGTTCAGTGACGGGGCAACATTTAATGTAAATGAGATGGTTAACCATCGTTATGGGAGAATATCAGGTATGGAATGAAAAGGTGTCTGGTCCAGTTTTCTTTGCTGAGAACACTGTTACAGGTAGCACATATCTCGATATGCTTCAGATATTTTTTTTTTTCTTTTTTTCCCACAGTTGGAGACTGGTTTACATGGCTTCATTTACCTACAGGATGGGGCTTCGCCATGCTGGCAACTGGAACTGAGGGAATTTTTCAATCAAAGGATTATTCAATGATGGATTGGTTGCACTGGACCAAATGATTCGGCCTTATATTACTGGCCTCCAAGTTCACTGGACCTGACCAAATGTGATTATTTCTTGGGGGGGGGGGGGGGGGGTTATACAGACTCTGTTTATGTTCCTCCCTTACCAACAACAATGAGTGAACTGAGATGTCCCATAATAGCAGCTGTTGAAGCTGTAACCCAAGACATGCTCACTGCAGTGTGGGAATGGTTTGAATACCGCATTGACATATGACATGAATCTCAAGGGGGGCATATTGAAGACCTATAAAAAGATATGAGAAAACATTTTAAGTTTTCTGTTCATCAAAAAACAACTCATTGTATTTGTTTATTAGTTTCAGAAATATAGGCATGCCAAAGCAGATGAATCTTTTTGATACACCCTATATATTCTAGTATTCTGTAATGGATGGGAATCAGTGACATGAAATTAGGTTTGCGGTTCACTTTTGGTAGCCTCCTCCTAGGTGGGTAAACTTCTTTCCAGCCACTGGCCACATTTTTTTCCTTGAGAGATCAACAATATACCATATTAGAATTAACATGGGAGCAATCTCTGCTGTATGTTGTGTATAGAATAATGGAGATTCATTTGAGGCCCAAATCACTTCTCAGGTTTAGGGATTTTTAACTGTTTCTAAATGCCACTGACACAAATAACTGAATCACTCATTTTTGCAGTGGTGTGAGAAGTTTGGCAGTTCATCACCTTCCTTCGAAAAGGAACACTGGGAAATGCACCAATGCATTTCTGCTTTCCTTTTCTACCCATTTAACAAAGACCAAAAATAGGGGAAAAATCAGGTAGTCACAAATATTTGTACAGTGACAGGAAGGAGTGTCATGGACAACATACTAAGAATCCCCACTGCTGCTGTGTGCTGTGTTGTGTTGTGCTGTGCTGTGCAGTGGTGGTGGTGGTGGTGGTGGTGGTGGTGGTGGTGGTGGTGGGAGTTTAAAGGTAACTTTATATGTTTTTTCTCAAACACATCAAAAACCACAATTTCTGGCAGATACAATTCCCAGTACACAATTAAATTACATTAAACATTCTACAATAAGGTACTCCCTAGGATTACTACTGCCTGCATTGCAGGCATTGTAAAAATGGCAAATTATTAAAAATAGCATTTCAGGGGTATAAAAGATGTAACTATTAAATGAAGTGGTTTAGGAACAAATATTAAATGTGTGTACCAGTGCAGTGAAGTCATATCCAGAGAAAAATTGTGTTCTGTGGGTGTAACAGGATGTATCAGTGCAAGGGGAGGCAGGTGTCCATATTGGGGTTGTGCAGTTCCCTGTTCCGTAGGCCTGCATATAGGCAAAATCTATATAAATCTCTGCACACTGCTCTGTCCTGTCAAAGGGTAATTGATTATCAGTCATCCTGTATGGCAGATGCAATATTCTTCCAGGAAATGCGACTTCCCACATTAAAAGTGTTGCTCTTGTATGTTTACAGACAGACTATACCCCCCAGAATTTCCTCTCCATTCCCCTTTGTGCATAGGCGAAATAACTTGACAGAGGTTACGCTTGTATACTGGGGCTATTTTCAGTTTATCAAGTAAGTACTCGTTTGCAATTGCTAAGTGAGTTGTCGTGTATAAATGCCCGACAGCTGTAGCTGTCAACTGTCTACCACACTAAAGAACCTGCACAAAGTGTAATGTGCCATCTATACTTATTAGACAGTGTCAATTTTGTGGCTCCTTTCACTGCCTGGAATACTTTCTGCAGTGTGAGGGGTGTCGAATGCATCACACTGGCCTTAACTTTCTGACCAAATGACGAGGTCCAGAAGTTGAAATTCTTGCCTGCATCAGGTCACCCAGGTGATGTAGAACTTAATGTATGTTGACATAATTCCAACAACACATTACAGCAGATTACTGTTTTCAGCTCATTCTGTGAGTACCAGCAATTATGCTTAAGAGAACAGGACAGGAAATGCTGGGAAAGTATGTAAACTTAAAAGAGCAGCACGTGCTGCACAGGATGAAGGAGAATCAACAGAACAGTGTGCAGCAATTTACGTGGATCCTGAGAGTAGCATTTTTTGTGCTGCTATTGACAAACTCATTCGTGTGTACTGTGTAGTGCCAATGCACTTTGTGGAAATTAAATAATCCTGGACACCTCTGCACAGTGTCACTGGTGATTTGTAGGGATAGCTGTGGAGTGTAGATACAGCTCAGTGAGACGACCTGTACTTGCTTCTTATGATGTAGTTGGGTACCTAGACTAGGGAATCACGTGCTTGACCTTAAATCTGAAGTCCTGCAAATGTGTGAACTGCATGCTCACAATCCGGCAGCATACTTCTTCTCACACTACCGCCTTCCCACTTCTCTGCCTTCACCCTGTTACACCCCCGGAACACGATATATTTCCCTTAACCTTTTCGCTGCTGTCGGCACATATACACATCCTGCAATGTCATTTCCTAGTTCCGATGGATGTGTGTACGTACACCACTCAGGTTCTCCTACAGTGCTGTGGATCTCTGAATGTCTCCTACACTGCTCTTGCCTCACTGTTGTGGTTGAGCTACTTCTGTATCTCAGAAAATAAGAGTGTTAAAATTATTTATTGTACAACAATGTGCCTCATTGTGCGATATCATTTGCAAAAACCTTGTTTCAATAATATCTGAAATCATTTGAGACAAGATGTCTATTAGGACCACACGATTCACGATGTACGAGGACACGAGTGGGCACATCGTGTGCGACAGTCTTCTGGGTATAAAACTTGATGACTAGGTAACAAAAAGATATACAGCTCTCCACTGAGTTTTAAATAAGATCTCAGTATCTTATCTGCATTTCATTCACTACAATGTATGAGCTAAAACCAGTTGTGCAAGAAAGCTTATGCCATGTATTTTTACATCTGTGAATGCTTTAAAATTCTGTGAATTTGTTGCAGCACAGTAAGTATGATAGAAAATGAAAAGGAACACACGTCTTCATGGAGTGAAGATGTCAGACTGTGAGATGTACAAAAGTCTGTGTGTTTTTTTTTTTGAAAGATGGCATAAGAATTTCATATCAGCCAGAATGCCGTCTCTCAGCACGGGCATCAGGCATCAGCATCTGGTGAGCAGTACAGCCAAAACAAATGTTGTCTTTGCACAGAATGCAGAGGGCACATATCTAGCAGTGAAGGGGTTAATATGCTCCACTGCACTTTGATGGCACATTGTAAATATTTGTTCCAAAATCCACTTCATTTAGAGATAAACATTAATTTTTTACCATCAGAACATTGTACTGAGTTCACAAGTAAATCAACTGAAGATAATTGCACCTGTTTCAGGTCTTAGTTTAAGATTTTTTTGTCATCCTTTGCGGCATCTGAAGATGGCCTTTCAAGTCTGAAAACAGTTACGGTTGTTTCATAAAGTGATTCTGGTGAAAATAAATAAAATACCTTACTAACATCAATTATCTGGAACTTTTCCATCCCCCACTATGTGGAAACTGTTAATCCTAGACAAAAATGAAAAGGACATTTGTTTTTAGCTAATTTAATGTAGGTTTTTTTTTTTGGAATGTATGTTCACTAGAAGTAGAGTTATGTAAGAAGAATATAGGAAAGTAAACTTTTCAGTACCCCCCACCATCACTGGTGGGAATTTTTAGTATAGATGCTGTTTATAAACACACTCTTCTAGCATTGTAGGAAATTTTGTGAGTGCACAAATTTTCCCCTATTTTTCCTTTGGTGACTGGACTATACCCTCAAATATCATTTCTGTGTAATCCATTAATGTATGTGTGCTAACTATGTTGCCACTGTTGTCATTACCATATGACCAGAATTTGTCTCTTCATGAGAAATCATTAATTATGTTCTGCTACAGTGGTCACTGAAGGTCCCCCAGGCCACTAACCATGGTCCTTGCCTAGGCTGTGTGACTTAGGTGGGTTGCTGAATGAGGACAGTGCCATCAAGTAGTTGCAGGAACAGCAGTCAGCATGATTGAATGATGTGGTCTTGTAAAATCAGCCTGCATTCCCTTGGAATTCTGATACTGCAAGTTTCTGAAAGCAAGGGGAAATTAGAGCCAACACTTTTCCAGTGAGCATTCAGGTCTACTGCATGACTTAATGATAGGGCAGCCTGTTGATAAAATATTCTGTAGGTAAAATAGTCGTGTCCTCTTCAGGTATTCCACTGCACTTTCCGTCATTTCAACCCCGTGTCTGTCTCGGTTGCAGTTACAACAAAAATTACAGATCTTAGGTCAGTAGGTTGGACAAAAGTCTCATCATCGCTTGACATTTTGTCAGGCTTTTGTAGATTTCCATCAAAGTCAAATGGCTTCTCCAGCTCATGATATCTTATCTCTTGTCACTAAGGATAAATATTTACTTATTTTTCCATCAATAAAGTCATTATTCCTTTGTTGTTGGTGTTGTTGTTGTTACAGCTAATTCACATATTAACAGTCAAAAATATCAAAATGTTCCAAAACTGATAAAGAATTACTGCAGAATGTTTGCAGTTGAATAAACATTTCTACAAGATACAAATCCAGTGTAATGTATAGCACACATGTGAAACTTGTGCAACAAAGCAGTGGAAAGAGTATTTTTGTGCTACATGGCGCTAATATTCTGTTGACAATAAAATAGCATCTGCTGAATGTAATTAGCATGAGAATAAATGAACTAAAATGCACACTTGAAGCATCTTGACGTTGCTTTGCTGTCCTTCCACTGCAGACATTAGGCAAACTGTACCTGCCCACTCCCAGTGCTGCAGTTTACTCTTGTGGATCATGAACCCTCACAGAAAGTGAGTAAGCTGTTAGCAAATGTATCTTTGGTGTTACAGGGATTATGTAAGCAGACAAAAGGTACTAGTTTCATGTGTCTCATGTGGGGGAAAGTACGAAATTCAGTAGGTGGGACTTGGATACATTGTATAAACCAGAGATCTTTGAGAGTTTGAAGGAGTGTTAGGCAACATTGAACTAAACCAGGGAAATTAATACAGTAAATGATGAAGAGTTAGGTTTGAGAGATAAAATAGGGAAAGCAGCAGAATGTCACACATGTAAAAAAAAAAAGAGAGAGATTTGATTAACGAAAGGAGAAAATATAAAATATGAAGCAAATGAGGCAGTCAGAAGTGAATACAGATATCTGGAAAATAAAATTGACAAATTGTGAAATGGGTAAGCACAAATGGCTGCAAGACAATGGCTAGGCCTAGGCCTTAGAGCCATGCATAATTTGGATAAAGATGAGTTGCTTCTATGGGGAAAATTAGAGACCATTGGAGAAAAGAGAAGCAGCTGAAGGAATATCTAGAGCTCTGATGGCTGGCCAGTACCAAACAAAGAAGGGGAAGCTGAAAGGTGGAAAGAAAATATAGAGAATTTGTATAAAGGGAAACAAACTTGAGGACAATATTACAGCAATAGAAATAGTAGGTGAAGATGAGATGAGAGATATGATGATGCAAAGGGAGTATGATGGAGCACTGAAAAACCTAAGAGGAAATAATGTCCATTGAGTAGGTGACACTACATCTGAAGTACGGACATCAGTGGGAGATTCAGCAACGAAAGAATTATTGATCCTCAAGTGCCAGATATGAGATGGGCAAAATATCCTTGTACGTCAGGAAGCATGTAAAAATTCCAGTTTCAAAGTAGGTAGGTGCTGACACGTGAATAATACTGAACTGTGAGCCTGATAAGCTATGGCTACAAAATAAAGAATGAATTTCTTACATGGAAAAAGCATTACAACTATATCTTGGAGAGCAATAGTGTCAGTTCTGGAACAACAATACCAAACTAACCCGTTACCCTAGAAGGGCTTGAAGAAAGGCAAACATGTGGTTCAAACATTTGTAGATTCAGAGAAAGCTTTTAATAATATTGTCTTTACAACCCTTATTGAAATTTCCAAGGTAGTGGGTGTGACATGCAGTGAGTGAAAAGTTATTTATGACTTCAGAAATCAGACTGCAGTTACAAGAGCTTAATGACATAAAAGACGGTTGTGGTCAAGAAGAGAGTGGGACAGGAAGGTAGTTGATCTACAGTTTTATTCATTCTACAGTTACTTTTATGGTGTGCAAACCACTGTGCAGTGGATGGCAGAAGATATTTTCCACTGCACGTTGTTGCAGTTTTCGTGCATTCCATTCACATATGTATAGTGGGAAGAATGATTGTTTAAATCCTGTTTACACACTGAATTAGTCTAACCTCATCTTTGTGACTGCTGTGGAAATGGTACATAGTGGGTTGTAGTATATTCCTAGATTTATCACTTGAAGCTCATTCTACCAACATAATAAGTAGGTTTTCACAGGGGAGTTTTTGTCAATATTAAAGCATTTATCAGTTAAGTACTTTCTGAATATTCATGGCACTCTCCCAGAGGTCAAACAAATCTGTGACCATTCATGCTTCCCTTTTCTGTATATGTCAATTATTTGTCACAGTTCCCACACAATGTATGCAGCATCATTCATAGACTGACTGCATTTCCCTCATTATCTGCCAATGAACCTCATTCTGTCAACCTACTTTACATATGATTGAGACTCTGTCATTGTTCTAAGAGGGTGATTCAAATGAAAATCTTAAAAGTGTAGTAATATTTTTAATTGGAACAGTGGACAAAACACTTGCATGTCATTTTTCAATGTAGTCTCCCTGATGCTGAATGCATGTATTCCACAAATTTGGATGTGCATAGATACCAAGATGAAAGAATTATTTTGGTCATGTGTGTAGCCAGTCGTGCACTGTGGTTTTCACCTCTTTATCACTTCTGAAATGCTTATGTACCGTTGCTTGTGAGTGTGCATTTAACAGGTGATTCTCTAGGAGTGTGGTCTGGTGAATGAAGAAGATGTATCAGACATTCAAATTTAATTTCCTGAATAATCTCAATCTCTTAAGGACTGTGTGCAATTTGCCATTGTCTTGCTGTAGCAGTATTCTTAAAGTCAAGAGTCCTCATCATTTACTACTGATTTCTCAGCATTTCTGAATAAGTAGTTCTAGTTACCATCACTCCACAACCTACATAATGCTCCAGAATTATTCCATTTGCATTCCAGTAGAGAATGAGCATGACTTTTCCAGCAAACACCTGAGTGCTGATATTTTTGGTTTCGGAAATGAGGTGTGTTGCCATTCGTTGCTTGAATTTTTCATTTCTCATTGGTGAAAGTGGACCCAAGTCTCATTGATTGTAACAATTTTTCTCAGAAATGCACCTTCACAGCCACTGACGTGATGCTCTTTCGATTCGACAGTCAGCTGACATGGTATCCAACTCAAAAACATCTTATCGAACTGCAGTACATTGTGAACAATATTCTGTGCTGAACCAATATTAATCTTCAAACTTGTAGCTATTTTGTTCAGAGTCAGGTGTCTATTATCTTTTGCAAGCTGCTCCTCTAACTCAGTGCTCTCATCCGTTACTACACAGTGAGCCTGCACTGGTCTTGGGGCATCCTTAACAGAAATTAGACCACTTTCAAACGTCCTACACCACTCATACCCTTGGTGCAATGACAAACGCAAACCATCATACTGCACTGTCTTTCTGTTATGAATTTTGATACCACACTACAGAAACAATGCATCGCAGTCTTGCTCATTTGCAGTGCATGTTGACAGGGAAGCAGCCATATTGTTGTGGATGGTGCTGTCTTCTGTCTGTCATTCTGAACCCCAAGGAACACTACTGCCACCTACCAACCCCAGAGCACAACTTTCCGAAATTTTGTTGAACTTCTAAGGCTTCACTTTCAATCACCCTCATATTTTGTATCGGTACATCCATTTATCTCCACAGATTCTGATTGTCACTCATGGTACTACAGTTAAATAGTAGTACATATTTTTGTTTTGTGAAGTGCACAATTTCACATTGCAAACATTTAAAAACAAGTAGCCAAGCTATATACCACTTTTAAATATTCTAAAGGTCTGACTGAATGTTTGGGCAGCTTCTCTTGGACAATACTTCATTACAGATAACTGTATCATCCACAAGAAGCCAGAGGTTAATAATGTAGATGAGGCCACAAATGTACAATAAAAACGACGACAGTCCTGACACATTTTCCTAGTGCACACCAGATTTCACTTCTACATCTGTCAATAACTCTATGCCAGAGTTAGCACACTAGCTGTGTGCTTCCTATCAAAGAATCCTCAGCCCAGTCATAAATTTTTCCTTATTCTCCAATGGTCCTACTTTTGATAATAACCATAAGTGTACAGAGTCTTATGCATTTCAGAAATAGAGAAGTACTGAATCTACATGACGTCATTGACCCAAGGCTTTCACTTGAGTGCAGTGGACAGTATGTTGAGAAGATGAATATCAACAAAGCAAAACAATGTAATGGTATAGAGGCAAATTAAATCAGGGAATTATGTTAGGAAATGAGACGCTACAAGTATTGTGAATTTTGCTATTTGGGCAGTGAAATGGTTTTCAAAGCAGAAGGGCAATTAAATGCAGACTGGCAATAGCAGTTTATGAAAAAGAGGGCAGGTTAACATCCAATTTCAGTTTAAATGCCAGGAACGTTTCTAAAATTATTTTACTGTAGTAAATGATGTGTGTGATCAGCATTTCAGACGACAAGAGAATAAAAGATTTTGATGTGTATGTAAGAATGGTGTTGACCAAATAACAAATTAGCAGATAATGAAATGAACTGGGTAAAAAGAAAATTTATTGAGTAACTTCGTTGAAAGATGGGTTCAGTTGAAAGGACCCAATGAAAGCTATCAAGGAATTGTCAGTTTGGTAATGCAGGGCAATGTGAGGTGTAAATATGACAGAGGGAGATTAAGGCTTCGGTAAAGAAAAGGGTTCAGATGCAAGTATGCGGTAGTTTCGCAGATATGAAGAGGCTTGCACAGATTGGACTTACAAGGAGAGCTGCATCAAACTAGTCTTGAAGACAGGAACAACAACAACAACAACAACAACAACAATGGAAACAGTCATTTCAAGGTTTCATGTTCCAAACTTTTGAGAGTGAAACGTGATTCCTTCAGTAGCTCTCTATCTACAACCCTATACTTTATTTTGTACCTGCTATGGAGTAGTTCCTGCTTCCATCAAAGCTGCTGCACAGTGATTGTGTATGGCAGAGCATCCATCCCATCACAAGCTGTTCTTCTAGGATTTGAAGAACAAATATCTTGAGCTGGAAAGATAATATACAAAGAAAAAATGAAATATTGGTGGCAGGCAATGAAAACCTCATAAATACATTTTGTTAAATTTTGCAGTTGAAGCAAAAATAGTTTCTGAAAAGAATACTATAATGTAATACAGGAAGTTGCTAAATGTGTAAATATATAAGAGAAGCCTAGTTATTGACAGATTAGAGAAATCTATGCTGTTTCAAAACACTCTTTGATTATGGAGTTACTGGTTACTGGAAGTTAGTTTTCACAGACAGATGGAGTTAAGAGGCCTAACATCGATTTGTGAAATGTTAGTTTGACTTTTATGACATGAAAAATTGCCAAATACAGGTCTTGTTGCCTTGGGAACACTGAAGATGGCAGATGGGACAGTTTGAATTCATGGAAGCTGTTTGTGCAACACTGAATCTGTTGAATCCTTCACTTGTTGGGTGTCCATAAAAGGGCAGTTGTAATAGTAGTAGTAGTAGTAGTAGTAGTAGTAGTAGTAGTAGTAGAAGAAGAAGAAAAAAAAATCTAACAGTGATGTAATGATAAGTTCTGTGAAGTTTGGAATGTAGGAGATGAGATACTAGTGAAAATAAAGCTGTGAGGGCAAGCCATAAGATGGGCATGGATCCCTCAGTCAGTGGCACTTGCTTGCGAAAGGTAAAGCTCCCAGCTTTGAGTCCTGATCTGGCACGTAGTTTTGATCTGCCAGCAAGTTTCATGTTTGTAAGTTGTACCAATATAATGATGAGTTTGGAAATCATTGCATAATTTGTACTGTTATAGTGATTAAGTGTCTCTCATTAGACGTTGCTTCATGTAATGTTCACATTGAAACTCAGGTCATTGATAGTGAGACACTTGTACCTATAATAATTACTGAAGGTATAAGGGCAACAAAAATTAGTATAATGATTTACATGTTCAGTAAACTACATATATAGGTAGTATTATTATTTTAAATGGGGACCTGGTAACATATAACTCTGGGGAGGAGGATGTAGTGGAACTGTAGCTGAAGCTTAGGATAGTTGAACTAGTACTGGATAGATAGAATAGTTTGTGATGGGAGGTACTGTGCACAGTTTGTGGTCTCTTTAAGAAACTCCAAATGAGACTAACATTCTACGTAGTCCACATAAAACAAAGCGTAGTATTATAGACAGGGATGTTAAATTAATCTAGGTGGCTGTTGAGAGTAATGGGATGCCTTCACTTATTACTGTAACAGAATATTATTCAAAGACATCTCACAAAACACAAAGAAATTCCAGTCAATTGTAAAGGCAGTAAGTGGCACAAAAGTTAGTCCAGGCACTTATGGACGACACAGGAAATGGAGTGGAGTGTGGCATATGAATAGCAGAAATGATGTGCAGTGTTTCAGAATGTTCCATTACTAAAGAAAACCCAGGAGTAGTGTCCCTATTTTACACTGATCTCCAGGAAGGGTAGGAGAAGAGATCCAGAAAAGACAAACACAATCACTGTAAGATACCTTGAGATAACTTGTACAGAATGAACCTCCCCCCCTTGCCCCCCTCCCCCCCTTGCACCCCTCCCCCCTTGCCCCCCTCCCCCCCTTGCCCCGCCTCCCCCTCCCCCCCCCCCAAGGCAACAGGTAAGGATTCCAAAAGTATCAGTCCTACAGAATGCAAGTTCTGCGTTTCTTGCACACTGCCCTGAAAGCCATGGCTCAAGGCTGTCAGGTTGGTGCAATATTTCTTGACTTGTGAAAGCATTTGACAAGAAAATGAAACAATGACCATATATGGCAAGGCTAGTCAACCTGTTTTTACCTTCTGTTGAATTTTTTTATCTCCTCTTGGTAATAAAAATTTTTACCCACCCATCAGTTCTACAGTAATGGTGACTTATAAACTAAGAAAGTAACAATTACGTAACAATAATTACTTAACAAATACTTTGTCAGAATTTTATGAAAACCTAATAGAATACCTGTTGGTGGGTGGTAGTGATCTGATTGACTATCACTGATATATGCTATCCATTGAAGATTGTGAGCAGATGGAAGATTTCTCATTAGGCTGGATGCAGCACATTATTTTAAGTAGTGAGTCATCGCCAGATGTAGATGTATCTTCAGGCTCGTCCAGGGATATATGTTGGGGCTCCTGTTGTTAATGTGGTATATTAATGAACAGAGAAATAGTATTAACAGTAATCTCAGTCTTTTTGCAGGTGTTGCAATTACTGATAATAAAGTAGTACATGATGAAAGATGCACAAACAAGGTGTGTGAAAAAAAGTAAAGAGACTGATTATTTATCTACCAAGTTTTTATATTTCTTGAACAATAATACTGTCCCTTTCAAAGTAGCTCCCTTTGACAGCTGTACCCTGGTGGAGTCATCACTTCCAGTCTTGATAGTGGCAATGAAAGGCTTAAACTGTTACAGCTTTTAATGTGATCAGTCATGTTCTTTTGAATGATCTGCAAGGTCCCAAAATGATTTCCTTTTAAGACATTTTGCAGTTTCAGGAAAGAGAAAAGTCACAAGGAATCTAATCAGGAGAATGGGGGTCTGTAGAATACTAGGAATGCCTCTTCAGATCAAAAATTTCGGGATGGAAGGGGTTGTGTGACATGGGGCATTGTCATGATGAAGCATTCATTTGTAATCAGTGTCTAGTCTCCCTTGATTCACACTTTTCCTGGGCCTTTCATCTTTGTAAAACAATTGACAGGCAGTTTTTCCTGGAGAGAGTGTTATAACATCAAGTTAAATAAATATATTTCAAGGACGACACAATACATGTAATTCGCAGATCAAGTAAACAAAGTACGACGTGTGTACACTTTAACAGTCAAATTAGAACTGAGTCCGAGTCTAGCGGCTGCTCGCGGCTGGCCGCTTAGGTGGCCTTGCCGCGGTGGCACTTTGAAAGATTGGCGATTCACAACACTTTTCCCCCCTCTTACAATTTTTGCACAGATCTTGATGGAGGTGGCCTGTAGATTGCTAACATCCATAGGTGTTGTTTGACTGGCCATAAAGCCTTGAGGAGGAGGCTTCCTGTATGGACGGATGTGTCCCCGATGATAACAGGTTGAAATGACAGGAGACGTGGGGGTTGCATCTGCTGGGGCCCCATGCACCAATCTGCCTGTTGCGGCAAGTCCGGTTGTTATAACAGGAGACAAGGGTGATGTGTCCGCGTCCGTAGGAGAAGGAGGCAAGTAGAGTTGTTCTAACATTTGGCACATCTCCTGTTGGCGTCAGTTCTTGTGGTGGCACTGAGATGATGGTGAGAGGACTGTGTTGTGAGTAATGAGATATTCCAGGATCCTGAGTGTCAGGTAGAGCCGAAGGTGGTGTAGCGGCATCCGGAACAGGTGTTGCCGGCTCACGAGGCTGAAGCTGGTCCAAATGACGCACTGCAACACCCGTGTCCATCTGGATATCTACAGGCGTCGGCTACAGTGTTGTAAGATGCGGCCAGGACTCCATTTTGGCTGCCTACCATATCCCCGTACTCATACACTTTCGCCGGTGGTGAACTGGCCAAGCAAAGGCATCCGCGGCCGTGAGGTGGGAGGCTGCAGAAGAGGAAGTAGCATGCAGGGCAGTCGGCCATGTAAGTGCTCAGCCAGGCTGTGGTCGCCAATGGGGGTGAAATGGTAAGAAGCCAGAAATTGGAGAAGCACATCAGCAGCAGCAGAAGAAGTCAGCAGTTTCCTCATATGAGCCTTAAATGTGCAGACCAGACGTTCAGCCTCACCATTTGACTGTGGATGGAATGGAGGGGCCATGATGTGCATGACGCTGTGATGGGCACAAAAATCAGCAAAATCAGAAGAGGCAAATTGTGGGCCATTATCAGTAACGAGAGTAGAGGGAAGGCCTTCCAAAGAGAAAATGCGAGCTACAGCTTTTGTGGTTGCCACGGTGGTAGGCGACGGGCAACGGACAATGAAAGGAAAGTTAGAGTAGGTGTCAGTAGTGAGACGCCAATAAGCACCTAAAATAGGTCCCGCGAAGTCAGCATGAATACGCTTCCTGGGCTTCTCAGGCAAAGGCCATGGTGACAAAGATGACTTCGGTGCGGTGGCCTGTGACGCACAAGGGCCGCAGGCAGCGACCATATGTGCGATTTCTGAGTCAATGCTGGGCCAGTACACATGACAGCGCACCAGAGATTTTGTGCGAGAGACACCCCAGTGCCCTTGGTGAAGGAGACGCAATACCGAAGCATGCAAAGATGCAGGTACCACAACACGCAGTGAAGCATTTTTTGTGGAAAGGAGGATAACACCATCCCTATGTGTGAGATGGTAACACAAAGCGTAGTAGTTCCGCAATCTATAAGAAGTCTTAGTGGACATATGATCTGGCCAACCCTTCTGAATACAGCGTAAAACCTGGGAGAGGGTAGGGTCAGAACCCATAGCAGCCACCAGCCACCAGCCGGTCCCCAGTGAAGGGGAACCCGTCCACAACCCGCTGCTCGGGCACATCCAGGTGGAAACACAAGAGTTCATCCCTATCGAATGCCAGATCAGGACCCATGGGAAGGCGAGACAGTGCATCAGCATTTGCATGTTGAGCTGTCAGCCGGAAATGAATCTCATAATTGAAACGAGACAAGTAGAGAGCCCAACGCTGGAGGCAGTGTGCAGCCTTGTCAGGAAGTGACGTTGATGGATGAAACAAGGAAACAAGTGGTTTGTGGTCCGTAACATGATGAAATTAGGATCCATTGAGGAAAACACCAAACTTATGAAGAGCATAAATAATGGCCAAAGCTTCTTTTTCAATTTGAGAATACTTTTGTTGGCCATCTGTGAGCGTTTTGGAGGCATAAGCAATGGGTTGTTCAGAAACGTCAGAAAAATGGTGGGCAAGGACTGCACCAATTCTGTATTGAGAGGCATCCATGGCAAGAACAAGATGTTGGCCAGGTTGATAAGTAGCCAGGCACGGGTCCTGTTTCAGCATAGTCTCCAATTTCTGGAACGCCACATCGCATGACACGGACCAGTGAAAAGGCATGTTTTTATGCAACAGGCAATGCAACAGCTGAGCCACCGAAGCAGTAGACGGTAGAAACCTGTGATAGTATGCTATTTTCCCCAAGAAGGCCTGCAGTTCCTTAACAGATGTAGGGGGGGAAGGGCATCGATTGCAGCGACAGTTTGCTGAAGTGGACAAATACCATACCAAGAGAGTTGAAACCCCAAGTACGTGATAGAGGCTGGAAAAAAATTTTGATTTCTGCAAATTACACTTAATGCCAGCAGTCTCTAAGACATGTAAAAATGTCGTGTTGGCAGAAGAGCCAACACCTTGTTACTAGAGGAGCCCGAAATGCACGCATCTTAGCTCATGCAGGCTGCCGTGAGGAGGGAAGAACTATACTGACATGAGGTCTGGAACATGACAAGGAATTAGAATTCAGAAAGCGGATGTAATTAGTTTCATACTTAACTTTAATCCATTAATGATGAACATCGCTCTTGACAGTACATGAGTCACAATATTATCTGTTCAGAAGACATAGTAACTGAATATGGCGCCTTGTTAGGTCGTAGCGAATGGTGCAGCTGAAGGCTATGCTAAACTGTCGTCTCTGAAAATGCTAGCAAAGTTGGCTGTACAACTGCGGCGTGTGCTAGGGCATCTCTCTAGACTAGACCTGCTGTGTGGCGGCGCTCTGTCTGCAATTACTGATAGTGGCAACATGCCGGTCCAACATATACTAACGGACCGCGGCCGATTTAAAGCCTACCACCCAGCAAGTGTGGTGCCTGGTGGTGACACCACAAAAAGTGTGCAGAGATTCTGAAGATGTTCTTCAGTGGTGGAGACATTGACAACAATGTAGTCCATGTAATTTATACACCCAGGGACAGTGAGCAATAATTGTTCCAAGAATCGCTGAAAGAGAGCAGAGGTGCTGGCAATCCCGAATGGCAATCGTTCGTATTGATAGAGGCCAAAAGGCATGTTAAGGACCAGAAACTGCCGGGAGGCAGCATTGTGGGGAAGCTGATGATAGGCTTCTAACAGGTCAAGTTTAGAAAAATACTGGCCTCCAGCAAGTTTAGTGAACAGTTCTTCAGGTTGAGGCTTAGGGTAAGTGTCGATGAGGCATTTAGTATTTACAGTGGCTTTGAAATCGCCACAGAGATTAATATCACCATTGGGCTTAGCAACGACAATGACAGGAGAGGACCACTTACTGGAAGTGACAGGAAACAGGACCCCTAAAGCAGTGAGACGATCCAGCTCCCGTTTGACCCAATCACGAAGGGCCACAGGAATGGGCCAAGCCTGAAAAAACTTAGGCTGAGCAGTGGATTTGAGCGTGATATGAGCTTCAAAGTCGTTTGCACAGCCTAACCTAGGACAAAAAAAGGACAAAAAATGTCATTGACAAGGAATCCAATTGAGCATAAGGAATAGCATCAGAGACGATATTGACAGTCATCTATGGAGAACCCAAAAACACGACTGGCATCGAAAACAAAAAGATTCTCCGCATTACTATGGTCGACCACAAATATGGGAACAATGCAAACTACAGATGTAAGATACCTCAGCATCAAGTTGTCCCAAGAGAAAAATCTTCTGTTTATTGTAAGTCCATAATTGCCTAGTGACAGGTAGCAGGATTGGAGAACCCAACTGAAGATACGTCTGAGAACTGATGATAGTGGCAGCAGAACCAATATCCACCTGCATGCGAATATCCCGACCCAGTATTTGGACAGTGAGGAATAACTTCCCTGAAAGGGAAGAAGTACTATTGACAGACAACAAAGAAGCAGAATCAGCGTCATATTCATGAAAATCATGTATGCGGTCAGATTTGCAAACGGATGATACATGACTCTTCTTTGTGCATTTGTGACACACGGACCAACGCTGTGGACAATCCTCTCGTGAATGTTTTGTAAAACACTACGTACATGAAGGAAGTTGCCGTGGGGTTTGCTGCAGTTTCTTAGAGGTTTGTTTACGGCTAGGCTGAAGCTGCACTTGGGAGCATACTGCGGCCATGTCGGCTGGTGGGGACACACCACATGCTTTGTCAACAGCTCACAGAGATTGTACATCCCCGATGTCACCCTATGCCTCTATTTGTGCTCATGCAGCGCGAAAAATTTCAAAAGACTGAGCAATGGATAGGACTTCATCTAGAGTCGGATTTGCCAACTGAAGGGCACGTTGCCTGACTTCTTGTCGGGCGCCGACCAGATAATAGCATCCCATACCATGGAATCGGCGTAGGATTCTTTGTGAACGTCAGTAAAATATCAACACTTTCAACTAAGGCCATGAAGTTCAGCAGCCCAAGCATGATAGGATTGATTCGGTTGTTTTTGACAACGATAAAAGGCAACACGATAGGCTACCATATGCGTATGCTTTTGAAAATATACGGACGGAAGTGAGCACATTTCAGCAAAGGACATAAACGCAAGATCTTTCAAAGGAGACAATTGCGACAACAACCGATACATTTGAGGTGAAATTCATGAAAGGAAAAGAGACTTATATGTTTGGTTGTCCAAGACATGAAATGCCAAGAAGTGCTGTCGAAGATGTTTTTCGTAATCAGACCAGTCTTCTGCCGTCTTATCCTAAGGAGGAAAAGGAGGGAGAGACCATGACAAGAGACACCCCGCATTGGATGCCATGACAAAATTACGAATCGCATTTGTGAGAAGTGTTTGCTGTTCAATGAGACCTTGCAATAGTTGACTTAATTAGCCATGGAAACCTGTGGGTCAACCATGAAAAAGAAAAATTCACTACCTCGTCGCCAATTGTCCGAGTCTAGCGGCCACTGGCTGGCTGGCCGCTTAGGTGGCGCTGGTGCTGCATGGCTGGCAGACAGCGCCGCATGTGGAGGACGCGCGTAACTGCGCAGCGGCACTTTGAAAGATTAGTGAATCACAACAGAAGGGTTGTGGAAATCTCTGTGCCACTCCTCACTTTGCTGCTTTGTCTCAGGATCATACTCCAAAATCTAGGATCCATCACCTGTGATCACATAACTGTATCATTTGTGGTCATTGGTAGGCCTCTAAAAATCAGTGCACATATTTCTTCTGCTGAATTGGAGTTTTTAGCACCATTTTGGTGCAAACCTTTTACATGTACAAAACTTCAGTCAAAATTTGATGTATGGTGAAAGTGTTCAACAAGTTGCCCACCATCCTTATTGTTAAACGTCAATTTGATTTCTGACGAGTGTACAAATATTAGACTTTTCGTTAGTCTTTGAAGCTGAAAGTGTCACTGAGTGAAGTTTATCTTCAAGTTGTTCTCAGCTTTCCAGAAATGATTTGTGCCAGTGAAAAAGGGGTGCTCTTGATAAGAAATGTTCCCCTTAGGCCTGTTTCAACTTTTCAAATGTCACATTTCTGCATTCCACACATTAAACTGTGCTGTTCCATATTCATAGCACACAACAAAAACCCGACTTTGCTGATAGTACTCTCAAAGATAATGTGACAGCTATACAGATCTGTAATTTGGACTGAGCATCTGGAAGGTATGATTACACCAATCCACACAAGAACAACAACACAGCATTCCTAGATCACTTGCAGTGTTGTCAGACTTATTGCTTTTCCCACACACCTTCCATCTTCAATGAAATGTTGCTAAGTTTTAATAGTGCTAACATTGTGTAACATACTGTCAAGATTTATGATATTAGTGATACTACTCAAAGTTGTTAAAGACTTGGACGCTATGCATGCACAATTTAAAAAAACTTTGTCACCCTTCTGATTTGCATGGTGCATTGTGATAATTATATGGAAGTACACAGCCATTTTCTGTATCAGTTTGCTGTCATTCATTAGAAGATGAACAACCTTAAGTACAAGTATTCTCTTATGATGAACTAAAATTATTATAATCTGCTTCAGAAATACTTTCTGTTCATCCAAACAAACTTATACAATTAAACTGAATTTGTATTTGTACTTCTATGAATTGTGAAGCAGTTAGGTGATTTCTTTCGAGAATCAGTTTCTCTCACCACGTAAAACTAAAGTGACACACCTCATTGCTGTACATTGTCGTATAAGAAGTGAGCAAATATTAAATCCTTTCTTCAACTTTTTAAACATGTCACATTTGTATATTGCTTTAAATGTCTAGAAATTTAAAACTGAGCACTTCACATTATGGAGAAATGTAGTGTCCTGTGATTACGCTGTCAGTGAGTTGTGATCTGAATTGGTCAACATGTACAGATACTTGTGTAGCAGTTTGTGGAATGATTACATAAGCATATTCATCAGTGAATCAAGTGGCAGACTTTTTCACAAAATACTAGAGAACTGAGTAAGTCTATATAAGAGACTGCTTGCAGAACTCACATCAGGCATGTGGAAGCTGTATCAGAGATGAGTAACAGGAATATTGATTATATAAAGGGAAGGGTAGCAGAGATAGTGACAGGTAGGTGGACACATGGAAGGATATGATGGATATACTAACTGGGGTGTTCAGTAGTTCTGGCAGTTGTGCCAGTGGAGAAGAGATGTACAAAACAATTCTTATCAGGGATACAATCAGAACCGCTCACTCACTGAAACTGACAATCTCTTTTAGACGATTTACCACTCAGCATTCGCTTGACAAATTAAATGAAGGAAAGGTGCTTTGCCTTCTTCATTAAACATCATTATACCTGTATTTTCAGGTTATTTCAACATTTACTGTAAAATTTTTAATGATTTTGTCTTTACTTTTTTTGCAGTTTTAATATTTTGGGGTCCTACATTACAACTTGTGTATTTCTATACCATCAGTGTTTAATTTCTTGAAAGTGCTGAGTATGCAAGGATAATTGATCATTTCCTTTCACATAATTTGCTGTCAAATGTACAGTTTGATTTCAGAACTGTGCTAACAACTGAAAACGCTACAATGCTATATTACGCTGAAGTGCCAAAGAACCTGGTACAGGCATATGTATTCAAATGCAATTATATGTAAACAGGCAGACTGTGACACTTTGGTTGGTGCCACCTATATAAAAGAAGTGTCTGGAGCAATTGTTAGATCGGTTACTGCTGCTATGGCAGGTTATTGAGATCTGTGTTTGAACGTGATGTTATAGTCAGTGCACGAGCGATGGGACGCAGCGTCTCCTATGTACTGATGAAGTGGGGATTTTCCTATATGATCATTCCACAGGTGTATCGTGATTATCAGGAATCCAGTAAAACATCAACTCTGACAGCTGCACCCGGAAAAATATCCTGCAAGAAAAGGACCAACAACAACTGAAGAGATTCATTCAACATGACAGAAGTGCAACCCTTCCACAAATTGCTGCAGTTTTCAATGGTGTACCATCAACAAGTGTCAGCATGTGAAACATTAAATGAAACATCATCAGTATGGACTTTCGGAGCTGAAGGCTCACTCTTGTATCCTTCATTGCATGACACAAATATTTATGCCTCGCATGGGCCTGTCATAACTGACATTGGACTGTTGATACTGGATACATGTTCCCTTGTCAGATGAGTATTGTTTCAAATTGTACCGAGCAGATGGACGTGTATGGGTATGGAGACACTCATGAACCTATGGACCCTCCTCATCAGCAGGGGACTGTTGAAGCCGGTGGACACTCTTTAATGGTTTGGGAAATTTTCTATTGGAGTGATATGTGACCCCTGACGTGTCTAGATATGACTCTGTCTGACCACCTGCACTCATTCATGCCCATTGTGCATTATGACAGACTTGGGCAATTCCAGCAGGACAATGCGACACACCACGTTTCCAGAATTGCTACAGAGTGATCCCAGGAACACTCTTCTGGGCTTAAACACTTCCGCTGGCCACCAAACTCCCCAGATATGAGGATATCTGGGATGCCTTGCAACGTGCTGTTAAGAAAAGATCTCCATCCCATCGTACTCTTACAGATTCTTGGTATCAGTTCCCTCCAGCAATACTTCAGATATTTGTTGAGTTCTTGCCACATCCTGTTGCAGCACTTCTGTGTGCATGCAAGGGCCCTGCAGGATATTAGGCAGGTGTACCTCTTTCTTTGGCTCTTTGGTGTATTTCCTCTTTGGGGTACTGGATGGATAAAACAAAAGGTTTCAAACACTAGTCACCTTACTTAATTAAGGCATTTGATTGTGTCAATCACAAAATTTTGCTCCAGAAGTTGGACCATTGTGGAATGTGGGGAGTGGCTCACAATTTGTTGATCTCCTTAAGAACAGAACAGAAGGTTGTTCTTCATAGCACTGAGAATTGCTACGATTTGGAATCAGAGTGAGGCACAGTTAAATGGGGGGCGACATAGGGTCAGTTCTGAGGCCACTCCTGCTCCTTATTTATATAAATGATGTGCCTTGTAGCACTAGAGATCAGAGGCAATTCTAGGTCAGTCAAGCGGTGGACAAATGATGTGGTGGGAAGGGAGTAAGGGGTTTGGGGGAATGGAATATCGCTTAACAAAAGAAGAGTTGGGGGTCCTCCACAAACAAAATGTTAAAATTTGGTGTTGCCTAATGTAGTTTTTGGTAACTGTTTTGGAGTTCAGGGTAAAATCATGTCTACAGAATGTGTGTGCCTAGGAAAATAATATGATTTGACACAGATGTCTGGCGATTTTGAAGGTTTTGTCCGGGGTCAGCAGTTTGTTTTGGCAGGCATACCCAGCATATTTAGCTTTCTTGATTATTGTAAGTGGTACTCAAATGTGGGTCACTCCAAAAGAAATGAACACTATTTTCTTAAAATCCATCTTTTATTCTACATGTTTGAAAGTTTTACAGTGTGTAGATATATCCATTAGGAACAATATTTTCATTTCTCCACATAATTTCCACCCCTCTCAACTGCCTTACGCCATCATGGAACCAGCGCCTGTATACTCACATGGTAAAATTCTGGACCAACCTGTTGGAGCCACTGTTTGGCAGCATGTGCAAGGGAGTCATCATCTTCAAACCTTGTTCCACAAACAGAGTCTTTCAGTTTCCCAAGGAGATAATAATCACATGGAGCCAGGTCAGGACTCTAAGGCAGGTATTTCAGTGTTGTCTATCTGAGTTTTGTGATCGCTTTCATGGTTTTTTGACTGACATGTGACCATGCATTGTCATGCAATAGGAAAACATCCTGCTTTTGCTGATGTGGTCAAACATGAATCTGTCAAGCTTGAAGTTTCTTCAGTGTCATCACATATACATCAGAATTTATGGTGGTTCCACTTGGCATTATGTCCACAAGCAAGAGACCTTCAGAATTGAAAAACACCGTAGCCATAACTTTTTGAGCAGAAGGTGTGTGTTTGAATTTTTTTTTCTTGGGTGAATTTCCATGATGCCACTCCATCGATTGCCTCTTCATCTCTGGTAAAAGATGATGGAGCCATGTTTCATCACCAATCACAATTCTTCCAAAAAATTCATCTCCACCATTGTCGTACTGTTCCAAAAGTTCACTTCATACCATTTTTCTTGTTTCTTTGTAAGCCACTGTTGACATCATGGGAACCCACATGGCACAAACCTTTTTCAACGCCAACACTTTCAATATTCTGCAAACACTTCCTTCCCCTATCCCAATGTAGCATGACAATTCGTTCACTGTGATGTGTCTGTCAGCAGTCTGTCTGTCTGTCAGAAGGGGTATACACTTCTTTCCCCCTAAGGTAAGTCTTTCCGCTCCCAGGATTGGAATGACTCCTTACCCTCTCCCTTAAAACACACATACTTTCGTCTTTCTTTCTCCTTCCCTCTTTCCTGATGAGGCAACAGTTTGTTGCAAAAGCTTGAATTTCATGTGTATGTTTGTGTTTGTTTGTGTGTCTATCGACCTGCCAGCACTTTTGTTCGGTAAGTCACATCATCTGTGTTTTTAGATATATTTTTCCCACGTGGAATATTTCCCTCTATTATATTCATATCATTAATGAGAAATTAACATTGATGAGTGGTAAATGTGTAGAAGAGAGAAACTAACTTTGTGATGACTATAGATTGGATTAACTTACATTTACTTTCATTCCAAGTGATCCATAGCTAGGAGATACTCCAGGATGTAGAACATGTCAGAAAAACAATAATACATGACAAATATTTACAACTCAAATAAATAAGCTAATGTCCATTCCACAGGTCCCAAGTAGAATGATCGTAATTCTTTAATGAACATTATATGAAAGAATCATTTTACAAATACTAATGCACTGAATTTAAAATAAAAAAGTTTTTTTTTTTAATTTATTTGGTAATGAACGTGTAATACAACTACTAAAATATTTACAATGAACATATTACTGCACTTAAATGGCGAAGTTAGATTATACTCACACACACACACACACACACACACACACTTACAATGAACACACAAATCAATTGGGTCTACTGAGAAATTCAGCAATGGAATAGGAGGAGTTGGCCACAGATAAATTCTTTAGGCTTCTCTTAAACTGAATTTCATTGGTTGTTAAGCTTTTCATGGCTGCTGGCAAGTTATTGAAAATGTGTGTTCCTGAATAATGCACACCTTTTTGCACAAGACTAAGTGACTTTAAATCCTTGTGAAGATTATTCTTATTTCTAGTATTGATTCCATGAATTGATCTGTTGGTTTGAAAAAGTGATACATTTTTAATGACAAATTTCATTAAAGAATCAATATACTGGGAAGCAGTAGTTAGTATCCCTAGTTCCCTAAACACATTTCTGCAGGATGTTCTTGAGTTCACACCACATATAACTCTGACTGCACGTTTTTGTGCCCAGATAACTTTAGCTTGGCCTGATGAATTACCCCAAAAAATAATTCCATATGACATTATGGAATGAAAGTAAGCATAATATGCCAGCTTTTTCACTTTTATATCCCATATGTCTGACACAATTCACATTGCAAATAGAGATTTATTAAGACGCTTCAGCAGTTCTGTGGTATGCTTTTCCCACTTGAATTTATTATCAAGCTGTAATCCCAAAAATTTAACACTGTCCATTTCTTCTACTTGCTTCTCGTCATATGTTAGGCATATACTTACAAGTTCTGAACTGCATATAATGTGTTTTTTCAAAATTTAGTGACAAAGAATTGGCTAGGAACCAGTGATTCATGTCCACAAATATTTTATTACCTGATCTTTCTAAGACTACATGTGATTTGCTATTTATTGCAATGTTTGTATCATCGGCAAACAAAATAAACTTGGCATCTGGTAATGTTACAGATGAATGGTCATTGATATACACAAGAAAAAGTAAGGGCCCAAAAATGGAACCTTGTGGGACCCCTAATGTAATTAGTGTCCAGTTGGATGATGCCTGATAGTTTGATACATGTCTCTTTCCTAATATCACCCTTTGTTTCCTGCCAGAGATATAAGATCCGAACCATTTTGCAACATTTCCCGTTACACTATAATATTCTAATTTACTTAAAAGGATATTGTGATTTACGCAGTCAAATGCCTTTGACAGATCACTAAATATACCAGTTGCCTGAAATCTTTGCCTAATGAATTAAGCACATTTTCACTGTAAGTGTAGATAGCCTTCTCAATATCAGAACCATTTAGAAATCCGAACTGTGACTTTGACAGTATGATACTTGAGATAAGATGGTTATGAATTGGATTGCGCATTAAATTTTCTAAAATTTTTGAGAATGCAGGCAAAAGTGAAATTGGATGGAAATTTGATGCTATTTCTTTATCTCCCTTCTTAAACAGTGGCTTAACATCAGCATATTTTAACCATTCAGCAAATATTCCACTGTTAAACAACTGGTTACACAGATAGCTTAATATTTTACTTAACTCAGAATCACATTCTTTAATTAGCTTTGTTGATATTTCATCATACCCCCTAGATGTTTTTGATTTTAAAGATTTTATGATGGACATTATTTCTGCTGGGGTAGTGAGGGTCAAATTCATATTATAGAAGTTACTTGAAATGTCTGGTCTGAGGTATTCCATGGCGGCATCTACAGAACCTGAAAACTCCATCTTTTCAGTCACAGTTATGAAATGTTTGTTAAATAGGTCTGCAACACTAGACACATCTGTCACCGATGTTTCATTTACTCTTAATGCTATTTGTCCCTCTACATGTCTGGTTCTACTGGTCTCCTCCTTCACTATATCCCATATTGTCTTTATTTTGTTATCTGATATGACTTTCTTTTCCTTGTAATATATTTGCTTTGATGTCCATATTAAAGTCTTTAATATTTGCAATATTTCTGGTAATGTGCTATAGCATCAACATCAGAACTGTTTTGGATTGACAGATACAGTTTTCGTTTTGTTTTACAAGATACCGCTATTCCTTGAGTAATCCATGGCTTCTTTGTAGACATTGCTCCAACCTTGGTACGTTTTTGAGGAAAACAGTGTTCAAATAAGGTAAGCACTTTATTAGCAAAAGTGCTATATTTTTCATTCATGCCATGAGCACTCTAAACTCCAGTGCAGTGAATGTCTCTGAGGAGTGTCCTAAAATAACCAATTTTTGGCTTATTGATTACCCTCTTGAGCTCAGATTTAACAGATTTTATATCCTGTTCAGTGTTAACATTTAACAGAAGGGACTGCATGTCACAATCTGAGAGGCCATTGATTCTTGGTTTTGTAATATAATTTTGTTCATTGGACTTTTCTATAGAGATACTATCAATGGCTGTGTGAGAGCAATTGGCTACCCTAGTGGGAAACTTTACAGTGGGAATTAAGTTGAATGATAGTGCTACTAACCCAAATAAGTTCTTATTGGTAGAGTCATTAAGGAAATCTACATTGAAACCACCAGCAACCACTATTTCTTTGTTTTTGGTTGTTAAATGGGCCAGTACAGCTTCAAGGTGGTTTATGAACAGATTAAAGTTACCAGCAGATGCTTGATATACACTTAATATTATCGAGGATTTTTTGTGAAATTCTACTTCTGTTTGCACAGCTTCCATATGCTGTTCTAGGCAAAATTTATGAATGTCTATGTTCTTAAATTTATGACAGTTCATGATAATTTTGGCAATTCCTCCTTCCTCCATTTCTGATCTACAAAAGTGAGATGCTAACCTAAACCCTATAACACTTAAAAGTTCTATAACAGTAGTCACATGATGTTCAGAGAGGCAGATTATGTCAGCTGTGTTTGAAGACTAATTCATCTATGCAGACAATTAATTCATTAATTTTATTTCTCAGTCCTCAAATATTTTGATGCAATAAAGATAGCTGACATTTCACATTGACTGAGTTAACAGTGGGTAAAGTTAGAATATCTGCTGAGTGTTGAAAATTCTTAACCGATGGCTGTTTATGCTGATGCAATAAGCTAGAATTATGTTTCTTGGTTTCTTTCTCAAACTGAAGGTTTGTCTCAGTCCTAACCTCTCTTAAAATTTGCTTTCTTTCTGTCCTCCCTACCCTAAAAAAGGGTCTTTTCTGAACCCTATAACCAGTGATATTTTATCACTCATGACAATGCCTCCCGCCCTTTAACTTTCTTGCTATTTTCCCAGCAAGTTTACCCATCCCCTTCCTGTTGAGGTGAAGGCCATGTCTAGTATAATCCCACCTATTGAGAGAATCAACAGGAACCACACCAGTGTGTGATCCTGCACCCGACATAAGCAACCGTTCCAACTCCAAATTAACTCTCTTGATAGAAGAGTTCAAATAAGGTCAGTCATGGCACCCAAGAACAGATACAAACTCAACACTAGTATGCTTCAATAGTGATGCAATCTTTGGCAGTTCACACTCTATACTGTACCCAGGATCTCTGTCCATACTATTACCTGCCTCACCAACTATAACCACGGAGTCTTCCTTAGTGAAATCTTTGCAAAGTGATCCTAAATTCTAAATCCTCTGTCGCCTGCTCCAGACCAGCACTAGGTTGAAAAAAAAAAATGGCAACCTGGTATTCTGATCCTAGTTCATCCTGAAAAAGTTGGCCAACACCTCTTCCATGGGAATTAGGTAGTAGTACGTGGAGGCTTCTGAAAAACGATGCAAAGATGAAGTCAGAGGTGCCAAGAAATTTTGTGTGGAAAACTGGGTTAAATAGTAAATAAAAAAAGTAAATAAAAATATAGTTTCCAAATTGGCTGAAACGGAGAAACAAAGGGAAGAGATACAAAATCAAAACCATAGATTATATAGTATACCAAACAGTCTTTCATTTGTTAGTTTTAAGAAATTTAATAATTTTGAACCCTATGAGATAGGGCATCCACTGGATTTCAATATGGAATTTAATGATTTGCCTGAAATGTGAAATGGTAAAGAGAAAATGTAATTTTTGAGGGGCTTTTTGAAAGGGGATGCTTATGGATGGGCAGCTCACATAGCTGATAGTTGTACTTCATGGCAAAGCTTTGAGAAAGCGTTTTTAGATGAATATTGGTCGAAAGAGAAGCAGCAGAGAATTTTTAGTAAATTTTGGGGGAGGAGAGAGATTTGACTCTAGGAATGATACTGTGAAGGCTTCTGTCAGCTTTGGACATACCAACGGAAATATTTGGACAAAGAGCTAGGTAGTGAATTAATAATTATGGGTTTAGAAACTTCAGAAACTTAGATAATTGCTTGTACCTGCCCCTATGGGTAATATCAGTGATTTCTTGAATTATGTTGATAAAGTGGAGAGGGTGAAGCCATCAATGGAAGATGGTAGGAAGAATTTTGATGACTATAATCAATCAAGGAGAGAATTTCAGGTAAATAGGATGAACAGAACTAATTACAATAGAAATTCAAGGAATGGTTGGGTGGAGGATAGCCAGAATGGGCACAGAATTGGTAGGAGAAATTCAAGTAAAAGAAATTGAGGAGATGGCTTTAATTCTGAATCAAACCATTTAAACTAGATAATGCTCCAGTTTTGGATTGCACTAGAGAAGGTAGTGATGTAGAGCCAGTTGTGTATAATTGTGCTGTGATCACACATAAGGGTAATGTAAATGATAGAAGTAAGACAAGTGTAATTTATAATTCTAATGAGATGTTGAATGATGGTGTGGGTAACAAATGTTCATTCTGAAAAAAGAGAGGAGGAAGTTATTGTAATAAAATAAAGTGATGAAACAGAGCATGTTGCTGTTGCTCAGGATGTCCAAAGTGTCAAAATGGATGTTAAATTTTTAAGAGAACATAAAGAATTCAGGTGTTCTGCTTTGTGGTCTAAACGGCAAACAAGGATCAACCAATTTGCCAAGTATTTGAGGACAGTATAAGTGGTAGTGGGTGTAATTCTGATAGTAGTTTTAATGATGATAGCAGTGACAAATCCAGCAGTGATGAGGGTTAGGTATTTCAATTTATAGTTGATAATGATGCCCATGCCATAAGTAAAGAAAGAGTAGAGGAGGATGATATTAGGCCTAATGAAGAGTCAGAGTTTGAGAGAGGTAATGAGGAAGAGGATGATGCTATCTGTCATTTTACTGTGTCTGATAATCAATTTTGTAAGCAGGATGATAGTTTTTCCAGGAAAAGGATTAATGAGGATTTGTTGTATGAAGAAGATCACATGATAAGTTAAAAGGGAGTGTGGCACCCTGTAATAACAGCAAGGGTACAAGGTATACAAGTTAAGTGTGTACTGGACAGTGGTAATGATTTGAATGGCATTTCACAGACATTTTTTGAATCTATCAAGAACACAGAGGTTATAATAGTGATGCTCGTTTCTGGAATAAAAAATTATTGGTGCTAGTGGCAAGCTATCAAAGAATGTGAAACAAGAGATACTGTGAACAGTGGAATTGGCAGTACAGCTGTTGGAGTGCAATTTCTTGGTGATTCAAAATCTCAGCATTGATGTAATACATGGTATTGGTTCCATGTTGAAATGGTGTGTAAATGTAGATTTTTTGCTAGTAGTGAGTTTAGCTTTAAGTTCAACGGAAGTAGGGACGAAGTATCATTTTTGGAAGATGTGAACAAGTGTGTGGAAACTGAATCAGATTTGCCATTAAGAGTTTCGACTACAGAGCAGGTTACTGAGGAATAAGAGGAGGAGAGAGTGAGATTGGAGAGAATAAAGAGAGTTGAAGATGTTGAAGGTATTACAAACAATCAAAGGGAGGAATTAATGGGTATTCTCCCGAGCAACTGTAAGGCATTTTCTGACAGGCCAGGTTTGGTAAAATATTTTGAGTGCAAATTAAAGTTTAAGGATGATGAACCATTTTTTCAAGAAGCCTTATATTATTCCACTTTCAAAAAAGGAAACAGTGAGAAAACAAATTCAAAATATGGTCTCATGGGGGATTATTGAAAGGTCAAACAGCAGGTATAATAACCCACTTATGGTCGTAAAGAAGAAGAATGGTGGTATCAGGTTGGTTCTGGATGCCAGGAAGTTGAATGAAATTGTAATAGAGGAGAGTGACAGACCAGCTTAAGTAGATGAAATTTAGCAAAAGTTCCATGGATGTAAATTTCTGACTTCTTTTGATGTGACTCGTGACTGAGCTATTGACCAATAAAATAAGTCTATGTAGATGATGTCCTAGTAGTGACTGCAGAATGGTACAAGCACTGTAAGGTTATGAATGAAATACTGACAACTATGTATAGAGGAGGTATGAAACTAAAATTAAGTAAATCTTAATTTGTAAAGAAGGATATTTCATTTTTTGGACACAGGATTAACAAGGAAAGTATACAGCCTGATCCAGAAAAGTTTGCTGCTATTGCAGATTTCCCACCCCCCAAGGAACAAGAAGGATTTTAAAGCTATGTTTGGCTTCATATCAGATTGGTCATTTAACCATCCTTGCCCTGGTAATTAGTTGAAAAACAATGTGGTGTAGAATTGGACACGGTAATGTGGAGAGGCATTTCAGAGTTTGAAAAAAAATTAGTAAATAGTAAGAAGTTAGGACATCCAAATATTTCACTGCCTTTTTGTATGAGTACTGATGGAAGTTTATAGTGTTTGGGGGTAGAAATTTTCCAATTAATACTTACTGAGATGAGGGTTGAACACACAACTATTGCTTTTGCTATCAGAACATTACAGCCACATGAAAGGACTATTACATTCCAGAATTAGAGGCTTTGGCAATTACTCCTGGGTTTCAAAAGTTTGAGTACTATTTGCTTGGACTTGAGACCATAGTGTATATAGATCATAATGCTTTGATAAATGCAGGGTCCAGGGTGAAGCACACCAATTTTACTGTGTGGGCTGCGTATTTGCAACAATTTGATTTGGATGTAAGGTATGTAAAAGGAAAAGCCAATTTTGTGTCTCATGCATTATCTCACACCAGACAAGTGTATCCCCAATGTTTGCATAGTAGAGTAATATTGGAGTATGTGTATGTGGAGAAAGTGTTTGCGCTGCAATCACCGACATAATGTAACTGCGGCGGAATAAGGGGAACCTGGCCGCATTCACCAAGGCAGATGGAAAACAATCCACAGGCTAGCTGGCACACTGGACCTCGACATTAAACTGCCGGGCAAATTTGTGCCAGGGACTGGTATGCTTTCCCACCCAGAAAGAAGTGTGTTAGACTGTACGGCTAACCAGGCCGGCTTAAATTGGTACCTTGGTTAAAGAATTTCTGTCTAAAACGTAAGGTAAGGAGAAAATGAAAAGTGTGAACATATGAGGAGGATAATTAACATCTAAAGTAATCTGCTGATTGGTGCAGCAGTGGAGGCAATATGCAGTATGATCCATCTTGGATGCCAGGTCTTAATATTAATTGTGGTATAATAGATGTGTTTGTCTTCAATGGCATCAGTATATTGAGATAACAATTTACCTATAGAAGTGTGTCATGGTACAGCCTCATATAACATAAGGAAATTACAACTTTAAACATTGTTGCCTAGAGTAATTTGTGGAAATAATAAGCAAGATTTGTATGTATATCACACTTCAAGCTAAAATGTTAAGTAATTTAATGGAGAAAAGTGAAATAATAGACATTCTAAGTGATAATTTTGTCTGGTTGGTAATGAGCATTAAGTTTTCCATAGCATAAGAATCTTTTACTTTGGAGTGTTTTTCAGTAGAGTCAGTTTTGCATTAGGTAAGCAGAGCAGGTGTTTATTTATTAGATAATGAAATAATAAAAGAGTGAATAATGTTATTGACTTAAGGGTTAGGGAGCCTGTCTCTGCAGTTGGTATATTTTTTAATAATGTGCTCCACTAGTTAACTAAGTGAGAATGCAGCTGACAGACATGCTTGAGTAATGAAAAAGATAAATGTATACAAACAAATATGGTGTAAATATATTAATGATCTAACTGTGAAATAAGCAACATTGGGTACTGTTTATATTGTGCAATTCATGACACTGCAGCTGGGAATGAGAGATTAAAAGAAAGAGTAATATTTACAAGTCATATAAGGCTCCATTATTCAATCTATATGTTATCTGGAAACATCTATTTGTTTTCTGAGGAATTCTGAGATTAAAGTGGATACTGAAATAAAGAAAAGTAATTTTGCTGATTAGCTGATAACTGTGATGATAGACTGATGTAAATATTCTGACAGGTCAACTATTAGGTAAAATTTTGTGATTTTTGTGAGGATTTAATTTTCAGTTTGAATGAGACTAGTGCTTAGAGTTGATTAGAGAAGTGGGGCAATGATTTGGTACAACTTCCATCCCCAGAAATTTTGATTTGAATAATAATTAAGTTACCATCACATAAGTCTTTTTCTTTTTGTAATGTAAGGATTAGTAAATATATACTACTGCACATCTTGAGTTTTTGCTATTTTGCAGTTGGGAAAGAGACCCACATCTTTCAAGTTTAACCATTTTCAGGCAGTTATGACTTAGAGTAATGTTTTGTGGTGTAATGTGCACTTTATTTATAAAAAATTCTAATCCACACCTTGCGTACTATAGTCAATTTTAGTGCTAATTGTTAAAATGTTATGAGAACTATGTGATGTACTTATTTATGATTCAAGAACTATTATTTGCCATTAGTGTTAAACTTTTTTTTTCTTTAGACTTAAGTTTCAAGAAAACGTAAGTGTATTAAAGTAGTGTATTTTGTCTCATTTTTTGTCTCATTTTTTAATGTGCTGTGGTGGAGGAGAACCACTTCCATACTAACTGCCACTTGTACCTGTTGCGGGCATGGGCGACTTGATGAGAAACTGCGTAACAGCTCATTAAAAGTGTGAAAGTGCTTCTGAAAAATACCAAACATTGAGCAAGTGAAATTTTCTGCCTGAAAGTGAACTGGAATGCACAGTGCAATTTAACTTGTTGCAACCCATGGGAATTTATTATTTGAATCAAGTAATATGTATCTTAGAATGGAACCTTTGTTTACCCAAAAAAGACATCACATATGATGAAGATGCTTAACTGTTTTTAGAAGTATAACTTGTAGATATCTTATGTAAATGTACACTACACTGTATGTAAATATTTTGTATGGGGTTTTTGTATGGCCAGTTCACATAAGTATAAATTTGAAAAAAAAATTTCAACTGTGGTTTGGATAAAATTTCATATGTTTATTCTTTTGTGTGTAGAATTTTAACCCACTGTCTGGGGTCACTGGTGGTCAGTAAATTGCCCAGTTAGCTATTTGCAATATCTATCTACTCAATCCAATGAGGGATGATGTGATGAAGCAATTCAGGATAATTTTTCTTCCCCTCTTGTTTTGCAGTGAGCCTCTTCTGACTAATTACCATTAGCATACACGAGTATAACCTGCATTTTCATATAAGAAAAAGGTTGGCTCCCAGTTTTAAAAAAAATTTAACACCTGATCTAATTTTGTGCTTAGTGTTATGTATGTAATTGGTATGAAAATTTTTTTTGACTATTGCTACTTAGTATCCTTCATCATAGGGTGAAATCGGTAATTGTTTTGTAAATTAAATTCTGTTGTTGACATATAAACAAATATAAATTCTGTAATAATCTAAACATTTGGAAGACAAAACACTAGCATTCTTACGTATTTATTTCACTCTATTCAAAAACTAGTTATTAAAGCCACCCCTTAATTAATTCCACAGTAATTAACAGTTTGTTAGAAGTATTGTATATGTAACAGTATTTGTTAATTTCATGATTTAAACAACTAAATTGGCTTAACCCTCACCATAGTAGAAACTGTTGAAAAGAACCAATTTTTTATGTATTCAATTAATTTAATGGCTAAGTTTTAACCCTTTAACTGCTCTGGACATTTTAACATGCACGCCTTTGCCCCTGTCCCTGTCCCAGTCGATCAATCAATCTACTGTGTAGAAAGGTTTATTTACTAGTATTCTGTACAACTTAGCTTTGAAGATATTGACAGGTAACTCTTTTAAATCTATACTTAACTTATTGTACAACTTAAGTCCAAGAACTAAATATGAATTCTGTGACTTGGATAGTCTTTGATATGGTACATCTAAACATGATTTGTTCCTGGTGTTATGGCTATGCACATACCTTCTTAATGATATATTTAAAATATTGTTCCTAACATACAATAGAGCATTATAGATGCAAAAGTTTATTACCGTCAGGCATTGCAATTTAACAAACAAGGGTTTACAGTGTTCTAACTTATCGGAATTGGTTATTATTCTTACTAATTTTTTTTGTAAAAGTAGAATGCCCTTTATGTGACTGCTATTGCCCCACAATAAGATTCTATATGATATGATACTTTGAAAGAAAGCAAAATATGCTGATCTTATATAACTATTACGGACATGTATTTTTATGTTTCTAATTAAATAGATAACTCTTGAGAGTCTGGCAGATAAATGTTTGACGTGTGGTTCCCATGTCAACTTGTTGTCTACTAAAACACCTAAAAACTTTCTACTTTCTAAGTCATGATTCTCTCTTAAGCAGAAGGAAAGTGCCTGGGTCTTACTTTCATTTAGTAGAAAACCATTTGCTCTAAACCATAATGAACTCTGAACAAAGGTATCTTTAACTATATTTTTTAGTGTATTTAAATCTGAGCTTTTATTTAAAAAAGTTGTGTCATTGGCATACTTTATTGTGTGAGAGTTTACAAAAGATGGCAGGTCATTAATAATAAGTAAAAACAATAGAGCTCCAAGTACTGAGCGCTGTGGCACGCCAGACCTAACATTAATCAGATCTGACTACTCCCTGTTAATGCATGCTACTTGTTGGCAGTTCTCAAGGAAGGATTTAATCATATTTATGCTGCTATTAGCAAAACCATAATAGGATAACTTATTCAGTAAAGTATCATGGTCCACACAGTCAAATGCTCTGCTCGGATCACAAAATGTAGCCTGAGCAAATCCCCTAGCCTCAAACACATCCAGAACAAATTTTACAAGCACGTGTCGTGGATTTACCTTTCATGAATCCATATAGTTTGTCACTGATTAAGTTTAAGTTATCTAAATACATACTAACATGATTATACATAATTGTTTCGAGAATTTTTGAGAAAACAGAAGTTAACGATACTAGTCTGTAACTAGCGGGACAGTTCTTATCAACTTTCTTATATACTGGGACCACTCTAGATATTTTTAGTACATCAGAAAACTTGTTTTCAGCTAGACATTTTTTTACACAGTAGGTTAAGGGATCAATTATGCAGTCAATAGTATCTTTCAATAAGTTACATGATAAATCATAGTAATCAACGCTATCTGAGGCTTTGAAATTTTTAACTGTTTTCAGAATTTTATTGGTACACACCTCTGTGAAGTTGAAAATGCTCTGGTGGGGCCTTTCAAAATAGTTGTCAATGAAGTTATAGGCATTTTCTAGAGGTTTGTCTATTGAGCTGCATATTTCTCCAATAGATTGGACGCAGAATTTATTGAATTCATCTGGGGATATGGCAAAAAGTCTTTTTCTTTAGTGTGTGCCACAAAGTTAATTATACTCCAGACTTTTTTGCATTTATTTCTAGACTTTTCAATGAGGGCTGTATTATATAGCTTCTTAGCATCATTAATAGCCTGACTATAATTACACTTAGCTCTGGAATATAATTCTATATGTAGTTCAGATTTGCTGTTCTTGTACATACCAGAATAGAGCATAACAGTGTCTTTCATTTGCCCTAACTGTGGCGTATACCATTCCCTGTTTTTCCTTCTCTTATAACAACTACTGTCTTTAATATTTAGCACCGCCTACACAAAAGTATAGTAACCTAGATCTCAACACTCCCTGTGAGAAACTGCACTTTGAAACATCAGGTATAGTAATTGAGTGCCTTAAAATATTAGTAGTAGTAGTAGTAGTAGTAGTAGTAGTAGTAGTAGTAGTAGTAGTAGTCCACAGGTCACCTAGTGGCAAACACCTTCAGAGCACACAGCGACAGGTACAAAGGCATGCATGTTAACACATCCAGAACAGTTAAAGGGTTAATTGTAATTTCTGCAAATTTAACTTCGAATAATGTGTAGCTTCAGCATGTATTATTGTGAGGATATATAAGGGCCCAATTTTAGGTCCCAAGACAGTCAGTCCATGGCTGAGTTTAAGAAGAGAAATCCGTGTTGGTTAGATCAACAACAATGTATCAACTTAACTGTGCAATAAGTGTAACAAAATTAGGCCATGTGTTAAAACAATGACAATGTCTATTCCATATGTACCTGATTATTCTGGAAGAACTGTGAATTACATTTTTACTGCTCATAGATATTCAACACTAAACTATTGTAACAGTATGTTGATGTTTGCCTGAAAACTATTAATGAGAGTTATCGAAAGTTAAACAGTAGTGCACTGGCCATATTAAATGTGTATATGGGAGGTTGTGTGAAGTGAAAGTAAACAACTCTTAATTGCAAATGTGTACCTGTGGGCTTCATTATTTACGGCAGACAGTACTGCATTTCCAGCCCCTATTTTTGCAGCTAGTACATTGACACAGAGGACAACAAATGGAAAAATAAAGAAGACAAACTAGCACATAATGACTCCTTACAGTGGCTCCAACAGCTTTGCAAGGACATGATCTTTAACTGGATACCTGGCCACATCAGGATACAGGGAATCGACATGGCCAACAGAGCAGCCAAGGAAGCATTTTGGGATGGTGGTGTTTGTCAGAGTCCCATCCCTAGGCATGCTGTCATCTCATTATCGAACTGTCTCATCACGTGTCTGTGGGAAACCTGTCTGTCACCTTCAGCCATTTAAACTGTGGTTCCCCAAATTGATCGCACAGTCATGACACACTTTAGACTTCGTGTCACCCTCTAAGCTGGAAGCAGGTTCTGCTTACCAGTCTGTGCACTGGACATAGCCCTTCCACAAATGGCTTCCTCTTCTTGTGGGAGGATCCATTACTCTTAGGTTTGTGGCGTCATTTGCATCCAAGTGATAAACTTCTGGACAAGACTCCTAGATGACCAATTATAGGAACTGGAGAACATGCTACATCTATCTACATCTACATTGATACTCCGCAAGCCACCCAACGGTGTGTGGCGGAGGGCACTTTACGTGCCACTGTCATTACCTCCCTTTCCTGTTCCAGTCGCGTATGGTTCGCGGGAAGAACGACTGTCTGAAAGCCTCCGTGCGCGCTCTAATCTCTCTAATTTTACATTCGTGATCTCCTCGGGAAGTATAAGTAGGGGGAAGCAATATATTCGATACCTCATCCAGAAACGCACCCTCTCGAAACCTTGCGAGCAAGCTACACCGCGATGCAGAGCGCCTCTCTTGCAGAGTCTGCCACTTGAGTTTATTAAACATCTCCGTAACGCTATCACGGTTACCAAATAACCCAGTGACGAAACGCGCCGCTCTTCTTTGGATCTTCTCTATCTCCTCCGTCAACCCGACCTGGTACGGATCCCACACTAATGAGCAATACTGTGTGTCTACCCAGTTGTAAAAGCCTGTATAAGAGAAAGGCACCACTCATATATAGTGGTAGGAAGGTTGGCACCCACACACACGATAGGAAATAGTATTCTCACTCGCTGTTGAGGTCTTTAAGACTATTTGTATTCTTAACTAGTTCTAGAGAGTAGAATTATTTGTCAAGCAGATAAGATTTCATTTTGTTTGTATTGAGTTTTATTACCTATTAAATTCTTTGCATCAATATGTAGGTGACACATTTTTATGAAAATATGTCACTTTCTTCTATGCCACACTTAGGCCAATGGATCACTTAGTCATAAACATGGAATGATTTGGCTTCATGGCTGCACCCACTTACTATGCTCAGGGGACAGGCTTCAGGAGGGGAAATGAAGAGTCATTTTCATTAGTGATACCCATTTATTTTCCCATACCTTACAAGATGGTACAGACAACATTTGTCATTAATATCTGTCTGTACAGGTGCATTGCACTGACAGTATGGCTCGATCAATGAAAGCAGAGGCTATACGCTCCGGTGGTGAGCCGTGGCATGACCGCATGAACCGAAAAGACCGTGTCTCTGAAAGTACAGTTTTTTGTGCACCTGATGGAGGCTTGTGACTTTCATGGGTGGGAAAAATGCATCACTAAATGAACAGATGCATGCCATGGATTGAGCAAATGTGCAACACTGCATATGTTTTTGTGGGGAGCCATTTTAACCCATGTGGTTGGCACTGAGGAAGATCAGAGACATTTTGTGTAATGTTGACCAGCTCACACTGCCCACATGCTTCATCCTGTGAGAGCCAGAGCACAATGCACTATTGCCAAAATTTGCCATAATGGGAAAGTTGTGTGCTTGGGCAGTGTGATTGCTGGCACTCTGTGCTTGTCGGCTGTGCTGCAGTTATGCTCTTTAAGTGTCTCTGTGGTGTGGCTGCCACCCAGATCCCCTTTCAAGGAGAGGAACTCCAGAGATGGCTAGTGAGAATCTGCTCCAATTGACCTCTCTGCAGAGGTTGAGCAGCTGCCAGACACCTGATGATGGGCTGGCACTGTATCATCACATCATCTCCTCTTTGTTGGAGAGCTATCTGGATCTGGTGATTCATCATTTTCTTTTTCCATTTAAATTCTTAGATTCCCCTTTTTTCTGAATTGAGCTTGTGGGCTCTTGATGAAAGACAAGCAATCATTGCCCATTGGAAAGGTGAGTGGAGCTGCAGTGGTGGCACCCACAGCAGCTGCGGGGAGTGTGGAAGCTGCTGCACATGCACCAATCACAGGAGAAACTGCACCTGCAGAAGATTGGTAGCATATACTGTGGCAGAAATACTGAATTCAGTGTTCCGAAACTGTTTCACTGCGGAAAATCGTAACACGGTCCCTGACTTCAGCCGTCGCACGGACGCCAAAATGGAAAATATTGAAATAAACGATATCGGAATTGAAAAACAACTGCTATCACTTAGTAGCGGAAAAGCATCCGGACCATACGAGATACCCTTAAGATTCTACAGTGATTATGCTAAAGAACTTGCCCCCTTTCTATCAGCAATTTATCGTAGATCGCTGGAAGAACGTAAAGTACCTAGAGACTGGAAGAAAGCACAGGTCGTTCCCATTTTCAAGAAGGGTCATAAATCAGATGCGAATAATTATAGGCCTATTTCGCTTACGTCAATCTGTTGTAGAATAATGGAACATGTTTTGTGTTCTCGTATTATGACGTTCTTAGATAATACAAATCTCCTTCATCATAACCAACATGGATTCCGCAAACAGAGATTATGTGAAACTCAGCTCGCCCTATTTGCCCAAGAAATTCACAGTGCCATAGACACTGGCGAGCAGATTGATGCCGTATTCCTGGACTTCAGGAAGGCATTTGATACGGTTCCGCACTTACGTTTAGTGAAAAAAATACGAGCTTACGGAATATCGGACCAGGTTTGTGATTGGATTCAGGATTTCCTAGAAGAAAGAACACATGTCATTCTTAACGGTTCAAAATCTGCAGATGTAGAGGTAATTTCGGGAGTACTGCAGGGAAGCGTGATAGGACCTTTATTGTTTACAATATACATAAATGACTTAGTTGACAACATCGGTAGCTCTGTGAGGCTATTTGCAGATGACACGGTTGTCTACAAGAAAGTAGCAACATCAGAAGACTCGTACGTACTCCAGGAGGACCTGCAGAGGATTAATGCATGGTGCGACAGCTGGCAGCTTTCCCTAAACGTAGATAAATGTAATATAATGCGCATACATAGGGGCAGAAATCCATTCCAGTACGATTGTGCCATAGGTGGTAAATCATTGGAAGCGGTAACGACCGTAAAATACTTAGGAGTTACTATCCGGAGCGATCTGAAGTGGAATGATCACATAAAACAAATAGTGGGAAAAGCAGGCGCCAGGTTGAGATTCATAGGAAGAATTCTAAGAAAATGTGACTCATCGACGAAAGAAGTAGCTTACAAAACGCTTGTTCGTCCGATTCTTGAGTGTTGCTCATCAGTGTGGGACCCTTACCAGGTTGGATTAATAGAAGAGATAGACATGATCCAGCGAAAAGCAGCGCGATTCGTCATGGGGACATTTAGTCAGCGCGAGAGCGTTACGGAGATGCTGAACAAGCTCCAGTGGCGGACACTTCAAGAAAGGCGTTACGCAATACGGAGAGGTTTATTATCGAAATTACGAGAGAGCACATTCCGGGAAGAGATGGGCGACATATTACAACCGCCCACATATATCTCGCGTAATGATCACAACGGAAAGATCCGAGAAATTAGAGCAAATACGGAGACTTACAAGCAGTCGTTCTTCCCACGCACAATTCGTGAATGGAACAGGGAAGGGGGGATCAGATAGTGGTACAATAAGTACCCTCCGCCACACACCGTAAGGTGGCTCATGGAGTATAGATGTAGATGTAGATGTAGATGTAGATGCATGTGGGAGTGTTCCAGCAGCCGATAGAGTATGGTGATAAGTTGAGACTGTGAGTACTGTGCTGGCCAGAGGCAGGCAGAGCTGGAGCATTTCTCTTGTCCAGCACTAAGTACACCCATTGCTTTTTCCATGGTGGGATCCGCTTGATCAGCTCTTTCTGCAGTTGTTTATATGATGAATGCATTGGTAGGTCAGTGTTATATCCTGCACTTAAGCCATGCATTTTTGGTACAGTTGGTTAATTACAAGCTCAAATTTTGCAAGGTAACAGGTTACACAGATGTTCATGAAGACAGCCTCTGTTTGGCCAAACCGTATTAGAAGGTCACAGGGCCAAAAAGGATGTAGCCTGCCCAACACCCATACAGTGCTTGTGGGTGCTCCTGCAATTGTAGGAGGCATCAGTGTGGTGGAGTTTCCTGCTCCAAAATTTTCTTTGGCTGTCTGAGGCTGCACGATGCCGGATTGTGTAGGGCATGATTGTATCTCCCTCTACAGCCTGTGGTTGTTTGCGAGCAGGGCTTGTCACCATCTTACCTTAGTCAAGTCATACCAATGATCAGCCAGCTGGAGTGGCCGAACAGTTCTAGGCACTACAGGCTGGAACCGCGTGACCGCTACGGTCGCAGGTTCAAATCCTGCCTCGGGCATGGATGTGTGTGATGTCCTTAGGTTAGCTAGGTTTAAGTAGTTATAAGTTCTAGGGGACTGATGACCTGAGCTGTTGAGTCCCATAGTGCTCAAATCCATTTGACCATTTTGAACCGATGATCATTTATCATCTCATTTAGTCTCAGATCACATCAGAGTCACCAGTGATGGGGTATGTTGTTAGCAGTGCCTACACATAAGTGTGCAGTGAACAGGCTTTACTGGCATGCCCATACATGATGCTTGTGGGACAGACTTGGTGACTGGAAATGATGAGTCATTTTTGTCAATGACACATTTTTCCATATCTCGCAAGTTAGTACAAACATCTGTCATTAATGTCCATTCATGTAACCATGTTGTACTTGCAGTTAGGTCATATCAGTGTTTCAGAAGGTTTTACACTCCAGTGGCAAGCCATGGGTTGACTGTGTGAACTGAGAGAGTAAAAGGCTGCATCTCTGGAAGTTCACTTTTCAGCACATCCCACAGAGTGTCGTGACCTTTGCAAAAGGTAGAAAAAGCACCAGGAAATGAATGGATGCACACTATGAAATTAATGAATTCACAATTCTTCATGTATGCATTTGTGGCGAGACTCATTAGTTTGACCCACATGGTTTGTGACGAGAAATGTCAGAAATGTGTGTCACGTCACGTTGACCAGCTCGCATTGCCCGCCTGTTCTGTGCCTTGTCGACCTGCAAGTTACACACTGTTGCCAGACTTTGACATAATGGAAAAACTGTGTGTGTGTGGGCCACATGCATGCTTGGCACCAGTGACTTGTCAGCTGTGCTGCAATCACACCCTTCACGCGTTTCTGTGGTGCAGCCACCACACAGCTATTTCTGTCATTGATCATTACCGACAAATCTCATAAGGAAGTAAATAAGTTGGAAGCTGTCAACACCACACCCATTCAATTTCAAGAGCGTTTTGGAAAAGTTTCTAGAGTGAAAACCATGCATTACCTTTATTACATGCTTCTATTCAGAACACACTTTCATCATCAATGAGACCCCTGAATATAAGATCGTAATGCAATAGTGAATGAAAATATCTTCAACAGTTTGATCTTAAGTTGAAAATGTCTAAAATATTTCCGTTTTATCTTGGCTGTTGAACTAGTTGCTCAAGACAGTTTCTGGAAAATGTTCAAAACACTTCACAAGCTGGGTTGTTGATAACCACTACAGTCAAGCCATCGATGCACCAGTCTATTCTTAAACAGCAAAAGTTGCCTCCAGCTAATGAAAGACGTGAATTTCCTATGCTACTGAGTGTAGTCCTCCGTGAAATTTTCTAAAACTACTGTGGTGGAATCATCTGTCCAGTAAAAACACCTGACAAATTACTTTTCACCTAGGCCTGCTACTCATGTCAAGGTAACTTCAGCTACACCTTTCCATCCTAAATGGTTTAATACTTTTGTGAACATCAATGAACACTCCCTCCTATGGTGTCCAATGCCTTTGCAATAAATGTTCCATGCGTCATTAAATATTTCAGACCTTTCTGCTGCAAGTTTTTCACCTCTCAATCCCAAGAATAATTTGAGTGTGAGAAATTCCTGGAGAGGAGTAAATTCAGAAACTTAACTTCAACAACACACTGGTTGAATTTTGGCAGTTTAAAATATCCTTATTCTGGAAGCAGTCTGATTAGACTATCTGCAAATCAACTGCCAAGTGCTCACCAGAGGACCTCAAATTACCGCCTAGATTAAGACCCTTATGTACACTCCACAAGTGCTTGGTTAACCAAGTAGCCACTTACTTTGAGTAGTGCACCCCTTCCTATCAAGGGGAGTGCAACTCTCCATCTGATAATGCAGGTTTAGAGATCAGAAGCTACAATTGCCACAGTTGACAAAAGCTTTGGTTGAAACACATCACCCAGCTTCAAAACAAAGGATGCTGATCAATTCTGGTAACAATGCTGAAAAATAATCACACTCAGTCACTGGTAAAAGTGGAGAGGTGAGATTGTATCCTTTGATTGACCAGTCTTCTTATTTATAAAATGTGCAAGTGAATAGAAATTATTTGCACTAGCCAACCTGCCATTGTATTTGCAGTAGTCAAATAATTTGTAATCTTACCACATACAAATTTTGAAAAACTTATGATTTTCAAGTGCTCACCTAATGCAATAATATAACGTAATTTGTTTGCAAAAACACATAAGTGAATCAGTGTTTCAAGGCAAATGTAAATCCGCCATGGATGTGAGAATCAGAAAACGAAAACTGATATCTGATTGTGAATCAAATGACAATGGTAGGCTCAATACAAATACTAAATTTGGTTTTCTGGAAGAAAAGAATTTAAGAGGGTGATTTGCAAGAATAATTACTCCATTTCTCCAGAAACAGAGTAGGTTTATTTGAACTCCATATGACCTGCATCGTTGGAGGTATATCTGCATCCTCAGCAAACCACCGCACAGTGCTTCGTGGAGGGTATATTGTACCACTACTAGTAGTTACCTTTCTTGTTCCAGTCTCAGATGGAGTGAGGGGAAAAACTGAGTATATTTCTCCATATGAGTCCTAGTTTCCCATATGTTGTTTCATTAAATATTTGTTGGCAGCAGTAGGCTAGTTCTGCAGTCAGCTTCAAATGTCAGTTCTCTTAACTGTCATGTTGTTAGAAGTGCATGTCTTCTTGCATTCAGGGACTCCCATTTGAGTTCCCAAAGCATACCCATGACTCTTGCATGCTGATCAGACCCACCAGTAACAAATCCAGCAGCCTGCCTCTGAATTGCTTCGATGTCGTACTTCAGTCCAATCTGGTGCAAATCCTATTCAGTTAAACAGTACAAAAGTGTAGGTAACACTACTGTTCTACATGCAGTCTTCTTTGCAGATGAACCGCACTTATCTAATATGCTCCCAGTAAACCAAAGCAGACCATTTGTCTTCCTTACCACTAACTTCACAGGTACTATGGGATGCTGGGGCTTGTAAAGTCTGGTACCATTTGGGAGGAACAGGAAGTTACTTGTTCATAGTAACAGTATTTCCCTTTTTCATCATGTTACAAAGCTCTGAAATGTGAAGCAATGAAAAATACTATGTGAAAAACCTGTTACTGTTCAGGTGCATTTCTAAACAGTTAAAATTTAAAATAACATGGGGAGAGGATTATGTGTGACATCATTCTGAACTGCTTCTTTCTCAGGAATAAACATGTGAAAACTGTTGTAAGATACCTTTATTTGTGTAGGAGTTATGATCTATGAAATTTTGGGACACTTGTCAAAGTCAGCATTACAGCATATGCTCAATATGACGTTCATTGTGCCAGTCCAGTTTTGCGAGTCATGCTGCACACATCACAGGATCTGAGGCTCCAGCTGTAAGATCAGGATCCTGTGGTGGCCATTCAATAAAACCCGTCCTACTTATCCAGTGACCTCCAAAATATTTCAGCCAGAAACAGTCTGACTTCAGTGGCTTATTGGAGAGGTGCACAGTCTCATTGGAAGGTGGTTGGGGAATCACCCTCTGATTCATCAGTGTTGGAAGCACATAACCATGGATCATAATAAGATACTTCACACCATTCAAGGTTCCACCAATAAACACAGGACCCACGATTCTTGGCCCAAATCCCATGACAGATGATCAATTTTTGACCATTAGCACATGTCTAGGGATCCACGCACCAGAGTGTTAGCATCTGACAAGTATAAATGATTTACTTCTCCTTGTACATAAAAATTAACTTTGTCACTCAACACCACCTGTCATATGAAATTTGGATTCCTATTACTCTGATCAAAAGCCCAGTCCACAAATTGCACCTGCCAATCAGAATCGCCATCAGAGATGATACTGAGGCTGTAGCTAATACAGGTGCCACAAGTGTGTTTGCAACACACACAGCTTTAAACCTTGACACCAGATGTTACTGATAACCAGTGCATGCAGTGATGTGGACTTACCACAAAGAGTGACAAAATTTCTTACCATCTTGTCATCAGTGGTTGTTCTTCGATGTCCAATACATGGCTTGTCAAGTAACTTGAATAGTGTCGTGTGTGAAACACCATTTCTCTCAGGATGCCGGACATTGAAGTCAGCAGCAATCACTCTGGTACCTCACCCACCACTCATTAACACAAATTCAATGTGTCCCTGTGTGTGCCATTGTGAATCAGCAGACTCGGGAGGATGTCGTTATCAGGAAAAAGAAAACTGGTGTTTTACGGGTCGCAGCATGGAATGTCAGATCCCTTAATCGGGCAAGTAGGTTAGAAAGTTTGAAAAGGGAAATGGATATGTTAAAGTTAGATATAGTGGGAATTAATGAAGTTCAGTGGCAGGCGGAACAAGACTTATGATCAGGTGAATACGGGGTTATAAGTACAAAATCAAATAGGGGTAATGCAGCAGTGGCTATAATAATGAATAAAAAAAATAGGAGTGCGGGTAAGCTACTACAAACAGCATAGTGAATGCATTATAGTGGCCAAGATGGACATGAAGCCCATGCCTACTACAGTAGTACAAGTTTATATGCCAACTAGCTCCACAGATGACGAAGAGATTGATGAAATGTATGATGAGATAAAAGAAATTATTCAGATAGTGAAGGGAGACGAAAATTTAATAGTCATGGGTGACTGGAATTTGGTAGTAGGAAAAGGAAGAGAAGGAAACACAGTACGTGAATATGGAATGGGGACAATGAATGAAAGAGGAAGCTGTCTGGTAGAATTTTGCACAGAGCATAACTTAATCATAGCCAACACTTGGTTCAGGAATCATAAAAGAAGGTTGTATACATGGAAGAGGCCTGGAGATACTAAAGGGTTTCAGATAGATCATATTATGGTGAGACAGAAATTTAGGAACCAGGTTTTAAATTGTAAGACATTTCCAGGGGCAGATGTGGAATCTGACCACAAATTATTGGTTATGAACTGTAGATTAAAACTGAAGAAACTGCAAAAAGGTGGGAATTTAACGAGATGGGACCTGGATAAACTGACAGATCCAGAGGTTGTATAGTGTTTCAGGGAGAGCATTGGGGAATGATTGACAGGAATGGGGGAAAGAAATACAGTAGAAGTAGTATGGGTAGCTTTGAGGGATGAAATAGTCAAGGCAGCAGAGGATCAACTAGGTAAAAAGACGATGGCTCGTAGAAATCCTTGGGTAACAGAAGAGATACTGAATTTAATTGATGAAAGGAGAAAATAAAAAATGCAGTAAATGAAGCAGGTAAAAAGGAATACCAACGTCTCAAAAATGAGATCGACAGGAAGTGCAAAATGGCTAAGAAGGGATGGCTAGAGGAAAAATGTAAGGATGTAGAGGCACATGTCACTAAGGGTAAGATAGATACTGCCTACAGGGAAATTAAAGTGACCTTTGGAGAAAAGAGGATGACTTGCATGAATATCAAGAGCTCAGATGGAAACCCAGTACTATACAAGGAAGGGAAAGCAGAAAGGTGGAAGGAGTATATAGAGGATCTATACAAGGGTGATGTTCCTGAGGACAATATTATAGAAATGGAAGAGAATGTAGATGAAGATTAGATGGGAGATATGATACTGCGTGAAGAGTTTGACACAGCACTGAAAGATCTAAGTTGAAACAAGACCCCGGGAGTAGACAACATCCCATTAGAACTAATGACAGCCTTGGGAGGGCCAGGCCTAACAAAACTCTACCATTTAGTGAGCAAGATGTATGAGAAAGGCGAAATACCCTCAGACTTCAAGAAGAATATAATAATCCCAATCCCAAAGAAAGCAGGTGTTGACGGATGTGAAAATTACCGATTTATCAGTTCAATAAGTCACGGCTGCAAAATACTAACACAAATTCTTTACAGATGAGTGGAAAAACTGGTAGAAGCTGACCTCAGGGAAGATCAGTTTGAATTCTGTAGAGATGGTGGAACACGTGAGGCAATAATGACCCTACGAATTATCTTAGAAAAATAGATTAATGAAAGGAAAACCTACATTTCTAGCATTTGTAGACTAAGAGAGAGATTTTGACATTGTTGACTGGAATACTCTTTCAAATTCTGAAGGTGGCAGGGGTAAAATATAGGGAGTGAAAGGCTATTTACAATTTGTTCAGAAACCAGATGGCAGTTATAAGAGTCGAGGGACATGAAAGGGAAGCAGTTGTAGGGAAGGGAGTGAGACAGTGTTGTAGCTTATCCCCAATGTTATTCAATCTGTATATTGAGCAGGCATTAAAGGAAACAAAGGAAAATTCAGAATATGAATTAAAATCCATGGAGAAGAAATAAAAATTTTGAGGTTCGCCAATGACATTGTAATTCTGTCAGAGACATCAAAGGACCTGAAAGAGCAGTTGAACAGAATGGACAGTGTCTTGAAAGGAGGATATAAGATGAACATCCACAAAAGCAAAATGAGGATAATGGAATGTAGTCAAATTAAGTCAGGTGATACTGAGGGAATTAGATTAGGAAATGAGACACCTAAAGTAGTAAAGGAATTTTGTTATTTGGGGAGCAAAGTAATTGATGATGGTCGAACTAGAGAGGATATAAAATGTAGAGTGGCAATGGCAAGGAAATCATTTCTGAAGAAGAGGAATTTGTTAACATTGAGTATACATTTAGGTGTCAGGAAGTCGTTTCTGAAAGTATTTGTATGGAGTGTGGCCGTGTATGGAAGTGAAACATGGACGATAAATATTTTGGACAAGAAGAGAATAGAAGCTTTCAAAATGTGGTGCTACGAAAGAATGCTGAAGATTAGATGGGTAGATCCCATAACTAATGAGGAGGTATTGAATAGGATTGGGAAGAAGAGAAGTTTGTGGCACAACTTGACTAGAAGAAGGGATCGGTTGGTAGGACATGTTTTGAGGCATCAAGGGATCACCAATTTAGCATTTGAGGGCAGCGTGGAGGGTAAAAATCGTAGAGGGAGACCAAGAGATGAATGCACTAAGCAGATTCAGAAGGATGTAGGTTGCAGTAGGTACTGGGAGATGAAGAAGCTTGCACAGGATAGAGTAGCATGGAGAGCTGCATCAAACCAGTCTCAGGACTGAAGACCACAACAACAATAACAATACACAGTACAGAAATCACTGCCTATCATTATATCTTTTTCTTTTTCTCTCTGTTGTCTAATAAACATTACTGTATTGAAATCACTTTTTATTCCAAATATCACTGATCACATTATAGTAGTTAATTATATTTAAACAGTTGTAGCTCACCAAATGTGAATTGTAGTGGTTGGCTTGTTGGCTAGCATCGTCTACTGGTGTGTCTCGGCTGTAGCACAGCTGGCGTTGTTTGCTCTGATGTAATTAACTTCTTTGGTGACATAGCTGTAACTCGTAGCATCGGTCACTTGTTGGTTGTTCTTGATGTTTGTAAGTGCTGGTTAAACCGTCTTATCATGTGTTTGTATTCTCTTTGTTACTTTGTGATTTTCGTTATACTTGATCACTTTCAAAGAATAAAAGGTTTCACTTCTCTCATATGTTCTACTTTCTTATGTAAACATTTTTATTTTAATTAGATTAATTTGTTGCTTCAAGGTTCAAGGATGCAAAATTGTCTTCCAATTGCAGGGTCACCAAGTGCGCTGTCGCCGCCCTACTAATGAGTTTTATTATTTGCGTAGTTCAGCTCCAGCTTAATGTTGACTAAATTCATCGAGTGAAAGAAGGAACAGTGCAGCTGATGAAGAAAATGTCACCTATTGCGATCATTCACCAGTAACTGACGCTGCCTGACTACTTCTCGTAATAACTCTTATTCAGAACTCCTTTTCTACAATAGTTACAGCAATTTATTTCTGATACCTATGTACAGTCTGCTCTTGAGGTACCATCTACTGTGTTACCGCCCATTAAATTGCTTCTTCCTACTTTCGCTGTTATACACAAAGTTCCTCATAATACATTCTTCATTATTTTCCTCCGAAGTCCAACAACTGTGTCGGAGTATCCTGCTGCCGCGACTCTGGACCTCCAGCGAGTAACATCGTCAGCCTCACTGTGTTTGCTCCATAGCGGCCCACTACTTGCCGCATCAACGAAAGTCCGCGCCAGTTGCTGGCTCAGTGTTTGAATTATCTGCACATATAAAAACCAAATACTGCCACAGTATTTATGCACATAACTAAGAAATCCTGACACGCAACTGAATTTTATCATTTAATTAGAATTTGTGCTAGGCCAGGGGTGATAGATGGCACATGCAACAGACCACTTGTCATCTGTTACACCACAGGCTGTTGCAGCAACTTACCCTATAGTACTCATCCCACTTGCTGACATCACAGGAAACATTTGGTTCTTAATAGATATCCTTTTTATCCAGCCACCTGTCCCCCACTCTATAGAATGATTCAGCTCTCTGAAGGAATTTTGTAACTTATTGCCCATATCTAATGGTCAGTAAGCTGAGCATTTGAGGTAGGGTTGCCAGCTGGGATTAGTGATACATTCAAATGCATATTTTGTCCCAAAAGCTGGACTACCACTTTAAATAGAACTGACCAGTTGTGTATTTTCACTTTTTGATCAACAATTACTTTGAGGGGGTACTAACAATAGCTGCAATAAGCTATTAAAATAATTCAGTAGCTAAAGGTGAAAATTTGTGCCAGACTGTGACTCAAAGCTAGATTTCCTGCTTCACATAAGTGTTTGCCTTAGCTGTTTCAGCTATCTGAACACACTCTCTATCTGACCCAAATTCACAACTTCAAGCACGCTAACTGATAACATCCTCACTGCATGTGCACGATAGGGTTCAAACCTCTAGTGGGAATATGAAAATTGCTGCAAACATATCTTGTATGTGGGATAGGTTTAGAGTTTGGATCAAATGAAGGGTGTGCTCAGGTAGCCAGAATGTTTTAGGTGACTGCTCATGTAAAGCAGGAAATCTGGTTTTAAATCCTAGTCCACCACAAATTTTTAGCTTTCACCAGTGAATTGTTTCAATGTCCAATTGATGCTGATATTGGTATCTTCCTCCAAAAATTGATAATTACAGTCACTGTATCGAGAACAAAAGTATGTTCTGCTGGGCATGTCTGATGGAACATGCAACATGTTTAATGGGGAAAAAAATTGAACAGCCTTGTAATTAGGCAGCTATAGTATCAACTAAGTGGTCTGTCTTCCGAACAGTTTAGCCTTTTTCCTAAGCTATTCATATGTCAAAATACTTGTTCCTTATTAAAGAAAATAAACGATTATCTATCCTACAGAGACAGAAAACTTATACCCAATAACTTTGGTTACTTTAAATGAGAAATGGATACTGAAGTATAGCTTCTTATATTTTTGTAAATCTAATTAAACATATTTTAAGAAGAACTTTAGTTTTCTTGGAAATCAGGTTCCGGAATTTTTGACAGAATAATTTTAAAGTACAGGACAGTGTTGTATTAGTTGATTTCAGTTTGTGTTTTTTTGTGAAATGAGTACAGACTTTAGATGTTGATAATAAGTCTGGGAATTGCATAGTAATATTCTGCCACTTTCAATAGTGCTTAATGAAAATGAAGCTGCAGATTGAAAGAAGCTGTCGTTTTAGTGTGTCAGTATCTTTTTACATGCAGTTGTCTATTCTTTTTTTTCATTAAACTCATGAAATTTTGTCACTGATCAAAGAAGTTGCCAGTACAGTGTTTAATGTTCTCTGCTTGAGAACGTGCCCAGTTCTTGACAGTTGTACCCAGGTTGGTTCATCAGCTAATGTCATTAGCTGTACTGCACTTTAAAAAAATAGGGGTTCATAAAAATTCTTTGTTAGTGAAGACCATAAATATAATTTTTGATACGTAGTTCATAATAAATGAGCTGTCTTCAGATAACAAAATTTTTAGTGTTAATCAATAATTGATTGAATACATTGTCATAAATTACAGCTGTATGCATTATACAACCTTACAACGTTTTTTGATCCTAATTTGTTTGCTATTTGATATTAAAATTGTATTAGTTATCAGTAAAAAATTATATTTATGATCTTTACTAATGGATTTTCTCTGAATGCACAGATTTCATTAAATGCAGATCACTCATCTCCAGTTCGACTGTCTGTGGCAGCATGGTTTCTTTCTTCCATTACCTGGACCTAGCTGTGAATGCACTGCGGCAGATCATGGGTAAGAGAGCTATGCAGAAACGTACTGTACTGAAACTTCCACCAGGCAGCATACAATGTAACTATTCCAAGCATCAGAAAAGGTCTTAATTTTGAATGAAAGGTGGAAATAATGGCAAAACCTTGGTATATTCTGGAATTTGATAATTTACACATTCACTGCCAAGCCCATGATAATCCAAACACAGTCATGCACAAACCCTTTCATTCATGTTAGCAAGTTTATGGTAACATATTTCCCAAAACCTGAACAGCTACTAAGCACAGATTGTACTTAAATGAAAATGCTTGCCATACTATTATGTTTATCGACGTCTAATATACTCAAGTTTTCAGTCAATGAACTGCTCAATATGCCACGTAGAATTACTGCCTTTTTTTCATACACAAAATTACATTCATTGCCACGCAGCTGGACTGCTGTGTCATATTCAGACACAGTGGAGTTATTGATAACAAAACACAATAAGGGCATTAACATAAACTAGTTAAAACTTTTGATAAAGTGTTACTGCCAACTGTTTGAAAGATGTTGCAATGCTTGACATCTAAAAACATAGCAAATTTGTACTCTACACCATTCACAACTGTAGGTACATAATTAACATAAATAAAGGCGAAGAGGGTCCAGGACAGGATGCATTTCTCTCCCAGACACTAATCCACTGGTATTACTAAATGACTAACCTGGTTCATGATACCCAGCACCAGTTGCATGTTGCCTATGTAATGGCTTCCAGGACCAATGAAATTTGACTTTCAAAATTTCATAAATATCTTTCAATTTCAGCCAGTAATTAAATTCCTGCTATGGTCTACTCATTAGGAGGTATAATCTTAGGTCAAATGTTGAATGGTAACTGTTGGAATCTGGCACCTCATACAAATACCTGGGTGTAATCCCTCACAGGGATATGAAAAGGAAAGATCACGTAGGCTCAGTTGTGGGTAAAGGTGGTAGACTACAGTTTATTGGCAGAATACTGGGGAAGTACAGTCAGTCTATAGAGGTGATAGCTTACAAATCACTTGCATGAACAGTTCTAGAATATTGTTAAAGTGTGTGAGACCCTTACCAAATAAGTCTAGCAGGGCATATTGAACGTATACAGATCAGGGCAGTATGAATGGTCAGAGGTTGTAATCCACTGAGGGAACTGACCTGGAACCCTCTTGAAGATCGACACAATTGATTCTGAGAAAGTCTGCTGACAAAGTTTAAAGAACCAGCTTTATATTATGACTTTGCAAATGTACTGTAGTCCTCTCTGTATTCCTCACATAGGGATCATGTGGATAAGATAAGAATAATTACTGCATGCACAGAGGTGTTGCAAAAGTAGGTGTGTACCCACACAAACACAGTTAGAAATCCGAAACTAACAAAGTCTGAACTCAAGTTTATTTTTTATTTGTTTCACATATAACAGGTTGTCAAATAAGAGAATACATAAAAGAGAATCAATAACAAAGAGTAAAAAGGTAGGTATGAGAATCACAGTTGATGGCTCTCTTCTCTGTGACTCCTGTGCGAACTGTGGAGAACAATCTCTGTGGTTGGCGCGAATTTTACGAGTCAGCTGCGATCGACGTGTGCGGTAGTCACCACATGAGACCCCTTGGTGAGAGTGGAGTTCAGATGTTCCTCTCTGTAGCGGGCAGGGAAGTGCACTTGTCTGCCTGAATGCGTGGTGCATCAAGGCTGCTGCTTTACTGACTGCGGAGGTAGCGGAGTGGGGTTCTGCATCGTTGTCTTGTGCTGATCGCTGTGCGATGCTGACATTGCCAGAGTGTCTTGAAGTATATAAGCAGGTTTCACTATACTTGTTTCCCATTCAGTACTATGTTTAGGGTGTGTGCATCTCTGCATATCACGCGATGAGGTCCAGTGTATGGCGGGTGTAGTGGTGGTTTGACGCCATCTGTTCGTAACAATACATGCGTGCAAGTTTTTAAATCGTTGTGCATGAATGACACCAGGGCTCCATGTCTGGACTCTTTCGCAGGTTTGATTTCCTTGATCATTTCTCTCAATCCTTGTAAATATTCTGACTGGACATCTGCATTCGGTACCCCTGAGTCGTCAGCAAACTCTCCAGGCAGACATATTGTTTCTCCGTAGACAAACTCTGCCGGGGAGGCATCCATATCAGGTTTAAAGATTGTCCTAGGATCTAACAGTACAATGGGTAATGCTTCCATCCATTTAGTACCGTGGCAAATGAGGGCTGCTTTTAAGGTACAGTGCCATTTTTTTCTACCATTCCGTTGCTTGCCGAATGGTAGGTGGTGTTGTGGTGATGGCAGTATTCCCAGAATCTTGCTAACTGAGCAAATAGTTCTGATTCGAACTGTCGTCCTCTATCAGTTGTTGTGTGGAGTGGGTAGCTGATTCTCGATATCCAGGTTGACATGAATGCCGTTGTCAGAGTTTCCACCAAGATGTTATCGGTAGGTATTGCTTCCGGCCAGCATGTATACCTGTCAATGATTGTTAGCAGGTAGCGATTACCACCTGATGGTGGAAGAGGTCCAATGACATCCAGATGAATGTGCAAGAAGCATGCCTTGACATCCGGGAATTGTCCAATTGGAGGGCGCATGTGTCTGCTCACTTTGAATAGCGGACAGCGTGGGCAAGATCTAATCCAGTTACGGCAATTGGGGTCTATTCCTGGCTATACAAATCTTTCGGACACCAGTCTGGTAGTTTCTTGAACACTGGGGTGAAATAGGCCGTGGAGACAATCAAACACTCTTCTGCGATGTGTGATTGGAACGTAAGGGCGTGATTGATCATGTTGTACGTCACAATGTAGTCGTATATATTCCCGGGCACATCGACTAGCTGTAACTTCAATGCCGTGTTGTCGTCACTCAACACGGTGTTTAGCTCATCATCTTCCTGCTGGGCTTGTGCTAGTTTGGCCACAGTTACAGACTGTGTTATACTGGATACCTGTGACAAACAATCAGCTACCACGTTAGTTAAACCTGCGATGTGGCGTAAGCCTGTGGTGAATTGGCTTATGAACTCCAATTGAGAATACTGCCTTGGGGAGTATTTGTCACTGTTCTTGTTGAATGTGTAAGTCAAGGGCTTATGATCGGTAAAAATTACTTGTGGTCTGAAATGTTTGATCACTAAATATACAGCCAAAAATTTTCTATCGTAAGCACTCCAGCGTTGTTGTGCTGGTGACAACTTGTGCGAATAGTATGCTAGAGGTTGCCATGTGCCATCCACCAATTGTTGCAGGGCTGCACCAACACCAAACTGGTTAGTGCCACCACCAGTGCCAAAGGTGCTTCTAGTTTATTGTGTGCCAGCAGTGCGGCCTGAGCCAGGCTTTGATGTGTCACTTCGAATGCTGCATCAGATTCCTCATTCCATTGCATGGTTGCATTGCTGCGAACCTTTGGGCCAGCTAATAACGAGTTTAATGGTGCCTGCTGTTCAGCTGTCTGTGGTAGATGCCTTCTGTAAAAGTTTAACATGCCTAGGTATCTTCTTAATTCTTTGACCATAATAGGCTTGGGCATGTGTAGAATAGCCTCAGCTTTTCCAGGTAAGGGTGCTGAACCTGTAGCGGATATGCGATGACCTAGAAATTCCACTTCAGGTTGGCAAAACAGGCATTTCGCTGTATTTAACACTATTCCAAACTTCTCTAAGCATAGGTGTACTTCTTTTAAATGCTGCTTGTGCTGTAAATTGTTTGCAGAATATATGAGAACGTCATCCAGGTAGGCAAAACAGAAGGTCAATCCTCGTAATACAGAATCCAGAAAACGTTGCCATGTCTGTGCAGCATTTCCCAGACCAAACGTCATGAAATTACTTTCAAACAATCCAAAGGGTGTTGTTATGGCAGTGTTTGGTACCCCTTCTGGCGCTACAGGAATTTGTGTATAGCCCTTTGCGCAGTCTAGCACACTAAAGACTGTGGCACCGTGCAGCGCGTGATTGTAGTCCCTTAACAAAGGTACAGGATAGCAATCTGGAATAGTTATGGCATTCAGTGCTCTGTAGTCGCCACACGGACGCCAGGCTCCACCTTTTTTTGGTACGAGGTGTAAGGCTAACGCCCATGGACTGGATGACGGGCGTATAATTCCTCCTTTAAGCATTAGCTCGAATTCCGCTGTAGCTATAGCGAGGCATTCTGGTGGTAGTGTCCTAGGTTGACATAACACAGTCTGTGATTTTTATGTAGTGTACTGTATCATGCAACACTTTGTGCAGTGCTCCAGGTGGTTTCATTAATTCAGGAAAATCTGCTAGGGACTGCACGGTACTCTGTGTCTGCCATTTGAACCAACTTAATACTGGTACAGTCTGTGTCACGATAATAACAAGCCATTGATAGGTTGGTGAGACTGTCTATCAGGCAAGCATTGGCCAAGTCTGGCAAAAGTCTGAAGTGTGATAAGAAATCAGCTCCTAGTATTGCTTCTGCGACATCTGCTACTGTGAAATTCCATTTAAAATCTCTAGGGAGTCCCAAGTTCAGATTCTCTTGTTGTAATCCGTATGTTGAAATCTGTGAATTGTTGGCAGTGGATAAGTTAAATGTTGTGCACGGCCGGTAACAATGCAAGGACTTGATAGTATACTGAGATCTGAACCAGTGTCGATTAAAAATTTCCTGCCTGGCGCACCATCTGTTATAAAAAGGCGTCAAGATGCAGGAAGATAGGAGGTAGCATCTACTGCCACTTTCCGCTCCAATTTCTGCATCTACATCTACATCCATACTCCACAAGCCACCTGACGGTGTGTGGCGGAGGGTACCTTGAGTACTTTTATCAGTTCTCCCTTACATTCCAGTCTCATATTGTTCATGGAAAGGAGGATTGTCGTTATGCCTCTGTGTGGGCTCTAATCTCTCTGATTTTATCCTCGTGGTCTCTTTGCGAGATATACGTAGGAGGGAGCAATATACTGCTTGACTCTTCAGTGAAGGTATGTTCTCAAAACTTCAACAAAAGCCTGTACCAAGCCACTGAGCGTCTCTCCTGCAGAGTCTTCCACTGGAGTTTATCTATCATCTCTGTAACGCTTTCGCGATTACTAAATGATCCTGTAATGAAGCGCGCTGCTCTCCGTTGCATCTCCTCTCTCTCTTCTATCAACCCTATCTGGTACGGATCCCACACTGCTGAGCAGTATTCAAGCAGTGGGTGAACAAGCATTTGGAGAAAGAACGTGGGCTAATGCATTTACGTGCTTGCTCTCCATACCGACTATGATACCAACAAATGGTCTGTCTGTTCTCGGTTGTAGATTGCGATGCGAAACGACTTCCATGTCGTCATCGGCTACGGCTTCTCTGATTGACATTGATGCCATTCGACATTAGTTTCGAGAGCTGTGTGCATAGGAGATTGACGTTGGCCGTTAGTGCATTGTAATCTGCCCAAGACACCATAGTAGATGCAGCTGCTGCGCTGACAGTTATGTCTACAACACTGACCTGTGTGTTCGGTGTGATCGCTTCCAGTATGCAGTCGGCGAGTTCTGCTACTGTGTCCAGTGACGTCTCGTTCTGCGTGCCGATGACTGCTTTTACCTGTGGTGGCAGGTGGGAACTCCACAGGGTATGCAGAATGCTATCTGGAATCGTGCCAGGGTCCTCCGTGCTGCGGAGATGGTGCAGGAACAGTAAAGGTTTCCTGTCACCAATTTCTTCTTGCGTCAATACTTGCCGGATTCTGTCTTCTTGAGAAATGGCTAAGCAACATATCAGTTCAGTCTTTAACCATTCATATGCATCCTCTGTTGGAGGAGCTGTTATGATATCCTGAACTTCAGTTGTGTAACGATGATCGAGTTGGCTTACTACGAGGGGAAACTTAGTTGTTTCTGCAGTTATTCCCGCGTACATGAAACTCGCTTCCAGCTGTGTGAACCACAGCATAGGGTTGTGTGGCCAAAAGGGTGGTAAGCGAACCGCTAGTCTTGACACTGCTGGCGTGTCCATATCCATATCTGCTGTTTGTTTTGCAGTCGGGGTCACCAATGTTGCGTAAGTAGGTGTGTACCCACGCAAACACAGTTAGAAATTGGAAACTAATGGAGTGTGAACTCAAGTCTCTCTTTTCATTTCTTTCATATATAACAGGCTGTCAAGTAAGAGAATACATAAAAGAGAATCGACAACAAAGAGAAAAAAGGTAGGTTTGAGAATCACAGTCAACAGCTCTCTTCTCTGTGACTCCCATGTGAACTGTGGAGATTAATCTCTGTGGTTGGCGCAAATTTTATGCGTCGGCTGCAATCAACATGTGTGGTAGTCACCACAGAGGCATTCAGTCATTCACTCTTACTGCACTCCATACATGAACTGAATAGGAAGGAATGCCTAATAACTGGTACAGTGGAAAGTAGCCTCTGTCATGCACCTCGCAGTGATTTGCGGATTGTAGATGTAATGCCTTGAGTAGAAGCAATGAGGCACTGTAGCTTGTGATGTGCAACTTACCCAGACTACATTTGTGCAGTATTCCATACTGAGAGTACTTCATGACTTCCGACTTTAACTGCAGGTTCTAACCTTCTCCAAATTTTTTCATGCACATATCTGTCAGATATTTAGATCTTAAAATAGCTAGAAACTTCTGATTGCTTTAGAAATAATTTAAAAATGTGGGAGTTTCATTCCTTAAGGAACTGGAGGTTTGCTGTTTAGTGTCAAATTGCTATAGCTACTTGTCTTGGCTGAGGTTTGTTCTATGGATTATACTAGGACATCTATCATAATATTTTTATCTGCTTGAGCCTTAATACAATGTTACATGGGAATTATGTTATCAATTTAAGCTGGATTTTAGCAAACACTTTAGCCACCATATTGCTTGTCTTCTAATCCGATAATATGCCTTTGACAGAAAAGCAGGAATGTAATCTGTTTGTGTCAGGCTTTGTTAACTTCAATCAGCTTTTTGATTATCCATGGCTTTCATTGTATACTGCACAAAATTAGTACAGTTTTTACACAGTCAATATGACAGGACTCTTATTTTTTTGTTATATCAGATGTAAGTTTTTGGTTAAATACATAACATAGTGATTTGAGCACACATTTCTATTGATAGTTGTAAGGATGATTTCAGTCTTATCTGAACCATATTTTATAGGTACAGACAAACATATTATGATTCTTGTCCTTTTGAACCTTTCACATTTTCTCAATCTATGTTATAGCTTGCTCAGTAGTTTATATGATGTATTAAATTAAATTTTTGTTTAAGCTATTGTTGTTGAATTTAGAATATTTCTGTTTACAGTTATTGTGCCTATGGAATAATCACGTGCTGACTCAGAATTATCTAGTGTATCAGTGGACTATTCATACTGAACTCCTTCCTCCTTAGTAGAGTAATAATCTAATTGTTGTGTGCTGACATTATGAAGCTCCCGTGGTACTTTGATGTGTTGACTTGCTGTTTACTGTGATTATGCATATATAGGGTGATTATATTCAAAGTTAAATTTTCAAATCATTGTAGAAATAACACCACTGGTACGAATGACATCAAACTGCAATGGAATATTATCAGAGATGGGGAAATCGTATGGCAGATGAAAAATAAATAGTTACAAAATGTAGCAATAGCACTGCAAGCATCATAATTTAATAGTTTTCAACCACAAAACAGAAATGAATTGTACAACAATGCTTAAGATGTGTGTTTCATATTAAACAAACTGTGCTACTCAGTGTATATGGGTGTAAAGGTGTGATACCATTAGTAATGTAAGCCCACCAACCACAACAGGTTCATATCACATTGAATGACAAAATTTGATTTTTAATTGTCCTGAGGCCAAAAACCACATAAAAAGAATCAATCAAGATCAAATCAGATCAGATTAGATTATTAATTTCTGTGCCATTGGCTCAAAATATGTTCAATATCCTGCCCACTGTTTTTCGCAACAAGTTGAAATCAAAAAACAGCATGTTCCACAACTGATTGAAGTGTTTCTAGGGTCATGTTCAGAACGTTTTGCACAATACATTACCTCAGTGCAGCTAAGTTTGCAATCAGAACACTGAACACAATGTCCCTGAGTTAGCTCCACAGCCAGAAGTAACATGGATTAAGATCAAATGATCAGGATGGCCAAGATGTAGGGAAATGGCGGCTGATTATTCTAGCTTTTCCAAAATGACGCTTCAGCAACTGCTTAACTGGATTTGAAATGTGTGGAGGTGCGCCATCTTGCATAAAAATAATCCCAACCACACATACAAGCTGTTGGAGAGCTGTAATGATGTGGTTGTGCAAAAGAGACTGACAGCACTTAGCAGTGATGGTACAAGTAACAGGATCAAAAGCATTTCTCTTTGTAAATGATGCTGTAGCCCCACACCACACAATGACCTTTTTAGGATGAAGGGGAATTGGTTGATTTGAGTGTGGATTTACTATGCCCATATTTAATAGTTCTGTGTATTGACATATCTTGTCAGATGGAAGTGTGCTTGATCTGTCCACAAAATCTTCCACAGACCATCTCAAATGGTACCATATTCAAAGGTCTGTCATCCTAGACCTCACTGATGTTGGCACCAATCCTCATTTTTATATTGGTGTCTACTACTTGGAGAATGACAACTGTTTGTCACTCAAGATTTTTCTGCATCCCTGCAAGCAGGAATATGAAGAGTTTCAACCAGATGTATACCTGCTCTCCTTCACTTGGGGAAAAGATGTCAACTGCCTATAGGGCAACTTCCTTCCATAACAGTGTGATAGAAATGTGACAGATAAGAAGCTCTACCTGCCAAGTAGCGTGCTTGATGCAGTACTGTATGTGTCTCAGATTTGCTAACATACCCTTCAGCATTATAATATCCAGGGTAATGAATAGAAGTTTGGGTGCCTAACTACACACATGCATTCTCTGGCACTCTTCAACAGAGTAGTTACTCATGGCACATTATTAAGTATTAATGGACTACTGCTTTAGACTTACTAGAAAGCAGACAGCTTACAAGAAATACAGTGCAAGATACCAGCAGTTGCCAGGCACCTCAAATGTGTAAGTTGTTTCCCAGTTTTTTATGAGAAGTCAGCGAGTAATGTTGGTTTGAATACTTATTACTCATAGCCAGAGAGAGAGAGAGAGAGAGAGAGAGAGAGAGAGAGAGAGAGAGAGAGAGAGAGAGAGCGAGCTACTCTGTGTCCAAATTAGCTTGTAAAATTTCATGCTGTAGATGTAAGCACTTGAACTAATATTGTTAAAGGCCACTAATCCAAGTAATCTGATCCCTTAAAGAATCAAACATGCTTGCATAACACAGCGTCAATAGTCTGATTACTTTAAAAATGAATTATTGTGTTAAATATTTGACTTCAAGTAGCTGGTGACCATTGCCACACTGCAGTCCACTTATCATGGGTTGGAAACCACTGCTCTGCACTGTTCACAACTGCATGTACATCATTAGCCTAAATCAGAGAGAGTAATGGATATAGGTCAGTATTTATTGTATTCCCAAACAGTATTCCATCAATACAACCTAATGTCTAACCTGGTTCATGATACCCAGCACCAGATGCATGGTGGCTATGTAACAGCTTCCAGGGGCAACAAGAATTTGAATTTCAACATTTTATATATATTTTTATATTCAGTCAATAATTTAATACCTGTTTTGATCTACTCATTAACAAGGTATAATGTTAGGTCAAAGGTTTAACACAGTTTGACTGTAATATGGACATGATGGTGTTTTCAGTCAGTGTAGCTCATGATTGGCAAATTACACGGACTATATTAATGCAGTGTTTCATACTGAGAAAACTTGGTGACCTCAAACATAAGTTCAAATGTTATCTATTTTTTTTTCTTTTTTACTTGCAATTCAGATATTTAACACATTTAAACTGCTGCAAACATCTGATTGCTTTACAAATAATTTAAAAACTTGAGTGTTTGGTTCCTTAAGATATCATAGGTTCACTGTTTAATGTTGATTTGCTATTACTGCTTCTCCAGATGGAGGGTTCTTCTGTGGTTTATATTTTGCCTCCTTTCAGTGTATTTTAAACATGTACTTGAGTTGTAATACATTTAGTCCCTTGAGAATTACATTACCAATTTAAGCTATGTTTTAGCACACACTTTGGCCACCATATTGCTTGTCTTCTAATCCCATCATATGCCTTTGAAGTTAACAAGGGCCAACAAAATTAAATTACATTCCTGATTTTGTGAATTTCAGACTTCTGACCACTCATGGCTTTTATTGTATACAGTATAAACATTTGTTCTATCTTTACACAGTCATGTAGTGTTAGGACTCCTGTTCTTTTGTTATATCACATGACAGTTTTTACTTAATTACTCAACATTGTGGTTTGAGTGTAGATTTGTGTTAATAATTGTAATGATGGGTTCAGTGTAATCTGAATGTGATGTGTAAGTACAAAAAAACATATTACTCCTCTAGTGCCTCAAAGGTTTCACAGTCCTTAACTCTCTATGAGTACTTCCTCACCAATTGATGGGCATTATGTACTGTATTTTGCTCTAAATGTTTTTTCCACTATTATGGTTAAATTGTGAATATTTCTCTTTCCATTTAGTTATTGTGCATATGAAAATATAATATGCAGATACTTGGAGTGCCAGTGGTCTACTCATATTGATCTCCCTGCCCCTTAAGTGAAGTAGTAATCCAGGTGTGTGATTACATTATGAAGCCCTAAAGTTATTGTGGTGTGTTGTCTTGCTATGTATTTTTCAATATGCTTTTGAATGATGCATTATTTAATATAAATGTTTAATGACTCTTGTATTGCAGTCTCATCTTAGTGCTATAAACTTCAGAAATATAGGACATAAATGTGTTACTAAATTCCTTGATGATTTCATTACATCGAACTCGAGTAGGCTTACTGATGGAGCTCCTGATGACATTTACTTAAATTGCGGTTTGTGCACTGTTTCCTTTATTACATTTGTGTGTAATATACACGTGCACTCTGAACAAACAGTTTGGTCATTGAGTAAATATTTCAAGAATTTAAAAAGCACATTCATTGAAACTGACCATTTACTGTCACTCTTGTTCTAGAACTACATATATATAATATTAGAGGAAACAGTTGTATGTTGCTATCCACATATATGCTCATATCTGTATGATCTTCTGTGTATTACCTTGTTGGCTTCTTAAATGAAACATATGTACCTGACAGACAATGTGTAGTGTTTAGCTCCAGAAATGTCGGTTTGTGTTCTTTACATTTTGATTTCCACAGTTTTTCTTCATACGTGGAGAAATGTATGATGACTGATAAAAATTTTTTCTGCAAATATTAAAAGAACCCTTTCAATGTTATATACTATTTCATTGTTACATTGAGTTTTCTTCAGTTTTGTCAATTATATGGAACTGTGAAGATGGTCAGTGACAGAAACCAGCTGTAATAAGTTTCAGAAAGTAGCTGTGTCATGCATTTCTCAAAGACAGTACTTGCTTAATAATTTTAGGCAGAGCCTCTGTGTACCTCAATGTCTCTGTATGAAGGTGCACACACACACACACACACACACACACACACACACACACACACACACACACACACACACACACACACAAATGTATCTGTTATACCATTTGATCATTATCCATCCTGTACCCTGACCACTACCACCACCATGAATGGGTCCCTTAGACTGTGGGCTTGTATTTCCTTTCTTACTGTCTCCCAATGTACCATCATATCCTGAGGAAATGACTGCTACAAAAGCTGTAGTTTTCACAGTTAACTTTTTCATTTGATACAGAAATTCTTTGTATGAATTTTTATGTCAGTATATACTCTGTTACAGTTTTTCTGTGTACTTGGCAGTTTGTGTAAAATTTGATAATTATTTCATGTTTATTTACTTTTCAATAACTTGCACTAATTTTCACATAAATTCTGCAAAGTACTTCATAAAAATTGAATCTGTGGTGTGTTTGAGTACTCGTATCGATTCCACAATAGATTATTTTTCCTGTGTTCAGAGAAATTTTTAGATGTTCATATTACATTATGTAATCATCATTACCTTTTTCTGTTATCGAAGTCATTGGAATATGCTCTCTTTGAAAGGAAACAAAAGTTTTTTATGTTAGTGATGCTCTTCTCTAGCATTCTAATTAAGTGAGTTTTAAAAATACTTCTCTGTATTCAAAATAATTTTGTAAATGGTAGATAATGAAATTATTGGCCTACAGTTGAGTTGTTACAAAATCTTAATTTTTTATATTCTGACCAGATCAAGCATCATTCATTATTATTGGTTCAAATATTACAGGCCTTATTTTAATGAAGTTTCTGTTTATAGCTATGATATATGTGCATGTAACTGTGATTGTGTAAAAGCACATAAATTCCATTGTGGAATACAAGATATCATGTGAGCAGTGAGTGTATGTTGTAAATTTATGTTTAATGAGTAACAGTGCTGTTACTCATTCAAGAAATTTTGCTATCCATGAGAATATCTAATGCCTCATACAATTTTCTTTTTGTCATATGGTCCTTGACAATCTTTGAAAATGCCACCACATGACTGACAGCTATTAAGCTGTTAACTAAGTCTGACATTGCTTCCACTTATTTGCCAGACTACTGTACTATCACCTTTCCTCTCGGCCTCCCTTGGCCAAATCTTGTTTTTTCGACCCCGATGGTATTAGGTTGCGAGGCCAGAGGGTGTCTTTCATTTTCTTTCTCTAATCACTATGTGGAAGGGGGCAGGAGGGCATGTTCAGGTGTGGTGAAGCCAGGATTTCTTGTGGAGCAAATGCACAGCACAAAGCTCAGTCTTCAATGCTGTGGGTTATATAAGGCTGTTAATATGACCATGTAAAAATTGTCCTCAAAATCCAGAAAATAATAATCCTCAGATATGAATTACAAGTAAGCGGTGGTGATGTTGGAACAGGTCATAGAACAGTGTTCATATGATACCAGTCTCACTCAGCTCTGGTTTTGGAACGAAATGTGCCCAGAGTTAGATATGTTTGTCTGCATGAAGTAAGCAGAATGGAGAATGAGCCTACTGCATAAGTTGTGCTATATTGTCATAACGTCTTTTCAAAATGTAAGTGAAAATGTGGAAGTATTTCACCAATGCAGAAAACGTAAGTTGTGTGGTCAAATGCAAGTAATGTTAATAGGCATTATTGTGGCATTGCTCTTGCACTCTGCCAGTATTCCACATGAGGTGTAATTCACCTCCTTAAATGTAGCAACTGCATTTTTGTGTGTTGGGTGAAAAACTGTAGCAGATTTAATGCTCTTTAGATACATACAGTTGGTGAAAATGGAGATGTAGCTCCAAACCTCATTTGAAAATAATAAATAAGTGATCAATTTGTGAATGACAGAATACCAACAAACTCAAGACTCACTACATTTGTTTGTGTTACTGCATGTTCACAAAATTTTTTGTTTTGTGATGTCCATAAAGTCGTTCATTCATAACAGTTTGTTGTAAAGTAATAACCTCATTGCATGGTTATCACATCAATATTTTAAATACAAGCAAGTCACTGAAGTGGAGTTTCCATAGATCACTATTTTTTTTCATGTATGTTCTGCACATTATCATCCACATGTTAAAAATGTACCAGTAAACATCTGAGCCCTTAAAGAATCAGACACGCTTGCATAAAACAGCGTCAATAGTTTGATTACTTTAAAAATGAATTATTGTGTTAAATGTTTGATTTCAAGTAGCTGGCGTCCATTGCCACACTGCAGTCAACTTACCATGGGTTGGAAACCACTGCTTTGCACTGTTCACAACTGCACGTACATCATTGGCCTAAATCAGAGAGAGTAATGGATATGGATCAGTATTTATTGTATGCCCAAACAGTATTCCATCAATACTACCTAATGACTAACCTGGTTTATGACACCCAGCACCAGATGCATGGTGGCTATGTAACAGTTTCCAGGGGCAACAAGAATTTGAATTTCAACATTTTATATATATTTTTATATTCAGTCAATAATTAAATACCTGTTTTGATCTACTCATTAACAGGTATAGTGTTAGGTCAAAGGTTTAACACAGTTTGACTGTAATATGGACGTGATGGTGTTTTCAGTCAGTGTAGCTCATGATTGGCAAATTACACAGACTATATTAATGCAGTGCTTCATACTGAGAAAACTTGGTGACTTCAAACATAAGTTCAAACGTTATCTAATTTTTTTTCTTTTTTGCCTGTGATTCAGATATTTAACACATTTAAACTGCTGCAAACATCTGATTGCTTTACAAATAATTTAAAAACTTGAGTGTTTGGTTCCTTAAGATATCATAGGTTCACTGTTTAATGTTGATTTGCTATTACTGCTTCTCCAGATGGAGGGTTCTTCTGTGGTTTATATTTTGCCTCCTTTCAATGTATTTTAAATATGCACTTGAGTTGTAAAACATTTAGTCCCTTGAGAATTACATTACCAGTTTAAGCTATGTTTTAGCACACACTTTGGCCACCATATTGCTTGTCTTCTAATCCCATCATATGCCTTTGAAGTTAACAAGGGCCAACAAAATTGGATTACATTCCTGATTTTGTGAATTTCAGACTTCTGACCACTCATGGCTTTTATTGTATACAGTATAAACGTTTGTTCTATCTTTACACAGTCATGTAGTGTTAGGACTCCTGTTCTTTTGTTATATCACATGACAGTTTTTACTTAATTACTCAACATTGTGCCCGCATCTCGTGGTCGTGCAGTAGCGTTCTCGCTTCCTACGCCCGGGTTCCCGGGTTCGATTCCCGGCGGGGTCAGGGATTTTCTCTGCCTCGTGATGGCTGGGTGTTGTGTGCTGTCCTTAGGTTAGTTAGGTTTAAGTAGTTCTAAGTTCTAGGGGACTGATGACCATAGCTGTTAAGTCCCATAGTGCTCAGAGCCATTTGAACCATTTGAACTCAACATTGTGGTTTGAGTGTAGATTTGTGTTAATAATTGTAATGATGGGTTCAGTGTAATCTGAACGTGATGTATAAGTACAGAAAAACATATTACTCCTCTAGTGCTTTCAAAGCTTTCCCAATCCTTCACTCTCTATGAGTACTTCCTCATCAATTGGTGGGCATTATGTACTGTATTTTGCTCTAAATGTTTTGTTTCCATGATTATGCTTGAATTGTGAATATTTCCATTTCCTTTTAGTTTTTGTGCATGTGGAAAAATAACATGCAGGTACCTAGAGTGCCAGTGATATATTCATATTGATCTCCCTGCCCCTTAAGTAAAGTAGTAAACCATGTGTGTGATTACATTATGAAGCTCTCAGGTTATTTTGATGTGTTGTCTTGCTATTCAATGTGATTTTCTATATACTTCCAGATGATACATTATTTAATATGATTATTTAATGACTCATGTATTCCAATCTCGTCTTAGTGTTATAAACTTCAGAAATATAGTACATAAATGTGTTACTATATTTCTTGATGATTTCATTAAATTGAACTCAAGTAGGCTTAATAATGAAACTCCTCATGACATTTGATACGTATGCCATTTACTTAAATTGCGGTTTGTGCACTGTTTCTTTTATTATACTTGTGTGGCATATACACATACACTCTGAACATACAGTTTGATCACGGGGTAAATAGTTTAAAAATTTTGAAGTACATACATTGAAAATTTTCATTTACTGTCACTCTACACTATCCATATATATGCCCTTTATCTGTATGATCTACTTTGTATTACCTTGTTGGCTTCTTAAATGAAACATGTGTACCTGACAGACAGTGTATAGTCTGAAGCACTGGATATGTATGTTTGCATTCCTTACATTTTGATTGGGACAATTTTTTTTTCCTATGTGGAGAAATGTATGACAATTGACAAAATATTTTTCTGCAAATATTAAAAGTACACTTCAACTATAATACACTATTTCATTGTTACATTGCTTTATTTTCAGTTTTGTCAATTATATGGAACTGTGAGGATGGTCAATGACAGAACACAGGTGTTATAAGTTTCAGGAAGCAGCAGTGTCATGCATTTCTCAAAGACAATAGTTATCTAACAATTTTAGGGAGACTCTAAGTGCACATGAATGTCTTTGTGTGAAGACTTAAACACAAAAGTATCTTTGTCTACCATCTGATCATTTTGTATGCTCACCATCTCCTCAAGGGGTGACTCAGATTGTGGGCTTGGATTGAGTTCCTCCTCATTTCTTAACTTCTCCAGACATACCACCCTCTCCTGATTGTGGAAGTAACTGTTACAGAAACTTTAGATTTTGCAGTTAAATTTTTCATTTGATACATAAATTTCCTTGTGTGAAATTTGTACGTTAATACTGTTGCAGTCTGACAGTGTGCTGAAGAGTTTGTGTAAAATTAGATAATTTTTCATATTTATTTACTTTTCAATAACACTGGGAAATTCATGTGAACATCAGTGCAAAGTACTTTGTGAAAATGGAATTTGTGGTGTGCTTGGAGTACTGACTGTGAAAGAGAAACTCTTTGATATTTGTAATGCATAAGTTTGGTGTCACTGTCATTTGTACGATTAATGTCATTGGAATTTGCTCTCCTTTAAAGGAAGCAAATATTTCATATTAATCTTACTGAAATTCTTAAGTTAATGTAACTTTTTCAAGCACTGTAATGAAGACTGTTGTAAAAATGTATCTGTATTGGGCATGCTTTGTTAAATGGTAGAGACAAAAATTGTCGCACAATTTGCTTGTTAGAAATAAGTTACTGTTTATATTATGATGGGATGAAGTAACTTTGTTTCAAGAATAACAGCTAATTATTTGACTCAGAGAGCTGGTACTGATAGCTAAGTTGTAGCCTGAATGTAGCTTTTGTTGTGTAGATGTACACAACCTCCCATGTGCAATAAAAGATAACCTGTAAGAAGTGTCTGTAATGGTTTTGTTCTAAAAGTTATATTTATTCAGTAACAGTGTCATTACTGTATAAGTAACAACTTGATTCCTTTTCTGTGCACTGATATAAAATTGTAGTTAGACTGCAACTATCATGTACAAAATTTCACAATCCATGGAAATACTCTGTCCTTCATACAACAATGATCCTTTTTCATCAGGCACTCTCTGACAGTCTTTGAAAATGCCACCACATGACTGACTAAGCTGTTACCTAATTCTGACATTGATTCCACTTATTTATCAGACTACTATCACCTTTCCTGTCAGCCTCCCTTGGCCAACTCTTGATTTTTCGACCCCAATGGTATTAGGTTGTGAAGCTGGGTGGTGTCTTTCATATTCTTTCTCTAATCATTATGTGGAAGGGGGGAGGAGGGCATGCTCAGGTGTTGTGAAGCCAGCATTCCTTGTAGAGAAATCACATAATACTAAGCCTGGTCCTCCAAGCTGCAGGTTATTTGTTTAAGGCTGGTAACATACCCATGTAGATGTCCCCACACACCTGAAAATAATCATCCTCAAATACGAATGCGAAGTAAGAGGCGGTGAGGTCGGAAAGGGTTATTGTGGATGTGTGGAGAGCAGTGTTCGTATGATATCACTCTGATTAAGCTCTGGTTTTGTAACAAAATGTGACCACAGTTGGAGATGTTCTTTGCATGAAGTAAGTGGTATGGAAACATGAGCCTACTGAATAAGGAAGCACCCTTGGAAGAAGGGTTGCTGGGTTTGGTTGTGATTCCACTGAAAGGCGTTATGAGGTGTTTTGGAAACACATAATCTCACATTGCTGCCACTACTACATGGACAATACTGGAGTGGTGTATATCAATGAGGTGAACTCGATGGTTACTGAATAAATACAGATGAGACAGAGCAGACTCCTGTTCTGTAATACCAATGACAGTGTGCAGCAGATGAAGAACATAATTGTGGCTGCCAGATCTGAAGAGGAGACCAAAGTGAAAATGATTGCACTATGCTGTGATGGAACACTGCCAAAAGTTACTTCTTCCCAAGGCAGTCTCTCTTCAGTGCACGGCCTCTCAAGTAGTATGATGTCTGAAGGTCTCTGTCCTGGAGCTCACGGATGTGTGCACTGTTCCTACTGTCCGTGACTATTACTATGAAGACAGTGACTGTTTGTTGCTTATGATCATTCTCCATCTTTGCCATCATATGAAGAGTTCCAGCCAGATGTGGACCTGCAGTACTTCACTTGGGGCAAAGGACATCAACTGCATGTAGGGCAACAGCCTTGGTGGAATTGGCAATTCAAGAGGACTACCTGGCCAACAACATGCTTCACCGGTACTGTACAAGTCTCACCTTCCCTGACGGCCATCAGCATTATAGATGCTGAGGTTGTAAATGGCAGTTAGTCCCAAACTACAGGTAGTATATTCTCTGGCACATTTCACTGTAGTAGATGTGGCACATCAAGGTATTCTGATGAGTTTTCAGCTGATAGTAATATTTAGTACCATTGGACTATTACTTACACCTAATCAGAAAGCAGCCAGCTGAAAAGAAATATAGTCAAGATGCAAGCAGCAGCCCGCACCTCCACAGGATGTGGTAATGACAATGCCTGTTTAATGATCAGCAGCTCTTATGTCAGTGAGACACACTTTTCCCCCTCTCCAAACCCCCTTCCCCTCGACCTGCTCTGTTGCTCATATAGCAATAGAAGCAGCAAATAGCAAACAGCACTGAGTATAAAGTCACTCTGTATTTAAAATAGAATGTAAAATTTATGCTCAGTGTGTTAGTACATAAACTAAAATGGCTAGTGTATAGTTCTCCAAATAATCTTTTAATGTCATATTTTATTTCTTCAATTATGTGAATGGAAATAATTGTAAATCGATTATAATCTACATCACATTACTGTAATATTGGTTAAATATGTATTATTAGTATGTAGTATAGTCATAGACATCTCAAAAATAGTTTCAGAATGTAAGTCTAAATGTGGAACTATTTCAACAATGCACAAGACAGAGGAAGTTCTGTGGTCTGATGTATGTAATGTTAGTAGACATAATTCTCCATCTCTTTTGCACTCTGCCATCATCCCAGCTGATGTTAAATTGAAGGAAGTTAACTATACAATTGTATCATTAGATGTAAGGTGAAAAATTGAAACAAATGTAATGCTCATTACATTCACACAGTCAATGAAAATGGAGATGTAGCTCTGAAACTTGTTGTACAATAATTAAAAAATAAATACCTATGAATGACAGAATATTGACTTGATTAATGCTTACTTAACGTTTGCTCATTACATTCACACAGTCAGTGAAAATGGAGATGTAGCTCTGAAACTTGTTGTACAATAATTAAAAAATAAATACCTATGAATGACAGAATATTCACTTGATTAATGCTTACTTAACGTTGCTATTTCTATTATATTGACAAATGTTGTTGTTATGAACAAACAACTTTATAGACATATCATGACAACAGTTTCTTAGAAATTTATAACATGCTTGCATGGTTATCATGTAGATATCTTGAATACAAACAGGTTAATGCAGTGGATTTCCAAACGTGTCTAATTTACTTGTGGAAATTTTGTAGCACATGGATGACAAGGTACAAATGTACCAGTAAATTACAGATCCATTAAACAATCAAACTCCCGTGTGTGAAGCAACTTTAATAGTCCAATTACTTTAAAATGAGTTTGATTACTTCACAGTGAGTTAGTGTGTTAAATATTTGACTTCAAGTACAATAACAAACCTTACCTAAACTTTTTCCACTTATGTTCTAAAAGTTAATTGGATTCCATTAAGAGGTCACATTCTCAAATACTGGATAAACAGACCCCAGGTAGCAGCATGCTGTCAGTTACACTTCTTAAAGACAAGTTCACAGTGCCTAAATCTAATACTTGTTTCTTTCTGTTTTAAACTTATAATATATTTCCTAATGTGCAGTTTCAGATTATGAGGGCATTTTAAATTTTCAGAGTTGGTCAGTCATTATGTGGAATAACAAAACTAAAAACTGACTAATTCCAGGGGCAGTGATTTTTTTTTATTTTTTTATTTATTTTTTTTTTTTTTAATTTATTTTTTTTATTTTTTTTTATTTTTTTTTTTATTTATTTTTTTTTTTTTAATGCTCCAACAGGTCTTTGTTAGTACAGTAATATTTATTCTGAATGCCAAGTCTACCATTACTGGTATTAAAATAATCCTCTCATTTTGGATTCTGCACTTCTACACAGTTGCAACTGCACTGTGTCTCAATAATGGTATACATGCGGCTAAAGATCAATGTGATACAGTACACTACATCCCACAGTTGGATGTATTTGACATTTGGAGCCCAGTGCTATCTTACATACTCAGCACACTAACATAGGGTGGTCAGATGAAGAACTTTCAGTGAGAGGAGTAAGGATGTTACACTAACTTCTTAGATTCTAGTATTTTATTATTTTCAATATTGCTCTACATTCAGCTTTCAAATGTTCATGTCTATATTTTCTGTTCAACAAACCTTCAGATTCTCCTTTCCTGGATATGAATTGAATTGTCTGCTTGTGTGCAAAGTTTAGAAGTTACCTCAATCTGTCTACTGTAGGGAGAGAAATTAATTCCTATTTGCAGTATGCAATAACTGTAAATCATCATCTGCATCATTGTTAATAGTTTATAGTGGTTGTTGTAATTCAGTGAGCAGCTCATCAAATTTGTCAATCTGATTGAAAGACACCTGGAATATTTGTATTGACTTGAGTTGGCCCACTAGTAAATCCTGCAACTTCTCATTTGCCGAATTCAGAGCTTCTGGAAAGGAGTGTTTTTCACTGCTGCATCAGTCGTGGAGGGATGTGATTACTGAGAAAAGTGAATGTGTGTTGTGACATAACTTCTGTGCTCACTGGCTTTTTCCTTTTTTTCTTGTCTTCCAGAGAATAGTGATCTGACTGGAAAGTGATTTCTTTGGGTTTACTAAACTTGAACCCAAAATTCACCGTCACATGTGATATTACTTCCATGTTATAAATTAATGACACAGGCTAGTGAAGATGCCCATTTTGAAAACGCCGAAATTCACTTTCTCTCCATTTTGTTTCAAGCTGTGTACAATTGCATGTTACATTCATACAATCATTCATACTAGTTATAATGTGCGTGGCTCAAACTTTTGGAATAGAGAGTGTGATGTTTACTGAAAACCACTATTCTACAAGCTGAGATCACTTTCATTCTCAGTTACTCAAACACAGTTTGTGGGTGAGAACAGAAAAATTATTGCGAAGTAAACAAAACATGATAAGCAGTTAAGTAAATAGGACATTCTTAAAATTTGTAATCATTGCACCAAAAAAGATGACAAAATCTGATTAAACCTTCCATTCACTTCCTTATTCACTTTCCTAAGGAAAGTGAGAAAAACTGCTCTCTTCAATTGTCACAAGTAAAACACCACCCAGTTCACTCTGTAATGCAAATAGTTCCTGAGGAAAAGATACTTAAAGCTGTGAGAACTTGAATTTGCTAAAAATTGATGCCCAAAACAAAGACAGTAGGTTTTAATGTCAAACAAAACAGGGTTTCAGATCTCTCTTAAGTGATACCCCTTATGTCCATTATAAACAGAATTACAGGGGTATCCTGTTCTGTTTGTTTTTTAATAAGTGTTTGGTATTCGATTTCTGCAAGTTTTCACTGCCGGTGCACTGTCACGCTTAGCACTGGTGGACAGTTAGAGTGGTGCAAGTGTAGTAGACCTAGATAGTGTACACAGGAGCTGCTATATGCTTTAATTTCTGTTTGAACGAGTTAGTGTGCCGGATTAATCACCTGAAGATGCTGGCCAGGTGAACCTCTTGGCTGACGTTATGTTCTGGCTGGAGCCTGGTTATGAGTAATAATGATATAGTAATGCTGGACACGAAAGCAAGATCACATATGAACATAGTTTTATATTACATTGTACATAGCTCCTGAGAGCTTACATACAGATACAATACACATCATAGGGTTATGCCAAATGCTTTAGTTGTGTATGAAAGCTCTTGATGTATGAATTCCAAAGACACTCTGTTCACCTAATACTTGCATATAAAAGACTGCCACTAGGTTCTTTCATGTGAGATATTCTTAACACCGCAATCAACATACTTAGTTCCAAAATGCTGATTTCTTGGGGTGTATGAACTAGAGGATTTTTTAGACCTTTGCAGGTGCAGAAGTGGTTCAATGTCATGTTGTGTATTTGTCCAGTGCCACATCAGGTCAGTGAATAAATCACCAAGAGAATTAGCTCATTTCCATGATTATGAAATCCTCATCACTGAAAATATACAAATACTGCTCAATGTCATATGATGATCAGAAACTGTGCAACAATGAAGATTTCCCCACGAACTCCATAGATAACTACTCCAGACTAGTTGTGCACATCACATGGAAACTTGCTACCCTCCAGTGAATGTGAGGTATGAGTGAAGATCGGCAAGATGTGTCACCTGTTAACGTTAATTGTCTGATATTGTAATTAGCTATCTCTTGCCAGAAGGAGCTGCATTTCCTATAATTGTCATGATGGTATTGCTTTTACTTGGCAGGAAAGACCCAAGGAGTTTCAGACAGTTAAAGGGTGCCCACAACACTTAATGCATGCAAGATTACTGCACAACTTTTACAAACTTGAAAGATGCCCCAGCTATAGGAAGCAATGGTTAGGCACAAAAGCTCTCCTTCAGTAGTAGACCTCTGTTTTCATATGAAGCAGGGTCTGTAACTAAAAGACATGGCCTATATTTAAGGCACTGTGCTACAGTAACTGGGAAAACTCGATAATCATTAACTCTTTGTCTTCCTACTGACAGGCTTTTTCCATTTGGACTGCACAGTGCACTGTATATCCCCTGTATTGCTATGTGACCTGGAGCTATGGTAGCTCTGCTAACAGAAGGGTCTGTAGTGACTGCAGCATGGGAGTTCAGGCTCCAGGTTGTATTTCTGGTGCTGCAGAGTGGAGACCTGTGTCCGTTACATACACTAACCTGTCTGTATGTAGACAGGTACCCTCCAGAGAGGAGAATCTAGCTTAGTTAGGTAGGGCTATTCCAGCAGAAAGTCTTGCTAACAACTGGAACATCAGACATTGCTGGGAGTGTTGTGGTGTGACACTGTGATTACATTGCAAACGCATGGCATTAAAGATTCTGTGGGCTGTGACCCTTTCATTTTACTTCTTAGGTTCATTACTCATGTAACCAAATACAAGTGGTGTGACACATATGTTACAATGCAGTGCTGGGTAAGTACAAGTTGACTAGTACCAAAAATTATTTTTGGGGGGATGCAAAAGTTGCTTAATTGTAGCTTGCCCAATGCTATTGGTATTTATCAGATAAGATGCAATCCAAAGCTGCTTCTTTCTTCTTGTGAATTTCCATATGGCTTCCAATTAACAATCTTCATTCAGATACCTAATCTGTAATGTTATAGTGCTTCTTTAAAGGCACCCACACTCCATACTTATATCCAGTCTCCATTAATCACTCGTACCTTCGTATTTACTACTGGAAAATCCAAATATGTCTTAATGGATTGCAGCACATATTACATCATCCATACAACAATATTTTACATGATCTGAGACACCAGAGATCAGACATTGCATACTGTTACATCTGTTAACACATTTTTTTTTTAGTTCACTGCTTCTGGCATTTGCTACAGGAGAGGACTACTATATCATTGTTCTCATGCAATTTTTGTAAAAACTATTGTGCAACTCTGAGTGTCTATCACAAAATTCTTTGCAGTCAACTAAAAGATGAAAATGAGAATTTCATTCCCTAGCAGTGTTCCATACTGTGCATAAATGAGAGATTTTGAGCATAAAGTAGACTATGTCATTGAGACAACATTCTACCACATGAACCATTCAATGATGGATTGGAAGCCATCAAAAAGACAGCACTGCAACCCCCTGTTGGCTGTAGGTAAGACTAGGAGAAGCACTAGGCTGGTATTGGACATGAGGGCAATTAATAAAATAATAATCGTGTGAGAATCTGAGCAGAAAATTTAGTTCAACAAGTACAGTGGAGCCAAGGATCAAGTACCTCGTTTCCATCAATTTGAGTATGTCGTATCGACAGATAAGTCTAAACAGAGCTCCTGTAATGTACATTGCTTTTATTTCTGCATGTCATACCTACCCGTTTAGAATGACATCAGTTACTCTAAACATGAGTGTTGGTGTGTTTATAATAACATTACATGATGTGTTAGGCCCAGAATTACTACAAAGAATTACTTTATATGTGGGTGATTTGATGAATGCCACACAAATTTTGGAAGTGCACATGTCATTGGTAGAGAATGTTTTAGAATACTTTCAGCAATATAGCAAGTATAGATGTAGATGTAGATGTATGATGTTAAAGGCAATATGAAAAAAAAAAAAAAAAAAAAAATTTCTAGACAGAGAGAGATAGAGAGAGAGATAGAGATAGATAGAGATAGAGAGAGAGAGAGAGAGAGAGAGAGAGAGAGAGAGAGAGAGAGAGATATAGATATAGATATATATATATAGAGAGAGAGAGAGAGAGAGAGAGAGAGAGAGAGAGAGAGAGTGAATAAATTTCTTCTGGCACATTATTATGCCTCAATATATCGTAATTGACAAAACAAAAATACAAAGAGTTCATAACTTCCCAGTATACCAAACAGGTGCAGTTAAAAGTATCTTCAGATTTAGCCAATGAACATTGTCATTTTGTTCCAAACCAGTTTTTATATGCAGAACAATTACAACATTTTGTACGCAGACTGATCCCTTAGATTGGGTCTGAAGTAATCCAGTCTGCTTTTAATAAGATCAAAGATGCACTAGCAAATAAACAGTTGGTGTACCATATGAATGTCCCAGGATTTTTGCTTGTCAACTGATGCTTCATTTACCAGGTTGGGAGCTTCTCTCTTCCAAATTAGGGGTTTAGATGGTAGATGAAGTGTCTGTACACTACCCTTTCCTAATGGGCCTACACAGCCATTGAATATGAAGTTGTCACAATTATTTACCCTTTCAGGAAATTCCACCACTATTTTGTTGATAATTACACCAAAGTATATTGTGGTTGCCAACCTTTAAGCTTTCTTCTCAGTTGCAAATTAGTGTATGCAGAAGTGGTTCACTTCAGTAATACAATTTAAAAATAGTTTGTCATGGAACAGAACAATGTAGTAACTGACACATTACCATGTTTACCTGAAGAAATATCCAGTAACTTTTGCTCTGAGGGATGAAGTTCTAAATATAATGTCTTTCTGGTGCATGATAACACTTATTGTCTGTGTTTCATGTCAGCAGCAATGTGTGTCATCTCCAAGACAGGAATCCTAGGTGGAGAGAAATCAGAATACAATCTGCACTTGACCCACCTAAGACACTAGTTAGATACTATGTGCTTCACAATAATGTATTATTTTGTTGTTGTTTTACCCAGTATAACTGGTGTAATTGCATTCCAGAGGACAGCCTGGAGAACCTAATCTTGTACATCCATTAAGCACTGGGGATCCTGAAGTGGTTAAATGTGCTGAGAAAATCAATGGCTATTGCTATTTTCCTTACCTGTAAAAGAGAGTAAAATGAATTATCCACAAACATCTACTCTGTCAAAGTGTGAAACCTCCAAACTGTGGCTCTGAAGGTGAGCTCCACGCAGTCTGGGTGGAAGAAGAGATTTAGGTGACATTACCTCATGCTCAAGAGTTTGCTTTCCAGTTACGGTCCTCTGGTGCTGTGCACATTCAAATCACCCACTATATGCACAGGCACTCATATGAAGCTAAAGTTTAGGAGCACTGTGCTGCCACAAAAAGCTGAACACAGGTTGTAAGTCAGCTGGAGTGAGACGTGGGCTGCCAGATTCACTTGGACACAGATCTCTAGTATGCCTGGTGAACTGAAGAGATCAGCAACGAAAAGTTATAGTTTATTATCTAGAAAAATGTATTTTAGTATAGAGGTCTAGTAGGTACAGGTAGTACATATACATAATAAAGATGGGATGGCAGGCAAGATTGTGGAATGAGGACACAGTAGCATGTTCTGTTTCCCACAACCTACATGAATGCATTTGAAATTTCAGATGAGGAATCATAATTCAGGTCTTAGATATGGTAGCCAGGTAAGCTTGCAGCTCAGTAATATCACAGACAAAAAATTTAGAGCAGCCAGCTACTAGTCAGACTTGGGACAAACTATATGATACGAGATTCAAAACTTTCATGGCTTTGTTGACATTTTCTATCGTAAGTGGCCACGATTTCTTTTTTATATATGAAAAGTGGTCAAAACACTTCATCATAAATTTTAGTATTTCTATCAAACAAAGATTTGATAGATTCATCCACATTAGTCCATGTTGATGTAATTCAATAGCTGAAGTGAAAAACGTATAAGTAGTTTATCAGATGATAGCGAAAATCAAAAGATCCTAATTCCCAATACTAAAATAATATGGACACTTGCAAAAAACATAAAAATATACGTGGACACTACATTAAATGGCGAAAATGTGTGGATGTCAGCATAAATGATGGGGAATGCTATGTTTTGATGTAGCAAAACATTTATAAAGATTTGATATAGCACTATGGCAACAAAGGAGTTACTACTGTAATTTTGTGTTTCCTTGTTAGAGTTGTGGGGCATTTCAGTAGCAGTGCTATCATGTATAAACACCGCTGTGTTTCGGGCTTCCATATAAATCTGACCACTAACAAAATCTCTAACCTTGGCTATGGTGTACAAAAGAAGATGTTTCTGTAAAGGATAACAGTTCAGGGCTGTAAGAGTTTAGATTAGTGAGGTTTCCCGCTTTAGGCCCAAGAGTGTCCTGCAGTTGTAACTAAGTGAAGGCAGCAGCTTCTAAGCAGTCAGTGTATTAATTACATGTCACAAAGTACAATCAGTAAGTCTATAATAACTGTTCCACATTCAGTGCCATTCTGCTCCAGATAACTTTACTTCTGCTCTTATGTGTTACCTTCTTTAGGACCGCCTGAATCTTTTGAAGTGTGTAGATTGTTGTTTTTTATGGATCACACCTACAGATATCTATTATGAGGTTTGATGTAAGAAAAAGAAAGATTAATTTCTACATCTACATCTACATCCATCTACATCCATACTCCGCAAGCCACCTGACGGTGTGTGGCGGAGGGTACCTTGAGTACCTCTATCGGTTCTCGCTCCTATTCCAGTCTCGTATTGTTCGTGGAGAGAAGGATTGTCGGTATGCTTCTGTGTGGGCTCTAATCTCTCTGATTTTATACTCATGGTCTCTTTGCAAGATATACGTAGCAATATACTGCTTGACTCTTCAGTGAAGGTATGTTCTCGAAACTTTAAAAAAAAGCCCGTACCGAGCTACTGAGCATCTCTCCTGCAGAGTCTTCCACTGGAGTTCATCTATCATCTCCATAACGCTTTTGCGATTACTAAATGATCCTGTAACAAAGCGCACTGCTCTCCGTTGGATCTTCTCTATCTCTTCTATCAACCCTATCTGGTACGGATTCCACACAGCTGAGCAGTATTCAAGCAGTGGGCGAACAAGCATACTGTAACCTACTACCTTTGTTTTCAGATTGCATTTCCTTACGATTCTTCCAATGAATCTCAGTCTGGCATCTGCTTTACCAACGATCAACTTTATATGATCATTCCATTTTAAATCACTCCTAATGCGTACTCCCAGATAATTTATGGAATTAACTGCTTCCACTTGCTGACCTGCTATTTTGTAGCTAAATGTATTCGTAGCTCATTAAAGTTGTCCACATTGAGACTGAATTGCCATACCCTGCACCATGCGTCAATTCACTGCAGATCCTCCTGCATTTCAGTACCATTTTCCATTGTTACAGTACTTGGGCACAGTCAGCTTCAATGATTTTGTGCTGCCTTCTTGCAACCTGTGATTCTGTTCCTGCTCATGCCACATAAAACAGGTAGCTTCATGTTTCTATCTCGGTGTGCACGTGTAAATCTCCACTAGAACACACATGCTACAAAAATATCTGTAGCTAAAAATCTTGGGACATCAAATCTTTGTGTGTGCCTGTGCACAACACATCAGTTACCCACAGATGAGTCACTGCCTGTCTTCAGTTTTTGTTGTTGTCATGTTATTGTAATTGGTAAATGGTTGCACAATTGTGTTGGTGGCTAGTGCAGGTAGAGGAGACACAAGGATGATAACTGCTTTCAAATAATCGAGGTGTCAGTATTTTATGGTGGAAGTGAGGGACCACTTGAAGTCCGATTCATATGTAGGACAAAAATCCCCAGGGAATCCAAAATGAAGATGATTAATATGTGTCAGAAGGTGTAAGCCTACAACTGTGTGAAATCTTGCAGTTGGAATTAGCCCTTCACTGTTAAATTTGGTTGATCCCACGTGGCTCCCCTAGAAATATCATGTAATGTACAGTTGTCTTGTCAGTTGAAATAGAAAGCTTGGTATAATGTGTGACCTGTGATTAGCGAAAGTCAGAAACTGATGACACACAGTTTCACAGTGGCTGAGGATCCCGCAATTTAAAAAATGCTTTAGAAATAACAATTGACCCCTACCAAATTCCAAAAGCTTGATGTGCCTTTTTAGACTACAAAGAATGATCTCATGCCACATGTGATTTTTAGTATGGTCATATTATTCTTTCAAAAGTACCCTGCTACTTAAATGGAAACTTTTACACATTGCAGTGTACAGTTTTGTAATATGTCTGTGTTGTGGGGACATTATCTGGTGGCAAATAATGCAGATAATCTGAGCTCATTATGTAGCTCTAATTGCAAAAGTACTTTTGTAACATTCTGTTACCTAAATCTGATGTCGTTATTTTCTCTAAACATAGTTGGCTGTGAATTACATGTTGAGATTGTCAGACAATTTCTTCCATAAGCGAAAGCTCGTAGTTTATAAATTTTTGGCTTGAAATTACTGTATGTTCAATCTCAGAAATGTCTGAGAAGGATTTTTAAGCATTTTTTAAATTATTATACTTGGAAACAATTACAAATAAGTGTATTGTTCAAATTTTGTAGCAGTATAGGCTAAGTAAAATCCTTCTAATGCAGATGACAAATTGATGTGTTACGTAGGTACTGTGCGTGAAAACTGCTAGCAGTGAATAGTCTAAACAGACAGATGTGTCTCAATAATGTCCAGTTTCAGAAAATTATCATACCATGAAAGATGCTTGTTGGTTATGTCTACAATAAGACAGGCCATTCATTATATGCTATTTCTCACAAAGTAAATCTGCAGTTGCCAACCCACACAATTTCAAAGTATGTGAACTACCTACATTAATTGTATAGAAGTTCTCATTGCTTGTCAAACCTCAGTCCATGCAAACATGTTCAAGATATGTTACTTGGTGCCTCCATATGCAGAACAAAAAAATGACACACACACACACACACACACACACACACACACACACACACACACACACAAGCCACAGTTGTTAGACTTAGGAAGGTGAATGATGTTTCCATGTTTCCAGGAGAATAAAGCATGGGGAAAATGTCTTGCATATCCAGTTTCTTCTACACCATTGTATAGAGTTGCATTCATCTTATCCCAACAGTATGTTCCTTTGTACATAGTGTGTTATAAATTTCTGTGCATGTTTCAGAGTTGTGCTTACATATAGCTCCTTCCACATCTGCATCCCTAACAGTTTTTTTTTAAATCACTGATTGTTTCCCTACTAGGAACTGATATGTGGATTATGCTGATTTAGGTACCCCCAAGTGTTCCACAGGTATGACTAGTGCATACCTGCATTATCTGTTAAGCCCTCTGACTCTTGATCAGTCTTGTAGAAAAGCTGTAAACTGATTTACAGATATTGTGCAAATGATGTACACTATACAGTTTTATACTAACATGACTTTTTTCCATATTTATTACCACCAGAAAATACTATGCACATCAAATGCTTCTATGCAAGTAAATTTGCTCATCAACCAGCCTACCCCTCTCTCCTATGACACAGTACCACAGTAGCAAATGCAATCACTGTCTGAAGTTACAGTAATTCCTAGATGCAATATTTTCGGTATAGTTTGACAAAAACTAACATTCCTTGTGTAGCAAATGCTCACAGCAGTTCCAAGACATATGTTTATTAGATACTTAGTGTAATGTGCTTTGTCAATGACCACATCCATACTAGTGTAATTGGGCACTGAACTCCACTGCTGGTTTTTCTGGTGGGTGTGAGTAAGATGATGGGAATGTGTCCATGGATGTCTCCTGGTGTCAAAATAGCAACATTTATTAATAAACAGCAATATATTGGTTGTGGGCACTCTAGGCGAGGGTTGCTTCCATTCGTAATATTTTTGGTGGTGATAGAGGTGACAGGTGGATGTTCACAAATGCGCCAGCTGCTGCATCTGTAATTGCATTGGCATAACTTGAATCTGCTGCGTTGCCAGTGGCACTCCAGCCTTCCAGGACATTTTGCTGCAGCTGGAACAACTCACTGTGGGACTCAGTCATGCTGGCAACTGGGGGGTGTGGCAGGACAGATCAGTGCCCTGTCTCAGCAGACATCCCCAGCACCGACACTCTGGTGTGAATGGGCCAGCGTCCCTGGCCCTGCCCCAGTCATGGTGTTCAAGCCAGCAGCATCCAGGATAATGCTGACAGTGCATTATCACAAAGCACCCCAAGCAATGGCTCCAAAGACAGTGTCCTAAGATAATTAAGGCTGGATAGTTATGGCAGTGGAGTCACTCTGGCAGCTCCTGGGAAACTACGTGCATTATGACAGTGACTATTACAATGATTGTGATTGCAGTTACAACTCTGAACTGGTTGTGGTGGTGGTAAGTAACACGGCTCTGTGTCACTCAAACATCTCAAGACAGATGATGGTGATGAGCGGGCTGCCGGTCCTTAAATGTGGCTTTCTTGCTGGTCTGCTGTTTTTCTTTCCCAGTAGGTCAGGGGAATATTCTGGTGTTGCTCAGCTGGCCTATCTGATCCAATTACTGCCTCGATGTTGGTGCCCTGGCTTGCAGTGAGCTGCTTCTTGTCATGTCTTCTCCTGTATGGTGAACTGGCTGTTGACACAGCATTATCCTGTGTTACTGTACTCGGCACTCCACCGACCAATTATGCCACAGTATCATAGCACTGAACTGCACAACTGAGTGTAACACACACAGATTCAGGCTCCTAATACTCCTTCACTTTTTAACTATCTTTATTATTCCAAATTCCTAGCTTTAACTAATTTAATCACTCTCATCTTTCAACACACTATAGTTTGTTCAGTCCCCAATTCAAAAATTGTATTGCTTTCAGTTTTAGAGTAAACAGGAGTAGAAGTCAACTTCCTCATTAGTGTGGTTCCTGAACTCACATCTAGGTTTTTAATATGGGAATATGTAAAGTGTATTGTATACTCTTTACCAATAAGAACAGTAGTTGGGTTTTTAAAGTGAAGGTGTGCATCTTTCATAAACTTGTTCTATAGTGAAAAATTATACTCTTTGCAAAAATAATGTGTTGCTAATGCTTTATCAGGAATGATGATATTATTAGTTTTATATCTCAATATACTGAAAGCATATGAAGACTGATCAATTTGTAATACAGAATGGGCTTATCGTTGTTTTTTGAAAATGTTTTCATGGGATGCATCTTATCAGTGGAACATGATTCCACACATTTGCCAAAACACTCAAATCAAGTATTACCAAGGCACCACCTGATTTTCATCTGTAGGATGATTCTTCCTCTATGGACCTCCTTACTTCATTCAGATATATTTATTTAGCACAAACTGAACAGTCAACCAACAGCTTGAATGTATCTTTATCAACAACAAAATTTAATTTTACAACATTTATGAGACATCACATTTATTGTATGGATAATTGTTCATACAATAACATTTTTGTTGTTGTGGTCTTCAGTCCTGAGACTGGGTTGATGCAGCTCTCCATGCTACTCTATCCTGTGCAAGCTTCTTCATCTCCCAGTACCTACTGCAACTTACATCCTTCTGAATCTGCTTAGTGTGTTCATCTCTTGGTCTCCCTCTATGATTTTTACCCTCCACGCTGACCTCCAATGCTAAATTTGCGATCCCTTGGTGCCTCAAAACATGTCCTACCAACCGATCCTTTCTTTTAGTCAAGTTGTGCCACAAACTTCTCTTCTCCCCAATCCTATTCAATACCTCCTCATTAGTTACGTGATCTACCCACCTTATCTTCAGCATTCTTCTGTAGCACCACATTTCGAAAGCTTCTCTTCTCTTCTTGTCCAAACTAGTTATCGTCCATGTTTCACTTCCATACATGGCTACACTCCATACACATACTTTCAGAAACGACTTCCTGACACATAAATCTATACTCGATGTTAACAAATTTCTCTTCTTTAGAAATGCTTTCCTTGCCATTGCCAGTCTACATTTTATATCCTCCCTACTTCGACCATCATCAGTTATTTTGCTTCCCAGATAGCAAAACTCCTTTACTACTTTAAGTGTCTCATTTCCTAACCTAATTTCCTAACCTAATTTGCTCAGCATCACCCGATTTAATTCGACTACATTCCATTATCCTCATTTTGCTTTTGTTGATGTTCATCTTATATCCTCCTTTCAAGACACTGTCCATTCCGTTCAACTGCTCTTCCAAGTCCTTTGCTGTCTCTTACAGAATTACAATGTCATCGGCGAACCTCAAAGTTTTTACTTCTTCTCCATGAATTTTAATACCTACTCCGAATTTTTCTTTAGTTTCCTTTACTGCTTGCTCAATATACGGATTGACTAACATTGGGGAGAGGCTACAAACCTGTCTCACTCCTTTCCCAACCACTGCTTCCCTTTCATGCCCCTCGACTCTTATAACTGCCATCTGGTTTCTGTACAAATTGAAAATAGCTTTTCGCTCCCTGTATTTTACCGCTGCCACTTTCAGAATTTGAAAGAGAGTATTCCAGTTAACATTGTCAAAAGCTTTCTCTAAGTCTACAAATGCTAGAAACGTAAGTTTACCTTTTCTTAATCTTTCTTCTAAGATAAGTCGTAAGGTTAGTATTGCCTCACGTGTTCCAACATTTCTACGGAATCCAAACTGATCTTCCCCGAGGTCCGCTTCTACCAGATTTTCCATTCGTCTGTAAAGAATTCGCGTTAGTATTTTGCAGCTGTGACTTATTAAACTGATAGTTCGGTAATTTTCACACCTGTCAACACCTGCTTTCTTTGGGATCAAAATTATTATATTCTTCTTGAAGTCTGAGGGTATTTCGCCTGTCTCATACATCTTGCTCACCAGATGGTAGAGTTTTGTCATGACTCGCTCTCCCAAGGCCATCAGTAGTACTAACAGAATGTTGTCTATTCCCGGGGCCTTGTTTCGATTCAGGTTTTTCAGTGCTCTGTCAAACTCTTCATGCAGTATCGTATCTCCCATTTCGTCTTCATCTACATCCTCTTCCATTTCCATAATATTGTCCTCAAGTACATCGCCCTTTTATAAACCCTCTATATAATCCTTCCACCTTTCTGCCTTCCCTTCTTTGCTTAAGACTGGGTTGCCATCTGAGCTCTTGATATTCATACAAGTGGTTCTTTTCTCTCCAAAGGTCTCACTAATTTTCCTGTAGGCAGTATCTATCTTACCCCTAGTGAGACAAGCCTCTACATCCTTACATTTGCCCTCTAGCCATCCCTGCTTAGCCATTTTGCACTTCCTGTCGATCTCATTTTTGAGACGTTTGTATTCCTTTTTGCCTGCTTCATTTACTGCATTTTTATATTTTCTCCTTTCATCAATTAAATTCAATATTTCTTTTGTTACCCAAGGATTTCTATTAGCCTTCGTCTTTTTACCTACTTGATCGTCTGCTGCCTTCACTACTTCATCCCTCAGAGCTACCCATTCTTCTTCTACTGTATTTCTTTCCCCCATTCCTGTCAATTGTTCCCTTACGCTCTCCCTCAAACTCTCTACAACCTCTGGTTCTTTCAGTTTATCCAGCTCCCATCTCCTTAAATTCCCACATTTTTGCAGTTTCTTCAGTTCCAATCTGCAGTTTCAATCTGCAGTTCATAACCAATATATTGTGGTCAGAATCCACATCTGCCCCTGGAAATGTCTTAAATTTAAAACCTGGTTCCTAAATCTCTATCTTACCATTATATAATCTATCTGATACCTTTTAGTATCTCCAGGATTCTTCCAGGTACACAATAACATTACAGTACATAAATTTAACAAGATATCAGTCCTACTGGCACAACATTCATGTTCTTTAATTTAAATTTTTCATAATTAAAACTACTTTATTTCTACATGAGATGCTGCCTTTGTTATCAACAAATTCCATTATTATAACATGAAACACAATATTTTTTAACATTAACAGTGTTCCTAACAAGCCTAATCACACAGTTTGATGCTGGAATCACACCCAATGTAAAATAATCTCCACTAAACATTAACATTTTATTGCATTAATGAAGTGTTCATAATAGAGTTATGTGGTAACTGTTTCAAATAATAGCATCTCAGCACTGTGTTGTACAATACCTAGTAGGTGACACATGTACTTTGAATTAATATAAATTTTGATAGAAGCTGTTTTTCTTGTAGAATTCCAGAAATTTCTTTTGAGCTGGCTTACGTTGGAGTGTGACAGACTAACTTTGACATTGCTTTTCCCTGGCATTCATCCACTGGTTGTTAGGAAAGTGTCATCTTTAACAAATCAATAACAGCAAGAAATCTGGCACCTCCCTTGTGCCTGATTTACAATGCAACACAACGTCTAGAGAACAACCTCATGTTAACAACTACAGCAGATTGATAGCAGCAGTGGATCAGTAAGAGAAATAAATCACTGAAAGCATGGGGATGGCAATAGGAACATGGGTCTCCATTTACTTATCTCACGATGGTGGTCATGTTGTACATGCACCAGATTGTAGAACACATGCCACATGATAGCTTCGTGCCACAGTAAACAGCAAAAGGTTCCTGGAAGCTCATAGGCCTATACATTCATATTACACTGGCTTTAAAAATATAAGGACAAAGCAAATTTTGCATGGTGTAACAGCCAAATAACATACCTCAGAGAAACTGTACATACAAATAATTATTTCAGTATTCTACAGAAGGCAACTGAAAGAGAAACTGACAAACAGAAATGATGCTTTCATTCAAAGAAAATAAGTACACTGAAGTGGCCATGATTTATGAACATCCTCTGGCCTACAAAAGACAGAACATGGTTCATAATAGGGTGTGTGATCAAGAATGAGAATGCATGATCTGCAATGTGCACCCATTTTGGCACAAGGTTGGTAAAGAGTTCCTGTGTACAGTGTTCCATTCCTCCTCCAGTGCAGCTAACAATAGCTAGATGCTCATTGGTGCATGTGGCCATGCTGCAACGCATCTCCCCAACATGTTCGATAGGGCCTAAGTCAGGGGAACATGCAGGATAGTCCATTCGTCAGATATCCTTGCATTCCAAGATATCCACATGCACTGTTCGGTGCAGTCAGTCGGTGAAGTCACAGCCGAATGCACTCCTGAAAAAGCAAACATTGGGAAGAAGTACTGTGTCACAGTGGTGTTGTCTGGTCAGTATACTGTGTTCAAAGATTTGAAGGCAGTATGCCCTTGCAACATTGTGCCTCTTACATCATGACAACTAGACTACCAAAATGATGATGTCAGGCAATGTTGGTGAGATGCATTAGTGCTCTCACCAAGAGGTCACACATATTGCATACAGGAACATTGTTGAACATGATCAATTTGGTGGTTGAGGTTTTAGGGCATCGACAGTGATAATGTTGCATGGGCATATTGCCTGCTAATCATTGAACACAGTTCACTTACAGGTCTACGTCTTTGTGGCACTACTCCTTCTATACCCCTGCCTTTCCAAGAGTGCATTTGGCCCTGACTTCATTTTTATGGAAGACACTGCAGGACTGCATCTAACAGCACAGGTGCAAGAGCTGTAGGTGTGAGAAGATATTTGACCAGTGGGATAGCTTGCCCATTCCCCTGCTTTAATTCCCATGTAGCATGGCTGGATGTGTTTGGGAGACATACTGCAGCGCATCCACATGCACAGTCAACTGTCCTGCAATTATCGACAATGCTGATGAATGGAAAGCTCTACCATAAGAACTACATACCAAATGTGGGGGCAGAATGCCACTACATTGCGGAGCACACATTGCCATCCATGGTGATCACAAGAGACGCGTGCAGCCTATTGTCATTTCTAAGAGTTCTGCTTGATTCTGAAAAAATCCTTTTCTTAAGATAACACATTTAATCTCCAACTAAAGTATATAACTTTACCTCATAACTGAACAGACACTTTACACCATAATGAGAACACAAGATTGATTCTTTAACTTAAGAACTTTCTCTTGCTCCTCCTTTTTTCTTGGGGGGGTGGGGCAGCGGGATGCACTGTCAATACCACACTGACTCCCAAGAGGAAAAAAAAAAATTACATCACCAAAGATTATAAGCTATGGAATAAGCTACATGCAAAGAAAAAACAGTTAATTACTAGTATCTACAAAAACTGTTTTAGCCTTTCTCTTATCCTGCAAAATATGACTAGTGTGTGATAGTGCCCACCACCATCCCACAGAAATATGGGCTGAGGTAGTAAATAATCTGTAGCATACCCTGTAATCTAAGATACGTTGGTATGTGGCAATCTGTTTGTGTGGCTGAAAAGAGACTACCCCATAAATCAGTCTTTTAATTAGATTGCATTCAAAGTTTCCTCCTGTGAATGTACAAACCATTATGAATACAACAAAATATGCTGTAAGTGTGTTCCTTTACCTGCCATAGGCCTAGACAAAGAAACAGGATATACGGTAAGCATTTTCATGCAGCAAAGCAACTTACACAATATTAACAAAGGAATGGCATCCATCATAAGCATGTTCTTAAATAAACTAACAGATAATTGTTAATAATACATGCACAACATTACAGTACATCATATTATATTGACTACTTTTCTTGCCTGTCCTTTGTACACTCATGTGTTTTCATGTGTGTTGAGAGTCATCACAATTCTGACACTTGCAGTCAGTGGTAAATGCATTTTCCATAAGTTATGACTTTGGGCAAAAAACTTTCCAAAACATTACACATTTGATATTTAATTATACCCTGTGAGCCAGGATAATCTATAAAATATGCCACTCATAACAGAATGGTTTCATTGGCTGATTGTAACTTCAGTTGTCATTGGATAACTGTGAAATTGAGCAAATATCTTTGGAGTGGAATGCATTTTAGTCCGATGAAATAGGTACCCATTCCACCTGCAATCCTTTCACAACTGTACTTCTGACTGACTCTAGCATTCACTGCTGCAATCACTGAAAGTTTCTTGTTATTGCTGGTGTTTCTAACGAATTTACAAGAATTGTGTGTGCATATTACTATACATTAAACTACATGCAACAAAAGAAAATAAGAAAATTTGAGTGCAGAAAACTACACTGAAACTTCATAGTTACAAAACTTGGTTTGAGGACTGAAGCACTTAAAAATCTCTCCATTAGGGTGCATAAACAGTGGAAACAATCAACTCTGTCCATTCACTGGGGCCCCTGTAAGGATCACAGGTTAATGTTTTGAGTACTCTTTATTGGCTTCCCTTCCATGTGATGGTGGACAGTTTTCAAATTCAAGAGTGAGGAATGTCTATGGTGCACTGGTATATTTATGACTTGGAGCCATTTTTGTAATCATATGATGTAATTGTTCCTACAAAGCACTTCTCATAGCTGGATAATGCAATAAATATTAACAAGCTGACAGTAAATATTACTCCAACTTGTAAAATCTGGGAATCTAATAACTTTTCCCCTGCATTTTTTTCTGTTGGTCCTATCATAATCATTATCCTCCCCCTTCTCCTACCATTAAGAGTTTTGACTTTCCAAACTCTACCACAGGTTTCAACGTCAATTTTCAAAATTATTCACATGGAAACCAAATTGTGTTCTTTCTCATGTTTAACCTGTACAGTAACGCATAACAAAACTGTTTTGCACCCTAAATGCCTTTGGGTTCATTTAGAAAAAGATTTGCCATTTTTAGGTCTGCTTTCAAAATGGTTTCACAATGTTTCATCACCTGAGTGGTGGGGAGAGTGTTGTAGCTGGAGCAAATCTTTTCTGGCTGGGGCTTTGGTCAAGTGAAAGATTTTTAGAATCATACCAAGGAATGTAGATTAGAATCTGCCATAACCTGCTTTGGTCATTTTCGACTGTTTTTCTTGTTTTGAGTCATGGGTGCAGCTTTTGTAAATGTGAAGTAATCTACTTATTTAAGTGATGTAAAATACTTTACAGCTGTTTGGGATAACTTGTTCATTCTTCAGTTGCAGAGATATAAGGTGAGTAACATCAAATTTTTTTAAAAATGTATCACATAAATCATGGACTCATCTGTCCACGTGTCATCAGTCATGGAAGATGATGAACATTGAAACAGGAGGTGTTCTTGTAACTTGCTGATATTTGCCAACTAAGTTTCTTTAACATTTAAATAATTTTCCTTCTTGAAAATGGAGATTTGTGTTCGAAGCATAGCAGGTATTTCAACATATTTTTGACTTGTAACTGATTTTTATATATTAATTCATAAAATGATATTGCTTATTTATTATTGGAGTATTGTGGATTGATAATGTAACACAGACCACCAAATACAATACTGATGTAATTTTCTCAAATATAAAACTTTTAAATTTTGATAGAATATTTGCCCTCAAAAGGCAAAGGTCCAGAACTCAATTCATCAAACAGTTTTAACCTGCTAGGATGTTTCATATCAGCACACACTTTGCTGTAGAGCTAAAAATATGTTCTATTGTAGTTTGATAAAGTTTCCGAATTTGTAAATTCTGAAAAAATTTTGTCAAAATATAATTTCCAAGTGTTCATCCAATGCAATAATCTCATTTAATTGGTTTGGCTTAAAACATTGACATTCACTTATGTGCTTTTGCAAACGAAATCGAATGTGGATGAATGTATCACAGAAAGTAAATCAGGATCTAGTTGTGAATAAAATCAATGGTAGGCTTGATATAGATACTAAATTTGGTTTCCTGAAAGAAAAAAAATTGTGAGTATGATTTGCAAGATTAATTCCTCAAACTTCTGCAGAAACAGCATAGATTGATTGAGAACTCCATCTGAGCTGCACGGCTGGAGGTACATCTACATACTCAACAAGCCACTGCACAGTGCTTCGTAGAGGGTACATTATACCACTACTAGTAGTTCCATTTTCTGTTCCAGTCTAAGATAGAGAGAGTGGAAAACAAATGATATATTTCTCCAAATCTGTCCTAAATACTCAAATATTGTGTCATAGTCCCTATATGAAATGTTTTTTGGCAGCAGTAGGATAGTTCTGCACTCAGCTTCAAATGCCAATTCTCTTAACTGTCATGTTCTTAGAAATGCATGTCTTCTTTCCTCCAGGGATTTCCATTTGAGTTCCCATAGCATGCCCGTAACACTTGCATGCTGATGAAACCTGCCAGTAACAAATCTAGCACCCTGCCTCTGAATTTCTTTGATGTCTTACTTCAGTCTGGCCTGGTGCAAATCCCATTCCCTCGAACAGTACTAAAGTGCAGGTAACACTAGAGTGCTATATGCAGTCTTCTTTACAGATGAACCACACTTCCTTAATTGCTCCCAATAATCCATGGCTGACCATTTGCCTTCCCTATCGCTATCTTCATAGGTACTGTGGGATGCTTGGACTTGCAAAGTCTGGTACCATTTGATGAGGACAGGAAGTAACCTTTTCATAGTAACAGCATTCTCGTTTCTCATGCTTTTTAGATAAATATCTGATGTTACAAACCTCTGGAACATGAAGTAATGAAAAATACTATGTCAAAAATTGTTACTATTAAGGTGCATTTATAAACATACAACATTAAAAATAGCACAAATACATGCAATGTATTCTACAGGGCATTTATTACGGGTTGTCTGTATGTTGGGGTGCAACTTACAACAGCTATGGTGACAGAGACCATACTGGATTTCAGTTACTTGTTTCAGATGGTGAGAGGATTATGTGTGCCATCATTCTGAACTGTCTCTTTCTCAGAAATAAGCATGTGAAATCTGTTTTGAGAAACCTTTATTAGTGTAGGAGTTATGACCTGTTAAAATTTGGGACAGTTGGCAAAGCCGGTATTGCAGTATGTGCTCAATAAGACCACCATTGTGCCAAACCTTCATTGCCAGTCATGCTGCACACATCACCAGATCTGTGGGTCCAGCTGTGAGACCAGGGCACCATGGTGGCCTTCTGATAAAATGCCTCCTATGTATCCTGTGACCTACAAACTGTTTTAGCCAAAAACAGTCTGACTTCAGTGGCATATTGGGGAGGTACACAGTCTCATTGGAAGGTGGTTGGGGTATCACCCTCTGATTCATCAGTGTTGGAAGCACATAACCATGGAACATATTAAGATACCTCACCCCATTCAAGGTTCCGCCAATAAACACTGGAACCATGATTTTTGTCCCAAATCCCACATAAAATCATCAATTTTTCACCACCAGCACTTTTCAAGAGGTCCATGCAAAAGGGAGTTTGCATCTGACAAGTAAAAAACATTTTCTTCTCCTTGTAACTAAAAAGTAACTTTGTCACTGAAAAACACCTGTCAAGTGAAGTTAGGATTCCTATTACACTGATCAAAAGCCTCTTCTACGAATTGCACCCGCCAATCAGGGTCACCCTCAGATCTGGTACTGAGACTGTAGCTTATCTGGTGTCAAAGTTTTAAGCTGCATGTGTTGTAAACACACCAATGGCACCTGTATGTTTCTGAGAGCCAGTTCATGCTGTGACTTGGACTATCCACAAATGGTGTCAAAATTTCTGTTGCCGACTCTTCATCAGTGGCTGTTCTTGGATGTTCAATGCATGGCTTGTCAAGTAACTTGGACACTGTCCTGTGTGAAATACCATTTCTCTTAGGATGCTGGGCATTGAAGAAGTCCGCATCAATCATTATGATACTTCATCCACCTCTCATTAACAAAATTTCACCATGACACACAGTAGGGACACAATGAATCACCTGCAACAAAAAGCAGAATTGACCACCTCCTAGCAGTTTCAAACTTGAACAGGCCATAACTCCTAGACACAGAGACAGCTGAAGAGAGACTTCACATGTGTGTTCTTGATAAAGGGGCATTTCAAAATGATGTGCTACATGAATGAAACCCTCAATACTAGGTACCCACACACAACTCTGAAACCTGATACTGCATATTTCACATGGACTCTATGGCAGAAAAAAAGGAAACTCACAGTGGCTGAAACCAACATACTGAACCATCAAATCCATGTTAGATAGGGTAAGC